>NC_053038.3:347900120-348206683 GCF_002575655.3 Aegilops tauschii subsp. strangulata | reverse complement strand
TAATTCCTGCTCGTCCTCGAGTAGGTAAATGATAAAAACAGAATTTTTGATGTGGAATGCTACTTGGCATAATTTCAGTGTAATTCTTCTTAATTGTGGTATGAATATTCAGATCCGAATGATTCAAGATAAAAGTTCATGTTGACATAAAAGTAATAATACTTCAAGCATACTAACTAAGCAATTATGTCCTCTCAAAATAACATGGCCAAAGAAAGTTCATCCCTACAAAATCATATAGTTTAGTCATGCTCCATTTTCGTCACACAAGAATACTCTCATCATGCACAACCCCGATGACAAGCCAAGCAATTGTTTCATACTTTAGTAATCTCAAACCTTTTCAACCTTCACGCAATACATGAGCGTGAGCCATGGATATAGCACTATGGGTGGAATAGAATATAATGATGGGGGTTATGTGGAGAAGACAAAAAAGGAGAAAGTCTCACATCAACGCGGCTAATCAATGAGCTATGGAGATGCCCATCGATTGATGTTAATACAAGGAGTAGGGATTGCCATGCAACGGATGCACTAGAGCTATAAATATATGAAAGCTCAACAAAAGAAACTAAGTGGGTATGCATCCAACTTGCTTGCTCACGAATGGCACTTGAGGAGGCCCATTGTTGGAATATACAAGCCAAGTTCTATAATGAAAAATTCCTACTAGTATATGAAAGTGACAAAACAAGAGACTCTCTATCATGAAGATTACAGTGCTACTTTGAAGCACGAGTGTGGTAAAAGGATAGTAATTTTGTAACTAAGTGGGTGGTGGGTGGGGCGCGAATTTCTTCATCGTTCGCATCCCATTCTAGCCGGACATAGTTCGGCCAAGGGTCTCCCGACAGGGAGAGAGACTTTAACGAGTTTAGTACGTCGCCAAAAGGCGAGTGCTGAAAGGTATCCGCGGAGGTAAACTCCATGATCGGTGCCCAATCGGATTTGATGGGCACGGACACAAGCGGCTCGGAGTCCGTGGCCGGGGACGAATCCAACGGTTCGGCAACACGGGTCTCGTAGGAGGTGAAGTCAGTATTCGGCGCTATCGCCACTGTGTGTGCGGCCTCTGTGGCGGGGTCCATCCACCCGTCCACAGATGGCGCAATTTGTTCCGGATTGAGGGCCGGAGTAGTTGCAGGTGTGATCTCCCGAACACAGTCCGACGGCAGAGCTAAATCATGCTCGTCGTGATCGTGCGGCGCACCTGACATGGGCTCGAATCCGTCGAAGATCAAGTCTCCGCGGATGTCGGCAGTATAGTTCAAGTTTCCAAACCTGACCTGATGGCCAGGGGCGTAGCTATCGATCTGCTCCAGATGGCCAAGTGAGTTAGCCCGCAGTACGAAGCCGCCGAATACGAAGATCTGTCCGGGGAGGAAAACCTCACCCTGGATCGCATCGTTGCTGATGATCGAAGGAGCCATCAAGCCTTACAGTGACGACACAGTGGAACTCTCAATGAAAGCACCAATGTCGGTGTCAAAACCGGCGGATCTCGGGTAGGGGGTCCCGAACTGTGCGTCTAAGGCGGATGGTAACAGGAGGCGGGGGACACAATGTTTACCCAGGTTCGGGCCCTCTCGATGAAGGTAATACCCTACTTCCTGCTTGATTGATCTTGATGATATGATCGAGGTAATACAAATGATGAAGCATATGATGGCGGCTTACAACGAGGTCTAATGTCATATGGCGGGTCACAGTTTATGATATAAGCCGCCATGGCATTTGTGGTGTTTCAAATTTAGCAATGAAATTTTTGCTAAGTAGGGGACAAACAGATTTCAAAGACTGGAGCTATAATTTTGGATCTACAACAGTTCAGAAAAGGCAATAAATTTTGAAACCTAAGGTGGTGGCAGCAGGAAAGTTTGGGTGCTCCGAAAAGATCTTCTATGGAGCTATGCCATTCTGATGATAAAAATGAATGCTAAACTACTACCACACAAGGCTCATGACCTATTTAGATTAAAAGTTGCTTGAGCTGAAGGAAACAACGAAGAACGGCGAAGAACATTGATGAACATAGGAAACCCTAATGCAGATCTGAGGTAAAAGAGGGGAGCACTTACAGGTGATGAGGAACAGTGGTCGCGCGCCGGAGTTCTCTGGTCTAGTCTGGTCGATGCAGCGGCCTGAGTTGGTGCAGCGGTCGAAGGTCGCGGCAGCGGAGCTCGGGCGGCAGAGGAGACGCGAGAGGAAGACGAAGGCGAGGAGGCAAGGGGGGAATGATAAAGACCCCCGTCCCTATTTATAAGAGGGTGGATACAAGGCATGCGCGGGAATCGAGGAGGCCGAAATCATCATGTGGCTATATGGACGCCTTGATTTTTGGGATGTTCATTAAGATAAGGATCAGTTAAGATGTTCTGGGCCTCACGCGAAATTAATGTGAAGTGACGTCATGGCGGTTTAAGAAGATTCTGTGAGCTGACGTCTGCTACCTCTTGAGCACTGCGTTGGTTTTACCCTTGAAGAGGAAAGGGTGATGTAGTAAAGTAGCATAAGTATTTCCCTTAGTTTTTGAGAACCAAGGTATCAATTCAGTAGGAGATCACACACGAGTACCTCACACCTACACAAACAAGTAAGAACCTCACAACCAACGCGATAAAAGGGGTTGTCAATCCCTTCACGGTCACTTACGAGAGTGAGATCTGATAGATATGATAAGATAATATTTTTGGTATTTTTATGATAAAGAGAAATAAAGATGCAAAGTAAAATAAAAGGCAATAAAATAACTAAGTGTTGGAAGAGTAATATGATGGAAAATAGACCCGGGGGCCATAGGTTTCACTAGTGGATTCTCTCAAGAGCATAAGTATTACGGTGGGTAGACGAATTACTGTCGAGCAATTGATAGAATTGAGCATAGTTATGAGAATATCTAGGTATGATCATGTATATAGGCATCACGTCCGCGACAAGTAGACCGAAACGATTCTGCATCTACTACTATTACTCCACACATCGACCGCTATCTAGCATGCATCTAGAGTATTAAGTTCATAAGAACAGAGTAATGCTTTAAGTAAGATGACATGATGTAGAGGGATAAACTCATGCAATATGATATAAACCCCATCTTTTTATCCTTGATGGCAACAATACAATACGTGTCGTTTCCCTTTCTGTCACTGGGATCGAGCACCGCAAAATTGAACCCAAAGCTAAGCACTTCTCCCATTGCAAGAAAGATCAATCTAGTAGGCCAAACCAAACTGATAATTCGAAGAGACTTGCAAAGATAACCAATCATACATAAAAGAATTCAGAGGAGATTCAAATATTGTTCATAGATAATCTTGATCATAAACCCACAATTCATCGGATCTCGACAAACACACCGCAAAAGAAGATTACATCGAATAGATCTCCAAGAAGATCAAGGAGAACTTTGTATTGAGATCCAAAGAGAGAATAAGCCATCTAGCTAATAAATATGGACCCGAAGGTCTGAGGTAAACTACTCACGCATCATCGGAGAGGCTATGGTGTTGATGTAGAAGCCCTCCGTGATCAATGCCCCCTCCGGTGGAGCACCGGAAAAGGCCCCAAGATGGGATCTCACGGGTACAGAAGGTTGCGGCGGTGGAAATAGGGTTTTTGGCTCCGTATCTGATAGTTTGGGGGTACGTAGGTATATATAGGAGGAAGAAGTACGTCGGTGGAGCAACGAGGGGCCCACGAGGGTGGAGGGCGCGCCCAGGGGGGTAGGCGCGCCCCCTACCTCGTGCCTTCCTCGTTGATTACTTTACGTAGACTCCAAGTCATCTGGAACATGTTTGTTCCGAAAATCACGTTCACGAAGGTTTCATTCCGTTTGGACTCCGTTTGATATCCTTTTCCTTCGAAACACTGAAATAGGCAAAAAAACAGCAATTTGGGCTGGGCCTCCGGTTAAAAGGTTAGTCTCGAAAATAATATAAAAGTGTATAATAAAGCCCATTAATCATCCAAAACAGAATATAATATAGCATGGAACAATAAAAATTATAGATATGTTGGAGAAGTATCAACGTCATGGCGGGTTACAACAAGGTTTATCAAACAAGTAATGCAATATTTTGGCAAGTCAGGTATTGAAGATTCATATGAACAAGTTCAAATCAACTTGGGGCCTAATGTTGGGGATATAACTACTAGGAATGAACCGCCCAGGAGGGGGCGGGTCATACCACTGGCGACTTATCAATGAAGATGGCGGCTCATACGAGCCCATTGATGGCCCAAGATCCAGAGGCGAATTGAGGCCCAAGAGGATGAACCGCCATATATGTATAACTTGTATTGTAAGGCAAGATTAGTTAGTCACCGAGTCGGACACGTTGTGTATGAGCCGGCCGGGACTCTATAAGCCGGCCGGGACTCTATAACCTATGTGTCTAAAGGGATGACCCGGTGGGGGGTTAACTCAAGAAACAACAGATCGAGAGCTAGGTCAAGCGTATTCGCTCCTTGGTAATCAAAACCCAAGCAATACAACCCCAAACTGGAGTAGGCCTTTACCTCCACCGTGAGGGGCCGAACCAGTATAAACTCTCTGTGTCCTTTGTCTCGATTAACCCCTTTAAGCTAACCTAGTTGCGATGGCTCCATGACAAAGTCCTTCCGCTAGGACATCTGCCGTGTTAAGTCCACGACGCTCCCCCTGAAGATATGCATCCAATGCATGGAAGATAAACCAGAGGGTAGCGAGATGAATCTTCCTACGAGTGATATTGACATAAGATCTCATTCTTGGTTTCTTTCAATACACTCGACAGTGTCTGATGTATTTCCTGTCACACACAATCTTTGAAAAAGATTTGTTAGATATAGCGAATGCTTTGAAATGATTTGTGATGAAAGATAAGTGATAATCCACAAGTATAGGGGATCGCAACAGTTTCCGTGGGTAGAGTATTCAACTCAAATTTATAGGTTCGACACAAGGGGAGCCAAAGAATATTTGAAGGTATTAGCAGTTGAGTTGTCAACTCAACCACACCTGGAGATTAAATATCTGCAGCAAAGTGATCAGTAGCACAATAGTATGATAGTTTTGATAGCAGCGGTAACAGTAGTAGTAACAGTAACAGTGATAGCAACAATTTTGTAGCAAGTATAATGGTAACAACAACAGTAGTAACTTAGCAAAAACAATATGTGAAAAACTCGTAGGCATTGGACCATCGAATTCGTTGGATGATATTCATCATATAACAGTCATAACATAGGGCGATACAGAACTAGCTCAAGTTAATAAATATAATGTAGGCATGTATTCCGTAAATAGTCATACGTGCTTATGGAAAGAACTTGCATGACATATTTTGTCCTACCCTCCCATGGCAGCGGGGTCCATAAGGAAACTAAGGGATATTAAGGCCTCCTTTTAATAGAGAACCGGAACAAAGCATTAACACATAGTGAATACATGAACTCCTCAAACTACGATCATCACCGGAAAGTATCCCGATTACTGTCACCCCGGGGTTTACGGATCATAACATGTAGCAGGTGCACATAACTTGCAAGATCAGATCTAGAACATAGATATAATGGTGAAAACATAAACGGCTCAGATCTGAAACCATGGCACTCAGACCCTAGTGGCAAGCATTAAGCATGGCAAAGTCACAGCAATATCAATATCAGAATGTAGTGGATACTAGGGATCAAGCCCTAACAAAACTAACTCGATTACATGATGAATACCATACAACTCCTCACCGACCAGCGAGCCTATGAAGGAATTACTCACTCCCGTAGGGAGCATCATGGAATTGGTGATGAAGGAGGGTTGGTGATGACGAAGACCAAAGATTCCCCTCTCCCGAGCCCCAAACGGGCTCCAGATCTGGCCTCCCGATGAAGAACACGAGGCAGTGATGGCTTCGTATCATGAAACGTGATGAAACTTCCTCCCTGATTTTTTCTCTGAAAATAGGATTTTATAGTGTTGGAGTTAGGGTCTACGGGGCCACCAGGTTGGCATAACCCACCTGGGCGCGCTAGGAGGGGGCCGCCCCCTCGTGGGTTGTGCTCAACCAGCCCCCCCCTACAGTGGTTCTTAGCTCTATTAATTTTCTTTTATCGTAAAATAATTCTCCAAAAAGTTTTGTTCCATTCCAAGAACTTTTATTTCTGCACAAAAACAACACCATGGTAGTTCTGCTGAAAATAGCGTCAGTCCGGGTTAGTTTCATTCAAATCATGCAAATTAAAGTCCAAAACAAGAGCAAAAGCGTTAGGAAAAGTAGATACGACGAAGACGTACCAACTCCCCCAAGCTTAAACCTTTGCTTCTCCTTGATAACCCACAAGTATAGGGGATCGCAATAGTTTTCGAGGGTAGAGTATTCAACCCAAATTTATAGATTCGACACAAGGGGAGCCAAAGAATATTTGCAAGTATTAGCAGCTGAGTTGTCAATTCAACCACACCTGGAGATTAATTATCTACAACAACGCGATCAGTAGCAAAGTAATATGATAGTTTTGATAATAGTGACAACAACAATGGTAACAGTAACAGTGATAACAGTAATTTTGTAGCAAGTGCAGCAGTAACGATAGCAATAGTAACTTAGCATAAACAATATAAGATAAATTCGTAGGCATTGGATCGGTAATTTGTTGGATGATATTCATCATGTGAAAGTCATAACCTAGGGCGATACGGCACTAGCTCCAGTTCATAAATATAATGTAGGCATGTATTCCGTAAATAGTCATACATGCTTATGGAAAGAACTTGCATGACATCTTTTGTCCTACCCTCCTGTGGCAGCGGGGTCCATATTGGAAACTAAGGGATATTAAGGCCTCCTTTTAATAGAGAACCGGAATGAAGCATTAACACACGGTGAATGCATGAACTTCTCAAACTACGGTCATCACCGGGAGTGGTCCCGACTATTGTCACTCCGAGGTTGCCGGATCATATCACGTAGTAGGTGACTATAACTTACAAGATCGGATCTATAACATGGATATAATGATGATAACATAAATGGTTCAGATCTAAATTCATGGCACCCGGGCCCAAAGTGACAAGCATTAAGCATGGCAAAGTCATAGCAACATCAATCTCAGAACACAGTGGATACTAGGGATCGGGCCCTAAAACTAACTAGATTACATGATGAATCTCATCCAACTCCTCACCGACTAGTGAGCCTGCGAAAGAACTACTTCCCGGTGGGGAGCATCATGGAATTGGCGATGGAGAAGGGTTGGTGATGACGAAGAACGAAGATCTCCCTCTCCGGAGCCCCAAACGGACTCTAGATCTAGCCTCCCGATGAAGAACAGGAGGTGATGGTGGCTCCGTCTCGTGGATCGTGATAATTATTTCTCCCTCATTTTTTCTGGAAAAATAGGATTTTATAGCGTCGGTTTCAGGGTCTGTAGAGCCACCAAGTGGGGACAACCCACCTGGGCGCGCCTGGGAAGGCAGGCGCGCCCTAGTGGGTTGTGCTCACCCAGGTGCCCCCCTCCGGTGGCTCTTGGCTCCAGAAATTCTCTTTTATTGTATAAAAATCCTCACAAAGTTTCGTTCTGTTCCGAGAACTTTTATTTCTGCACAAAAACAACACCATGGTAGTTCTGCTGAAAACAGCGTCAGTCCGGGTTTAGTTTCATTCAAATCATGCAAATTAGAGTCCAAAACAAGAGGAAAAGTGTTAGGAAAAGTAGAAACGTTGGAGACGTATCAACTCCCCAAGCTTAAACCTTTGCTTGTCCTCAAGCAATTCAGTTGATAAACTGAATGTGAAAAAGAAAAACTTTTACGAACTCTTTTGCTCTTGTTTGCATAAATAAGCTTAAACAGCACCCAGGTTTTCAGCCAACATTATAACTACCATGCTGACAATAACTCCTAAAAATTATATTAACTCATATCAATGACATAATCAGTTAGCGAGCAATAATAAGACATCTCAAACGGCAACACGTTATCAAAACAACCATGATATAATGTGACAATAGTGGTATCTCGCTAGCCCTTTCTAAGACCGCAAAACATAAATGCAAAGCGCCTCCAAAGTTCAAGCAACGACTAAACATTGTAATTCATGGTAGAAAAGATCCAGTCATGATGTACCCAACATTAGCTACACATAATGCATCAGCATTAAAGCAGTGCTCTCAGGTTCTGGCGTTATTTTAGAAGGTGATGACACAACATAAAAGTAAATAGATAGTCCCTTCGCAGAGGGAAGCAGTGATTTGCAGAGGTGCGAGAGCTCAAGTTTTTAAAACAGAGGTAAATGATATTTTGAGACACACACCCTTCTCATTTACTTCACAACCATCAGTTATCAATATCTTCCATGCTAAGCACGCTAGTAGCGGTTCCCAAGCGATAAAAGTAAAGGTTTTGACTCCATTGGGAGTTTTTGTTTGATTATTTGTAAGCTTTTTCTATTTGCAGTTTGGGACTGGGCATCCCTATTACCGCCCTAGTCTCGTGCGATGGCGAGTGAATAAACACTCGACCTGAGAATAACCCGCTTAGCATGGAAGATATCGACCACCTCATGTCGTTCCATGAACGATCCAGGCACACAAAAAGGATATTCATTAGAAGCTTTTAGAGGTGGCACATGCAAATTTACTTAGGACGGCAGGGTAATACCGCATATAGGTAGGTATGGTGGACTCATCTGGAATAACTTGGGTTCAAGGTTTTTGATGTACAAGCAGAATTCCCACTTAGTACAGGCGAAGGCTAGCAAATAGATTGAGAAGCGGCCAGCTAGAGAGCAATAACGGTCATGAACATGCATTATGCATAAGTAACATTGGACACTAGCATGAGTAGGATATGAATACCATGAACATAAATATCATAGAGGCTATGTTGGTCTTGATTCAATACATGCATGAACATGTGCCAAGTCAAGGCACTCGAACATTCAGAGGAGGATACCATATCATCATACGGTTGGAGAACGTAGTAATTTCAAAAAAAAAATCCTACGCACACGCAAGATCATGGTGATGCATAGCAACGAGAGGGGAGAGTGTGTCCACGTACCCTCGTAGACCGAAAGCGGAAGCGTTAGCACAACGCGGTTGATGTAGTCGTACGTCTTCACGATCCGACCGATCAAGTACGCACGGCACCTCTGAGTTCTGCACACGTTCAACTCGATGACGTCCCTCGAACTCCGATCCAGCCGAGCTTTGAGGGAGAGTTCCGTCAGCACGACGGCGTGGTGACGATGATGATGTTGCTACCGACGCAGGGCTTCACCTAAGCACCGCTACGATATTATCGAGGTGGATTATGGTGGAGGGGGCACCGCACACGGCTAAGAGATCCAAGAGATCAATTGTTGTGTCTCCAAGGGGTGCCTCCCTCCCTGTATATAAAGGAGTGGAGGAGGGGGAGGGGGCCGGCCACCCTAGGCGCGCCCCATGAGGAGTCCTACTCCCACCGGGAGTAGGACTCCCCCCTTCCAAGTGGGAGTAGGAGAGGAGAGGGAAGGGGAGAGAGGGGGGAAAGGAAAGGGGGGCACCGCCCCCCCTCCTTGTCCAATTCGGACTGGGGGGAGGGGGCGCGCGGCTGCCCTTGGCCGCCCCTCCTCGTCTCCGCTAGGGCCCAATAGGCCCATTAGTCTCCCCGGGGGGTTCCGGTAACCCCCCGGTACTCCGGTATATGCCCGAAACTCCCCGAAATCATTCCGGTGTCCGAACATAGTCGTCCAATATATCGATCTTTACGTCTCGACCATTTCGAGTCTCCTCGTCATGTCTGTGATCACATCCGGGACTCTGAACTACCTTCGGTACATCAAAACACATAAACTCATAATATAACCGTCATCGAACTTTAAGCGTGCGGACCCTACGGGTTCGAGAACTATGTAGACATGACCGAGACACGTCTCCGGTCAATAACCAATAGCGGAACCTGGATGCTCATATTGGCTCCCACATATTCTACGAAGATCTTTATCAGTCAAACCGCATAACAACATACGTTGTTCCCTTTGTCATCGGTATGTTACTTGCCCGAGATTCGATCGTCGGTATCTCAATACCTAGTTCAATCTCGTTACCGGCAAGTCTCTTTACTTGTTCCGTAATACATCATCCCGCAACCACTCATTATTTACAATGCTTGCAAGGCTTATAATGATGTGCATTATCGAGTGGGCCCAGAGATACCTCTCCGACAATCGGAGTGACAAATCCTAATCTCGAAATATGCCAACCCAACAAGTACCTTCGGAGACACATGTAGAGCACCTTTATAATCACCCAGTTACGTTGTGACGTTTGGTAGCACACAAAGTGTTCCTCCGATAAACGGGAGTTGCATAATCTCATAGTCATAGGAACTTGTATAAGTCATGAAGAAAGCAATAGCAGAATACTAAACGATCAAGTGCTAAGCTAACGGAATGGGTCAAGTCAATCACATCATTCTTCTAATGATGTGATCCCGTTAATCAAATGACAACTCATGTCTATGGCTAGGAAAAATAACCATCTTTGATTAACGAGCTAGTCAAGTAGAGGCATACTAGTGACATTCTGTTTGTCTATGTATTCACACAAGTATTATGTTTCTGGTTAATACAATTCTAGCATGAATAATAAACATTTATCATGATATAAGGAAATAAATAATAACTTTATTATTGCCTCTAGGGCATATTTCCTTCAGTCTCCCACTTGCACTAGAGTCAATAATCTAGATTACACAGTAATGATTCTAACACCCATGGAGCCATGGTGTTGATCATGTTTTGCTCGTGGAAGAGGCTTAGTCAACGGGTCTGCAACATTCAGATCCGTATGTATTTTGCAAATCTCTATGTCTCCCACCTGGACTTGATCCCGGATGGAGTTGAAGCATCTCTTGATGTGCTTGGTTCTCTTGTGAAATCTGGATTCCTTTGCCAATACAATTGCACCAGTATTGTCACAAAATATTTTCATTGGACCCGATGCACTAGGTATGACACCTAGATCGGATATGAACTCCTTCATCCAGACTCCTTCATTTGCTGCTTCTGAAGCAGCTATGTACTCCGCTTGACATGTAGATCCCGCTACGACGCTTTGTTTAGAATTGCACCAACTGACAGCTCCACCATTCAATATAAACACGTATCCAGTTTGCGATTTAGAATCATCTGGATCAGTGTCAAAGCTTGCATCGACGTAACCATTTACGACGAGCTCTTTGTCACCTCCATAAACGAGAAACATATCCTTAGTCCTTTTCAGGTATTTCAGGATGTTCTTGACCGCTGTCCAGTGATCCACTCCTGGATTACTTTGGTACCTCCCTGCTAACTAATAGCAAGGCACACATCAGGTCTGGTACACAGCATTGCATACAAGATAGAGCCTATGGCTGAAGCATAGGGAACATCTTTCATTTTCTCTCTATCTTCTGAAGTGGTCGGGCATTGAGTCTTACTCAACTTCACACCTTGTAACACGGGCAAGAACCCTTTCTTTGCTTGATCCATTTTGAACTTCTTCAAAACTTTGTCAAGGTATGTGCTTTGTGAAAGTCCAATTAAGCGTCTTGATCTATCTCTATAGATCTTGATGCCCAATATATAAGCAGCTTCACCGAGGTCCTTCATTGAAAAACTCTTATTCAAATATCCTTTTATGCTATCCAGAAACTCTATATCATTTCCAATCAACAATATGTCATCCACATATAATATCAGAAATGCTACACAGCTCCCACTCACTTTCTTGTAAATACAGGCTTCTCCAAAAGTCTGTATAAAACCATATGCTTTGATCACACTATCAAAACGTTTATTCCAACTCCGAGAGGCTTGCACCAGTCCATAAATGGATCGTTGGAGCTTGCACACTTTGTTAGCTCCCTTTGGATCGACAAAACCTTCTGGTTGCGTCATATACAAGTCTTCTTCTAGAAATCCATTCAGGAATGCAGTTTTGACATCCATTTGCCAAATTTCATAATCATAAAATGCGGCAATTGCTAACATGATTCGGACAGACTTAAGTATCGCTACGGGTGAGAAGGTCTCATTGTAGTCAATCCCTTGAACTTGTCGAAAACCTTTTGCAACAAGTCGAGCTTTATAGACAGTAACATTACCGTCAGCGTCAGTCTTCTTCTTGAAGATCCATTTATTCTCGATGGCTTGCCGATCATCTGGAAAGTCAACCAAAGTCCATACTTTGTTCTCATACATGGATCCCGTCTCAGATTTCATGGCCTCAAGCCATTTTGCGGAATCTGGGCTCACCATCGCTTCTTCATAGTTCGTAGGTTCGTCATGGTCTAGTAACATAACCTCCGGAACACGATTACCGTACCACTCTGGTGCAGATCTTACTCTGGTTGACCTACGAGGTTCAGTAACAACTTGATCTGAAGTTTCATGATCATCATCATTAACTTCCTCACTAATTGGTGTAGACGTCACAGGAACCGGTTTCTGTGATGAACTACTTTCCAATAAGGGAGCAGTTATTGTTAGCTCATCAAGTTCTACTTTCCTCCCACTCACTTCTTTCGAGAGAAACTCCTTCTCTAGAAAGGATCCATTCTTGGCAACGAATGTCTTGCCTTCGGATCTGTGATAGAAAGTGTACCCAACAGTTTCCTTTGGGTATCCTATGAAGACACATTTCTCCGATTTGGGTTCGAGCTTATCAGGTTGAAGCTTTTTCACATAAGCATCGCAGCCCCAAACTTTAAGAAACGACAACTTTGGTTTCTTGCCAAACCACAATTCATAAGGCGTCGTCTCAACGGATTTTGATGGTGCCCTATTTAACGTGAATGCGACCGTCTCTAAAGCATAACCCCAAAACGATAGCGGTAAATCAGTAAGAGACATCATAGATCACACCATATCTAGTAAAGTACGATTACGACGTTCGGACACACCATTACGCTGTGGTGTTCCTGGTGGCGTGAGTTGCGAAACTATTCCGCATTGTTTCAAATGTAGACCAAACTCGTAACTCAAATATTCTCCTCCACGATCAGATCGTAGAAACTTTCTTTTCTTGTTACGATGATTTTCAACTTCACTCTGAAATTCTTTGAACTTTTCAAATGTTTCAGACTTATGTTTCATTAAGTAGATATACCCATATCTGCTTAAATGATCTGTGAAGGTGAGAAAATAACGATACCTGCCGTGAGCCTCAACATTCATTGGACCACATACATCAGTATGTATGATTTCCAACAAATCAGTTGCTCGCTCCATAGTTCCGGAGAACGGTGTTTTAGTCATCTTGCCCATGAGGCATGGTTCGCAAGTACCAAGTGATTCCAAAAGTCCATCAGTATGGAGTTTCTTCATGCGCTTTACACCAATATGACCCAAACGGTAGTGCCACAAATAAGTTGCACTATCATTATCAACTCTGCATCTTTTGGCTTCAACATTATGAATATGTGTATCACTACTATCGAGATTCAACAAAAATAGACCACTCTTCAAGGGTGCGTGACCATAAAAGATATTACTCATATAAATAGAACAACCATTATTCTCAGATTTAAATGAATAACCGTCTCACATCAAACAAGATCCAGATATAATGTTCATGCTAAACGCTGGCACCAAATAACAATTATTTAGGTCTAAAACTAATCCCGAAGGTAGATGTAGAGGCAGCGTGCCGACGGCGATCACATCGACTTTGGAACCATTTCCCACGTGCATCGTCACCTCGTCCTTAGCTAGTCTTCGCTTAATCCGTAGTCCCTGTTTCGAGTTGCAAATATTAGCAACAGAACCAGTATCAAATACCCAGGTGCTACTGCGAGCTCTGGTAAGGTACACATCAATAACATGTATATCACATATACCTTTGTTCACCTTGCCATCCTTCTTATCCGCCAAATACTTGGGGCAGTTCCGCTTCCAGTGACCAGTCTGCTTGCAGTAGAAGCACTCAGTCTCAGGCTTAGGTCCAGACTTGGGTTTCTTCTCCTTAGCAGCAACTTGTTTGTTCTTCTTCTTGAAGTTCCCCTTCTTCTTCCCTTTGCCTTTTTTCTTGAAACTGGTGATCTTATTGACTATCAACACTTGATGCTCCTTTTTGATTTCTACCTCCGCAGCCTTTAGCGTTGCGAAGAGCTCGGGAATCGTCTTATCCATCCCTTGCATGATATAGTTCATCACGAAGCTCTTGTAGCTTGGTGGCAGTGATTGAAGAATTCTGTCAATGACGCTATCATCCGGAAGATTAACTCCCAGTTGAATCAAGTGATTGTTATACCCAGACATTCTGAGTATATGCTCACTGATAGAACTATTCTCCTCCATCTTGCAGCTGTAGAACTTATTGGAGACTTCATATCTCTCAATCCGGGCATTTGCTTGAAATATTAACTTCAACTCCTGGAACATCTGATATGCTCCATGACGTTCAAAACGTCGTTGAAGTCCCGGTTCTAAGCCGTAAAGCATGGCACACTGAACTATCGAGTAGTCATCAGCTTTGCTCTGCCAGACGTTCATAACATCTGGTGTTGCTCCTGCAGCAGGTTTTGCACCTAGCGGTGCTTCCATGACGTAATTCTTCTGTGCAGCAATGAGGATAATCCTCAAGTTACGGACCCAGTCCGTGTAATTGCTACCATCATCTTTCAACTTTGCTTTCTCAAGGAACGCATTAAAATTCAACGGAACAACAGCAGGAGCCATCTATCAACAACAACATAGACATGCAAAATACTATCAGGTACTAAGTTCATGATAAATTTAAGTTCAATTAATCATGTTACTAAAGAACTCCCACTTAGATAGACATCCCTCTAATCATCTAAGTGATCACGTGATCCAAATCAACTAAACCATGTCTGATCATCACGTGAGATGGAGTAGTTTTCAATGGTGAACATCACTATGTTGATCATATCTACTATATGATTGTAACGCCCCGAGACCGACGCCCCAGACGCCTTCCATGTTTTGCGTGTCGGTTGTGTTATTTATTTGTTTGTTGCATTCATCATGTCATCATTTGCATTGCATCGGCACTCTGTTGCCGTCATGTTTTCATAAAACTTGCATCCGCTCGTAGTTGCCGCGTCCCCCCTTGCTTTCGTTGACCGTTCCGAGTCCCATCGGGTTTTCGCTTCCCTCTTGACCGTGACCGCCTAACCCCTCTCTGCACAGTGCTCATAACCCCCTCGCGCACGTCCGAAACTTCCGCGAACCAGAACCGGGCTATCGTTACCGTTGGGTCCGGATCATCCCCAAACATCTATAAAACATCTCCGTTTCTTATTTAGACTTTCCTAGCCTATCTATTCTCGACCGTCGAATTTTGATCGGATGATCCAACTCCCCTCCTTTTCCATATATATAGTCTACATCTAGTCCACCCACATGCCTATTTGGACAAACCCTAGACCAACTCCCTAAAATTCCTCCTCCTCCGCCGCCACACTCAAATCCCACCTCGGGATCCTCCCAGATCCCCTTTCTCCTTGTTTTCCTCCTCCACCCAATCCCGAAGGCGCCGCCACCTCTCTCCAAGATCCTCTCCGCCTCTACCTACCAGTCCATCCATCCATCCACCTGCCAGCCGCCCCTGGTCTCCCTCGCCTCCCTCGCCTCTGCTCATCGCGCGAGCCAACTAGAGCCTCCTCTGCTCGATTCCGAGGGGATCACGCGCAACGCGTTCCACCGACGACCTCACCGCCCGAGCAGCAACCACGGCGCCCGAGCTTCACCTCCTCGTCCCCATGCCCGCAATAGTAGAGCAGGAGCTTTGCGCCCCGCCTTCCTCCGCCTCGCCTGTGTCCTCCTCTGTACAAGATCTGGACCCGCGTCCCTGCGACCAAGCTCGCCGGAGTGCCACCAGGCCGCTGCTCCCCTCCCTCGCTAGCCTCCCGCGCCGGAGACCTCTGTTTCCGCGTCGCTGTCGTCAAGCTCCGTCGAACTGGAGCAGCACCGGACCAGCAGGACTGTGCCCTTCCTCTCCATCCTCCCCTCTGTTTTCCTCTTGCTCCCCGGTAACGCTCTCTCTCAGATTCTCTCATCTCTCTCGTTTCTCTTCACAGGGACCGACGCCCTGGGCGCCCATGCTCTACCCCGAGTCCATCACCGCTGCCGTTTCGCGTCAGATCCGGCCGGGGACCGCCGGATCTCGCTGCCTCCGCCATGGACCACCCATTCCCAGACCTCCTCCGCGCTGCCTTGCCTCAGCCGCGCCCCATCTGTTGCGCCTTCGCCTTGTCCCTGCTGCTGCGTCCAAGCCCCAACGGTGCCGTGGCCTCGCCTCTGCATCGAACAGACGAACGAAGCTGCCGCTGCCTGCTTCATCAGTTTCAAGACGGGAAAGCTTGACCCATCACGTTGACCGCGCCGCCAGCATGCCTGGGCCACCGCGTCGCCCTTCACCCGCATCAGCCCAGCCGCGCCAAGGCCGTGCCAGGCCTGCGGGGCCTCTCCACCGACTGGGCCTGGCCCATGGTGAGCGCCCAGTCCGCCCAGTTTCAGCCCGATGTGTTTTTTTTCAGATCTGTGAATTTAGCTATTATCCTAGGAACGTCTGTTTTACAGAAAACCCCTTGAGTTCATGCATATAATAACTAATTAATCATGCATCATATTTAAATAAACTATATATGAAAAATGCTTAGATTTCTGTCTAGTCTCATAATATGCAACTTTCATCCATGTTTAAAATGTTTAAATTGCTGTTTGCATTAATTTGCTTAAATGCCATGTTAAAATGATTTATTTCATTACTAAATAACTGTAGCTCGGTTTTAAATAAACTTTATATGTAAATGGGGTAGAAAAATGCCTAGTTTAACATGGTGCACTTTATTTTGCTGTTTAACAACATTAAAATTGTGTTTATGGCAGAACAGTACCAAATCCAAAATATGCATGTGAGGATTTTCCGGAATTGTTGTTTGCTGTTCCGGCCTCATTTAAACTTGCCTAGATAGATAGTCTTACTATGCTTCACCTCTTGCCATGTTAAATAACATTTAATATTATTGGGTACATAACCGAGAGAACTAAACAATTGATGTGGTGTTTCGTCAATATGCAACTCGTTGCATATTGAGCTCCACTTAATTTGTAGTGTTGTTTGTTGCACTTTGCCATGCCATGCTCATTAAACCGGAGATGCATCATACTTGATTGTGCATCATGCCATATTTATGTGATGGTTGTTTACTATGTTGTTTGTTTCTTTCTGGGGTTGCTTCTCTCGTTAGCTTCGGTTTCGTTCCGGAGTTGTGAGGATTCGTTCGACTACGTCCGTTTGTCTTCTTCATGGACTCGTTCTCCTTCCTTGCGGGATCTCAGGCAAGATGACCATACCCTCGAAATCACTTCTATCTTTGCTTGCTAGTTGTTCGCTCTATTGCTATGTCGCGCTACCTACCACTTGCTATATCTTGCCTCCCATATTGCCATGTCAAGCCTCTAACCCACCTTTCCCAGCAAACCGTTGTTTGGCTATGTTACCGCTTTTGCTCAGCCCCTCTTATAGCGTTGCTAGTTGCAGGTGAAGATGAAGTTTGTTCCATGTTGGAACATGGATATGTTGGGATATCACAATATCTCTTATTTAATTAATGCATCTATATACTTGGTAAAGGGTGGAAGGCTCGGCCTTATGCCTGGTGTTTTGTTCCACTCTTGCCGCCCTAGTTTCCGTCATACCGGTGTTATGTTCCTTGATTTTGCGTTCCTTACGCGGTTGGGTGATTTATGGGACCCCCTTGACAGTTCGCTTTGAATAAAACTCCTCCAGCAAGGCCCAACCTTGGTTTTAACATTTGCCACCTAAGCCTTTTTCCCTTGGGTTCTGCAGACTCAAGGGTCATCTTTATTTTAACCCCCTGGGCCAGTGCTCCTCTGAGTGTTGGTCCAAACTAGAGCACCGTGCGGGACCATCCCTTAGCAACTTGGGTTACGTCGGTACCTGTACGCTTAGCTTATCTGGTGTGCCCTGAGAATGAGATATGTGCAGCTCCTATCGGAATTTGTCGGCACAGCGGGTGGTCTTGCTGGTCTTGTTTTACCATTGTCGAAATGTCTTGTAAACCGGGATTCCAAGACTGATCGGGTCTTCCCGGGAGAAGGAATATCCTTCGTTGACCGTGAGAGCTTATAATGGGCTAAGTTGGGACACCCCTGCAGGGTATTATCTTTTGAAAGTCGTGCCCACGGTTATGTGGCAGATGGGAATTTGTTAATGTCCGGTTGTAGAGAACTTGACACTTGACTTAACTAAAACGCATCAACCGCGTGTGTAGCCGTGATGGTCTCTTCTCGGCGGAGTCCGGGAAGTGAACACGGTTCTTGTGTTATGGTTGTGCGTAAGTAGTTTCAGGATCACTTCTTGATCATTTCTAGCTTCTCGACCCTGCGTTGCTTCTCTTCTCGCTCTCATTTGCGTATGTTAGCCACCATATATGCTTAGTGCTTGCTGCAGCTCCACCTCACCACCTTACCCTTTCCTACCCATAAGCTTAAATAGTCTTGATCTCGCGGGTGTGAGATTGCTGAGTCCTCGTGACTCACAGATTCTACCAAAATAGTTGCAGTTGTCGACGATTCCAGTGCAGGTGACGCAAACGAGCTCAAGTGGGAGTTCGACGAGGAACTTGGTCGTTATTATGTTTCGTTTCCTGATGATCAGTAGTGGAGCCCAGTTGGGACGATCGGGGATCTAGCATTTGGGGTTATCTTCTTTTCATTTGGATTTGACCGTAGTCGGTCTATGTGTGTACTCTAATTGATGTATGATTTATTTAAGTATTGTGTGAAGTGGCGATTGTAAGACAACTCTTTATCCCATTCTTGTTCATTACATGGGATTGTGTGAAGATGACCCTTCTTGCGACAAAACCACAATGCGGTTATGCCTCTAAGTCGTGCCTCGACACGTGGGAGATATAGCCGCATCGTGGGTGTTACAAGTTGGTAATCAGAGCCATCCCCGACTTAGGAGCCCCCTGCTTGATCAAATCGCTGGCGTTGTTGAGTCTAGAACAAAAATTGTTTTGAGTCTTAGGATTATATAAATCGGAGAGTAGGATTCTTTTTACTCCTCTGTCCCTTCGTCGCTCTGGTGAGGCCTCCTAACATAGATGTTTTGACTTTTCTCTCCTCAAATTTCACTAAAAAAAAATTTAGGATCACGTGGGTATCTTGGAATCGTTCTGATGGTTTTGTGACGAGAACATTGTTCTTGGTGCCTCCTGACATTTAGGGGTTGTGGCAGTGTCCCGGGGAGTTGAGCTCCGAGGTGTTGTCGTCACAATTTTATCGTTGCAGTTCTGGAATACCTGAGTTTCGCCGACATCTAAAATCTCTTTTATGCAGTTGTTGGTGAGATCACCTCGACGCCACCCAGTACTGGGGCGGGAGTTTGGGAGTATTGCCATAACTCATATAACGGATGCTTTTCGAAGGTTGAGGTACACGATTTCCGAAGTTTTCTTGGTTATGTGTTGACGAATGGATACAACTGGATCTAGGGATTGTTAATTTGGGTGATATATATTGTGTCCCCTGTATCCCCAACACCAGATTGCATAACCAGAAAGTTTCGGGAGTTTATAAGTGGGAATTCAAGTAGCTCCTAGGATATCTTTCCGACAGATGCATGATATGAGATTGGGGTTCGACGTCTAGTGGTCCGCCTTTCCACGGTTGGTTTTACAGTGGTCTCGTAGTGTCTTAAAGAGTCCTTGGCTATGCCGACTCGGGGACGCTTCGTATGTCATGTGCACTGCATTGTACATGATGGTGCTGTACGATCGAGCCCGTGTGGGCCCCACCACGAAAACTTCGGACGAAATCTCTATCATATGTTTGTTCCGGCTTATTCTGCAAGCCAAATCCTTTGTTTTGTTTTGTTTTGTTTTGTGGTATTCGAGTTGCTTCATTGTCAAGTGTTGATTCCATACCTTATTCTAAGTGGTGTTCTCATATTCCTATGGGGATACTAATCCTTCTTGACCATCGAGTTTGTCATCCCAATTCTTTCCAACCGACGTGCTCTTTTTCAAGTGGATCCGATCATTTCAACATTCGCGAGATCAATTCTCAGTTCTTTGCAACGATGTTTGCTTCATCCGTCCCAAGTTGTCTTTGTTTTTCCCGCCCTCCCACCCTTTTCTTCAAGGACTCTTATATTTTAATCAAGTATCCATTTATTCATGTGAAGTCTCTTCACTCTTTTCAATCAATGTTCTGATCCGATGATTTCCCATGAAGATACTAACGAAGCTTCAAGTTTATCATTCTTCATTCTCGTATTCTTTTCCGGTGGATTCAATTGAAGCTTTCAGTGTTGATTATAGCCCTTTCCTCCTTTCAAATGCTTTCTCATGCCGGTATATCTCTTAATCATTCGCCACTTGCTATTCAATTGTTCCGGAGTGCTGAAGATATCTCTGAAGATTCATGTTTCCACTCCGCATCAATTCTAACTATTTCGAGGTTGTTACCTCATTCAAGCCATTTAATTCAAATGGTGCTATCTCCTTTTCAAGTAATCATTTCAACGGTGTTTCTTTTGAGTGGACCCTAACCCACAAGTCTTTTCCCAGGATCTTACCTGACTCTTCTAATTCTTTTTGGAGTTATTCTCAAATTCATTGCGAAGTTTGACGTAAGAATGAATTATCATCAGTCATATGTCTTTCTCCAAGATCTTTCAAATTCTTTTCATTGTTGATTCAACCTTTCTATTCTTCATGGTTCCGGAGTGCCTCAATAATTCATGGTGGTGTTTCTCATCATCATTCTCAACATTTGAAGACCGAAGAAGAATTTCTCCTAAATCTTGGTCCGTTCTCTTGAAGATTCATAGTTCTAGCTTATGCCATCCTCTCATAATTGTTTTCGATTGTGAGAATTCTTTTCACCCATCCAGAGCAATTCATGAGTCTTTTCAGTTTGATTATCCGGAGGCCATCATCTCAGAATGATTATTTATTCCAGCTTTCAGCTCTCGTTCTCCAAATCTTACCGGTGCATCGTTCAAGTATACTCTAGTCAGCTCATGATCTCTTTGTTCTCTTGTATCCAAGTTCCCCTCAAGTATCTTTATTCGTTTTCCAATTCTTCCTGGTGAATTGTGCGTTTGCTACGGTCATTTTCAATTATTACGGTGGTTCGTTCAAGATTTCTCTTCCTTCGTTATCATATCAGTTTATTCGTTGTTTCAATCCTACCGGTGGTTCGATGAAGACCTTCCCAAGTTTGCGCAATATCTATCTTAATCCTTTCTACGAGAATAAGTAGTATGCAAAATCCGTTGCTTGTCATCAATCTAAATTGGTGAAGGCATAATGTAATAATTATTCTTGTTTCATCCAAGTGATTAATTCCTTATTCCGGAGATTCATCAAAATTCTTGATCTCATTTGTTCATTTTTCTTTCCGGAGCTCCAAGTTATTTCAATTATATCATTTCAAAGCTTCATCTAATCATTGCAAGGCTTCTCCCGGAGTTCTTTTCAACTTTCCCTTTCGTTTGATCATTCTTTTATTATCGGAGTTCTTCATGGAGGATCAACATGGTGGCTCATCAAGGATTCCTTTCATTCTTCAATTGTTCTTCAAGATTTCTCTCAGAGTCAAGATCCGTCAAGCTATAATCTAAAAATAAACATGGTGCTCAACACATGTTTGTCTTGAGGAGTTCAAGCATTCTTCATCTCGCATTCCGAAGTGCAATTTTTCTACCTTATCTTTTGAGGTGGTGCTATGTCATTCTGGATAATTTCCCTTCGGGTTCATGATTCACAAAGTTTACAAGAGTGACATATTTAAATCCATCATTTTATCTTCGTTCAAGAGATCTTTTCAACCAATCAATCTTTTTGTTGGAGTTGTATTGGGTTATATTTCACCTATAGCCTTCCCTAAGGAATGTAGCTATTTGTGGTGTTTATCAATGATCAAATTTTCTCCTTCTCATCTTGGTGAAGAAATTTTCTTCTCCTTGTTGATCTCAATCCAATTAACTGTTTCCGTAGTGGCAGAATTTCGCCTCTATCTTGAGAAGTTTTCTATAAGCCCACTACAAGCTTGTTCTTTTCGTTGTTGGTTTTCCAACAACTCCGTTCTAACCTTCTTGGAAGGATGCTTCCCAAATTCAATTGTGGTAGAAGTTATCATTTCCTTTTCTGTTCTTTTATTCCAATGTTCTATCTTCTATTATTTCTTCCAGAGGCACGGTGATGTTGCTCTCTTCGCTCATCATCTCGAATTGTGAGGATCGTGTTCTTTTCTTACTAATCCATTTAACCGGAGTGTTGTGTCTATCATTCCTCTTTTAACCGAAGTCTCATCCAAGTGCTTTCATTTTGCCAAGTTCAAATTCTATTCTTTTCATTTCCAACCGGAGCGTTATCGTAATTGATCATTATCGTTCCTTGTACATCTCGTTTCAACTGGAGTGCTTGCATGTACTTCTCGTCCATTGTTCTCGTCATTCATAGCTTTGCAAACTCCAAGGTTCACATGGAGTTCCTTGTTTCTCTTTTCTACCGGTGTGCTTTCATATTCCTTTTGATCCGTTAAGCTCTTGTTCCATATTCTTCAACCTACAAAGGTTCTCGCAATGTTCCTTCTTCCTCTTTGATAACGAAGTGTTTTCAATCTCGTTCATCTCCCTTGTTTTCTCTCTTTTCGTTCGTTCAATCTCTCAAGGTTCGTGGTCTCACTCGTTTGTCGAAGAAGCAACTTCGTTTTACCTCTTCCTCTTCCGCTTTTCTCCGGTGCCATCCTAGATCTCGGGACGAGATCCTCTTGTAGTGGTGGAGTGTTGTAACGCCCCGAGACCGACGCCCCAGACGCCTTCCATGTTTTGCGTGTCGGCTGTGTTATTTATTTGTTTGTTGTATTCATCATGTCATCATTTGCATTGCATCGGCACTCTGTTGCCGTCATGTTTTCATAAAACTTGCATCCACTCGTAGTTGCCGCATCCCCCCTTGCTTTCGTTGACCGTTCCGAGTCCCATCGGGTTTTCGCTTCCCTCTTGACCGTGACCGCGTAACCCCTCTCTGCACAGTGCTCATAACCCCCTCGCGCACGTCCGAAACTTCCGCGAACCCGAACCGGGCTATCATTACCGTTGGGTCCGGATCATCCCCAAACATCTATAAAACATCTCCATTTCTTATTTAGACTTTCCTAGCCTATCTATTCTCGACCGTCGAATTTTGATCAGATGATCCACTCCCCTCCTTTTCCATATATATAGTCTACATCTAGTCCACCCACATGCCTATTTGGACAAACCCTAGACCAACTCCCTAAAATTCCTCCTCCGCCGCCGCCACACACAAATCCCACCTCGGGATCCTCCCAGATCCCCTTTCTCCTTGTTTTCCTCCTCCACCCAATCCCGAAGGCGCCGCCACCTCTCCCAAGATCCTCTCCGCCTCTACCTACCAGTCCATCCATCCATCCACCTGCCAGCCGCCCCTGGTCTCCCTCGCCTCCCGTGCCTCTGCTCATCGCGCGAGCCAACCAGAGCCTCCTCTGCTCGATTCCGAGGGGATCACGCGCAGCGCGTTCCACCGACGACCTCACCGCCCGAGCAGCAACCACGGCGCCCGAGCTTCACCTCCTCGTCCCCATGCCCGCAACAGTAGAGCAGGAGCTTTGCGCCCCGCCTTCCTCCGCCTCGCCTGTGTCCTCCTCTGTACAAGATCCGGACCCGCGTCCCTGCGACCAAGCTCGCCGGAGTGCCACCAGGCCGCTGCTCCCCTCCCTCGCTAGCCTCCCGCGCCGGAGACCTCTGTTTCCGCGTCGCTGCCGTCAAGCTCCGTCGAACTGGAGCAGCACCGGACCAGCAGGACTGTGCCCTTCCTCTCCATCCTCCCCTCTGTTTTCCTCTTGCTCCCCGGTAACGCTCTCTCTTAGATTCTCTCATCTCTCTCGTTTCTCTTCACAGAGACCGACGCCATGGGCGCCCATGCTCTACCCCGAGTCCATCACCGCTGCCGTTTCGCGTCAGATCCGGCCGGGGACCGCCGGATCTCGCCGCCTCCGCCATGGACCACCCGTTCCCAGACCTCCTCCGCGCTGCCTTGCCTCAGCCGCGCCACGTCTGTTGCACCTTCGCCTTGTCCCTGCCGCTGCGTCCAAGCCCCAATGGTGCCGTGGCCTCGCCTCTGCATCGAACAGACGAACGAAGTTGCCGCTGCCTGCTTTGTCAGTTTCAGGACAGGAACGCTTGACCCATCGCGTTGACCGCGCCGCCAGCATGCCTGGGCCACCGCGTCGCCCTTCACCCGCATCAGCCTAGTCGCGCCAAGGCCGTGCCAGGCCTGCGGGGCCTCTCCACCGACTGGGCCTGGCCCATGGTGAGCGCCCAGTCCGCCCAGTTTCAGCCCGATGTGTTTTTTTTCAGATCTGTGAATTTAGCTATTATCCCAGGAACGTCTGTTTTACAAAAAAACCCTTGAGTTCATGCATATAATAACTAATTAATCATGCATCATATTTAAATAAACTATATATGAAAAATGCTTAGATTTCTGTCTAGTCTCATAATATGCAACTTTCATCCATGTTTAAAATGTTTAAATTGTTGTTTCCATTAATTTGCTTAAATGCCATGTTAAAATGATTTATTTCATAACTAAATAACCGTAGCTCGGTTTTAAATAAACTTTATATGTAAATGGGGTAGAAAAATGCCTAGTTTAACATGGTGCACTTTATTTTGCTGTTTAACAACATTAAAATTGTGTTTATGGCAGAACAGTATCAAATCCAAAATATGCATATGAGGATTTTCCGGAATTGTTGTTTGCTGTTCCGGCCTCATTTAAACTTGCCTAGATAGATAGTCTTACTATGCTTCACATCTTGCCATGTTTAATAACATTTAATATTGTTGGGTACATAACCGAGAGAACTAAACAATTGATGTGGTGTTTCGTCAATATGCAACTCGTTGCATATTGAGCTCCACTTAATTTGTAGTGTTGTTTGATGCACTTTGCCATACCATGCTCATTAAACCGGACATGCATCATACTTGATTGTGCATCATGCCATATTTATGTGATGGTTGTTTACTATGTTGTTTGTTTCTTTCCGGGGTTGCTTCTCTCGTTAGCTTCGGTTTCGTTCCGGAGTTGTGAGGATTCGTTCGACTACGTCCGTTTGTCTTCTTCATGGACTCGTTCTCCTTCCTTGCGGGATCTCAGGCAAGATGACCATACCCTCGAAATCACTTATATCTTTGCTTGCTAGTTGTTCGCTCTATTGCTATGTCGCGCTACCTACCACTTGCTATATCTTGCCTCCCATATTGCCATGTCAAGCCTCTAACCCACCTTTCCCAACAAACCGTTGTTTGGCTATGTTACCGCTTTTGCTCAGCCCCTCTTATAGCGTTGCTAGTTGCAGGTGAAGATGAAGTTTGTTCCATGTTGGAACATGGATATGTTGGGATATCACAATATCTCTTATTTAATTAATGCATCTATATACTTGGTAAAGGGTGGAAGGCTCGGCCTTATGCCTGGTGTTTTGTTCCACTCTTGCCGCCCTAGTTTCCGTCATACCGGTGTTATGTTCCTTGATTTTGCGTTCCTTACGCGGTTGGGTGATTTATGGGACCCCCTTGACAGTTCGCTTTGAATAAAACTCCTCCAGCAAGGCCCAACCTTGGTTTTAACATTTGCCACCTAAGCCTTTTTCCCTTGGGTTCTGCAGACTCAAGGGTCATCTTTATTTTAACCCCCTGGGCCAGTGCTCCTCTGAGTGTTGGTCCAAACTAGAGCACCGTGCGGGAGCATCCCTTGGCAACTTGGGTTACGTCGGTGCCTGTACGCTTAGCTTATCCGGTGTGCCCTGAGAACGAGATATGTGCAGCTCCTATCGGGATTTGTCGGCACAGCGGGTGGTCTTGCTGGTCTTGTTTTACCATTGTCGAAATGTCTTATAAACCGGGATTCCGAGACTGATCGGGTCTTCCCGGGAGAAGGAATATCCTTCGTTGACCGTGAGAGCTTATAATGGGCTAAGTTGGGACACCCCTGCAGGGTATTATCTTTCGAAAGCCGTGCCCGCGGTTATGTGGCTGATGGGAATTTGTCCTGTTGTAGAGAACTTGACACTTGACTTAACTAAAACGCATCAACCGCGTGTGTAGCCGTGATGGTCTCTTCTCGGCGGAGTGCGGGAAGTGAACACGGTTCTTGTGTTATGGTTGTGCGTAAGTAGTTTCAGGATCACTTCTTGATCATTTCTTGCTTCTCGACCGTGCGTTGCTTCTCTTCTCGCTCTCATTTGCGTATGTTAGCCACCATATATGCTTAGTGCTTGCTGTAGCTCCACCTCACCACCTTACCCTTTCCTACCCATAAGCTTAAATAGTCTTGATCTCGCGGGTGGGAGATTGTTGAGTCCTCGTGACTCACAGATTCTACCAAAACAGTTGCAGGTGCCGACGATTCCAGTGCAGGTGACGCAAACGAGCTCAAGTGGGAGTTCGACGAGGAACTTGGTCGTTATTATGTTTTGTTTCCTGATGATCAGTAGTGGAGCCCAGTTGGGACGATCGGGGATCTAGCATTTGGGGTTATCTTCTTTTCATTTGGATTTGACCGTAGTCGGTCTATGTGTGTACTCTGATTGATTTATGATTTATTTAAGTATTGTGTGAAGTGGCGATTGTAAGCCAACTCTTTATCCCATTCTTGTTCATTACATGGGATTGTGTGAAGATGACCCTTCTTGCGACAAAACCACAATGCGGTTATGCCTCTAAGTCGTGCCTCGACACGTGGGAGATATAGCCGCATCGTGGGTGTTACAAGATTCACGCTCGACCTTTAGGTCTCAGTGTTCCGAGGCCATATCTGCATATGCTAGGCTCGTCAAGTTTAACCCGAGTATTCTGCGTGTGCCAAACTGGCTTGCACCCGTTGTAGATGGACGTAGAGCTTATCACACCCGATCATCACGTGGTGTCTCGGCACGACGAACTTTGGCAACGGTGCATACTCAGGGAGAACACTTTTACCTTGAAATTTAGTGAGAGATCATCTTATAATGCTACCGTCAATCAAAGCAAAATAAGATGCATAAAAGATAAACATCACATGCAATCAATATAAGTGATATGATATGGCCATCATCATCTTGTGCTTGTGATCTCCATCTCCGAAGCACCGTCATGATCACCATCGTCACCGGCGCGACACCTTGATCTCCATCGTAGCATCGTTGTCGTCTCGCCAACTATTGCTTCTACGACAATCACTACCGCTTAGTGATAAAGTAAAGCAATTACAGGGCGATTGCATTGCATATAAGAAAGCGACAACCATATGGCTCCTGCCAGCTGCCGATAACTCGGTTACAAAGCATGATCATCTCATACAATAAAATATAGCATCATGCCTTGACCATATCACATCACAAAATGCCCTGCAAAAACAAGTTAGACGTCCTCTACTTTGTTGTTGCAAGTTTTACGTGGCTGCTACGGGCTGAGCAAGAACCGTTCTTACCTACGCATCAAAACCACAACGATAGTTCGTCAAGTTAGTGCTATTTTAACCTTCTCAAGGACCGGGCATAGCCACACTCGGTTCAACTAAAGTTGGAGAAACTGACACCCGCCAGCCACCTGTGTGCAAAGCACGTCGGTAGAACCAGTCTCGCGTAAGCGTACGCGTAATGTCGGTCCGGGCCGCTTCATCCAACAATACCGCCGAACCAAAGTATGACATGCTGGTAAACAATATGACTTGTGTCGCCCACAACTCACTTGTGTTCTACTCGTGCAAATAACATCAATGCATAAAACCTGGCTCGGATGCCACTGTTGGAGAACGTAGTAATTTCAAAAAAAATCCTACGCACATGCAAGATCATGGTGATGCAAAGCAACGAGAGGGGAGAGTGTTTGTCTACGTACCCTCGTAGACCGAAAGCGGAATCGTTAGCACAACGCGGTTGATGTAGTCGTACGTCTTCACGATCCGACCGATCAAGTACCGAACGCACGGCACCTCCGAGTTCTGCACACGTTCAACTCGATGACGTCCCTCGAACTCCGATCCAGCCGAGCTTTGAGGGAGAGTTCCGTCAGCACGACGGCGTGGTGACGATGATGATGTTGCTACCGACGCAGGGCTTCGCCTAAGCACCGCTACGATATTATCAAGGTGGACTATGGTGGAGGGGGGCACCGCACACGGCTAAGAGATCCAAGAGATCAATTGTTGTGTCTCCAAGGGGTGCCTCCCTCCCCGTATATAAAAGAGTGGAGGGGGGGAGGGGGCCGGCCACCCTAGGCGCGCCCCATGAGGAGTCCTACTCCCACTGGGAGTAGGACTCCCCCCTTCCAAGTGGGAGTAGGAGAGGAGAGGGAAGGAGAGAGAGGGGGAAAGGAAAGGGGGGCGCCCCCCCTCCTTGTCCAATTCGGACTAGGGAGGAAGGGGGCGCATGGCTGCCCTTGGCCGCCCCTCCTCTTCTCCACTAGGGCCCAATAGGCCCATTAGTCTCCCCGGGGGGTTCCGGTAACCCCCCGGTACTCCGGTATATGCCCGAAACTCCCCGAAACCATTCCGGTGTCCGAACATTGTCGTCCAATATATCGATCTTTACGTCTCGACCATTTCGAGACTCCTCGTCATGTCCGTGATCACATCCAGGACTCCGAACTACCTTCGGTACATCAAAACACATAAACTCATAATATAACCGTCATCGAACTTTAAGCGTGCGGACCCTACGGGTTCGAGAACTATGTAGACATGACCGAGACACGTCTCCGGTCAATAACCAATAGCAGAACCTGGATGCTCATATTGGCTCCCACATATTCTATGAAGATCTTCATCGGTCAAACCGCATAACAACATATGTTGTTCCCTTTGTCATCGGTATGTTACTTGCCCGAGATTCGATCGTCGGTATCTCAATACCTAGTTCAATCTCGTTACCGGCAAGTCTCTTTACTCGTTCCGTAATACATCATCCTGCAACCAACTCATTAGTTACAATGCTTGCAAGGCTTATAATGATGTGCATTACCGAGTGGGCCCAGAGATACCACTCCGACAATCGGAGTGACAAATCCTAATCTCGAATACGCCAACCCAACAAGTACCTTCGGAGACACCTGTAGAGCACCTTTATAATCACCCAGTTACGTTGTGACATTTGGTAGCACAGAAAGTGTTCCTCCGGTAAACGGGAGTTGCATAATCTCATAGTCATAGGAACTTGTATAAGTCATGAAGAAAGCAATAGCAGAATACTAAACGATCAAGTGATAAGCTAACGGAATGGGTCAAGTCAATCACATCATTCTTCTAATGATGTGATCCCGTTAATCAAATGACAACTCATGTATATGGCTAGGAAACATAACCATCTTTGATTAACGAGCTAGTCAAGTAGAGGCATACTAGTGACATTCTGTTTGTCTATATATTCACACAAGTATTATGTTTCCGGTTAATACAATTCTAGCATGAATAATAAACATTTATCATGATATAAGGAAATAAATAATAACTTTATTATTGCCTCTAGGGCATATTTCCTTCCCATACTACATCACAATCATTTTAATGCAGTGTTGACATCCAAGATAAATCATTATTCACTCCTAGCTACTTATGCATGGCATGGGAAACTATGATCTCTAATTGTCATTGCAAACATGTTTAATCATAATGGGCTGAATCATGGATACTAGGTTAAACATATTTACACAAACAGAACAAGTCGAGTTCATACCCGTTTCTCTCTGCCACGGCCAGTTCATCGAATATCGTCATTATTGTCTTTCACTTGCACGACCGAACGATGTGAAAATAATAATAGTGCAAGAGTGTCGTGGACTAAGCTGGAATGTGCAAACATTTTATTCAATAGGAGAAGACAAGGTAAAATGGGCTCTTTATTAGATCAACAATTATTCATATAAGAGCCACTCAACATTTTCATCGTGGTCTTATCCTCAGTACGACTTGAATAAAAAGAACAGAAATTCAAAGAAACACACTGAAATATTTTTGGAGTTTTAGGTTTTTCTGGAAGAAAACAAATACAAAGAAAAAACACAAACGAGAAAAACTATTTACACGGGAAAGCTCCCAATAAGCAGAAGAAGAACAAGCAAATCTTTTTCTTTCCATTTCTTTTTAGTAACACAACTTAAGCATGCATAGAAAGTAAACTAACTACAACTATTTTTTGGGTGTTTTCTAAGGTTTTTCAAACACACAAGAAGAAAGCAAGAAAATAAATTTAACATGGATAATACAATGAAGAAGTGTGAACACCGACAACTGGAACGAGATGTGGAAACATGAATGTAATGTCGGTGGGAATACGTACTCCCCCAAGCTTAGGCTTTTGGCCTAACTTGGTAATCAATGAGTAGCCTGGATAATAGTCGATGATACGTCTCCAACGTATCTATAATTTTTGATTGTTCCATGCTATATTATATTCTGTTTCGGATGTTTAATGGGCTTTATTATACACTTTTATATTATTTTTGGGACTAACCTATTAACCGTAGGCCCAGCCCAAATTGTTGTTTTTTTGCCTATTTCAGTATTTCGAAGGAAAAGGATATCAAACGGAGTCCAAACAGAATGAAACCTTCGGGAATGTGATTTTTGGAACAACCGTGATCCAGAGGACTTGGAGTCTACGTAAAGCAATCAACGAGGAGAGCATGAGGCAGGGGGCGCGCCTACCCCCCCCCCCCCCCAGGAGCGCCCTCCACCCTCGTTGGGCCCATGTTGCTCCACCGACGTACTTCTTCCTCCTATATATACCTACGTACCCCCAAACCACCAGAACAAGAGTCAAAACCCTATTTCCACCGCCGCAACCTTCTGTACCTGTGAGATCCCATCTTGGGGCCTTTTCCAGCGCTCCGCCGGAGGGGGCATTGATCACGGAGGGCTTCTACATCAACACCATAGCCTCTCCGATGATGTGTGAGTAGTTTACCTCAGACCTTCGGGTCCATAGTTATTAGCTAGATGGCTTCTTCTCTCTCTTTGGATCTCAATACAAAGTTCTCCTCGATCTTCTTGGAGATCTATTCGATGTAATCTTCTTTTGCTGTGTGTTTGTCGAGATCCGATGAATTGTGGGTTTATGATCAAGATTATCTATGAACAATATTTGAATCTCCTCTGAATTCTTTTATGTATGATTGGTTATCTTTGCAAGTCTCTTCGAATTATCTGTTTGGTTTGGCCTACTAGATTGATCTTTCTTGCAATGGGAGAAGTGCTTAGCTTTGGGTTCAACCTTGTGGTGCTCGATCCCAGTGACAGTAAGGGAAACGACACGTATTGTATTGTTGCCATCGAGGATAAAAAGATGGGGTTTATATCATATTGCATGAGTTTATCCCTCTACATCATGTCATCTTACTTAAAGCATTACTCTGTTCTTATGAACTTAATACTCTAGATGCATGCTGGATAGCGGTCGATGTGTGGAGTAATAGTAGTAGATGCAGAATCGTTTCGGTCTACTTGTCGCAGACGTGATGCCTATATACATGATCATACCTAGATATTCTCATAACTACGCTCAATTCTATCAATTGCTCGACAGTAATTCGTTTACCCACCGTAATACTTATGCTCTTGAGAGAAGCCAGTAGTGAAACCTATGGCCCCCGGGTCTATTTTCCATCATATTAATCTTCCAACACTTAGTTATTTTTATTGCCTTTTATTTTACTTTGCATCTTTATTTCTCTTATCATAAAAATACCAAAAATATTATCTTATCATATCTATCAGATCTCAGTCTCGTAAGTGACCGTGGAGGGATTGACAACCTCTTTATCGCGTTGGTTGCGAGGTTCTTATTTGTTTGTGTAGGTGTGAGGGACTCGTGCGTAATCTCCTACTGGATTGATACCTTGGTTCTGAAAAACTGAGGGAAATACTTACTCTACTTTACTGCATCACCCTTTCCTCTTCAAGGGAAAACCAACGCAGTGCTCAAGAGGTAGCAAGAAGGATTTCTGGCGCCGTTGCCGGGGAGATTCGCGCCAAGTCATGTCAAGTCAAGACATACCAAGTACCCATCACAAACTCTTATCCCTCGCATTACATTATTTGCCATTTGCCTCTCATTTTCCTCTCCCCCACTTCACCCTTGCCGTTTTATTCGCCCTCTCTTTTCCGTTCGCCTCTTTTTCGTTTGCATCTTGTTTGCTCGTGTGTTGGATTGCTTGCTTGTCACGATGGCTCAAGATAATACTAAATTGTGTGACTTTACCAATACCAACAACAATGATTTTCTTAGCACTCCGATTGCTCCTCTTACCGATGCTGAATCTTGTGAAATTAATGCTGCTTTGTTGAATTTTGTCATGACAGATCAATTCGCCGGCCTTCCCAGTGAAGATGCCGCTACCCATCTAAATAGCTTCGTTGATTTGTGTGATATGCAAAAGAAGAAAGATGTGGACAATGATATTGTTAAATTGAAGCTATTTCCTTTTTCGCTTAGAGATCGTGCTAAAGTTTGGTTTTCGTCTTTGCCTAAAAATAGTATTGATTCATGGAATAAGTGCAAAGATGCTTTTATCTCTAAGTATTTTCCTCCCGCCAAAATCATCTCTCTTAGAAATGGTATCATGAATTTTAAGCAACTTGATCATGAACATGTTGCACAAGCTTGGGAGAGGATGAAATTAATGATACGTAATTGCCCTACACATGGTTTGAATCTTTGGATGATTATACAAAAATTTTATGCCAGATTGAATTTTGCTTCTAGAAATCTTTTAGATTTGGTCGCGGGAGGCACTTTTATGGAAATCACTTTAGGAGAAGCTGCTAAACTCCTAGATAATATTATGGTTAATTATTCTCAATGGCACACCGAAAGATCTACTAATAAAAAAGTGCATGCGATAGAAGAAATTAATGTTCTGAGTGGAAAGATGGATGAACTTATGAAATTATTTGCTACTAAAAGTGTTTCTTCTGATCCTAATGATATGCATTTGTCTACTTTGATTAAGAATAATAATGAATCTATGGATGTGAATTTTGTTGGTAGGAATAATTTTGGTAACAACGCGTATAGAGGAAACTTTAATCCTAGGTCATTCCCTAGTAATTCCTCTAATAATTATGGTAATTCCTACAACAATTCCTATGGAGATTTTAATAATATGCCCTCTGAATTTGAGACTAGTGTTAAGGAGTTTATGAATTCGCAAAATAATTTCAATGCTTTGCTTGAAGAAAAATTGCTTAAGGTTGATGAATTGGCTAGGAACGTTGATAGAATTTTTTGAAACTTGGATCTATTCCACCTAAGCATGATATCAATGAGTCTCTCAAAGCCATGAGAATTTCCATTGATGAGTGCAAAGAAAAAACTGCTAGGATGCGTGCTAAGAAAGATTGCTTTGTGAAAGCGTGTTCTTCTAGTTTCTATGAAAATAAAGATGAAGATCTAAAAGTTATTGATGTGTCTCCTATTAAATCTTTGTTTTGCAATATGAATATTGATAATGATGGGACTGGAGATGAGTCACCTTTACCTAGAAGGCGTCCCAAAAATTCGGAGTTTTTAGATCTTGATGCAAAAATTGTTAAAAGTGGGATTGAAGAGATCAAAACTTTAGATATTAATGAACCCACTATCTTGGATTTCAAGGAATTTAATTATGATAATTGCTCTTTGATAGATTGCATTTCCTTGTTGCAATCCGTGCTAAATTCTCCTCATGCTTATAGCCAATAAAGCTTTTACTAAACATATCGTTGATGCTTTGATGCAATCTTATGAAGAAAAACTTGAGTTGGAAGTTTCTATCCCTAGAAAACTTTATGATGAGTGGGAACCTACTATTAAAATTAAAATTAAAGATCAAGAATGCTATGCTTTGTGTGATTTGGGTGCTAGTGTTTCCACGATTCCAAAAACTTTGTGTGATTTGCTAGGTTTCCGTGAATTTGATGATTGTTCTTTAAACTTGCACCTTGCGGATTCCACTATTAAGAAACCTATGGGAAGAATTAATGATGTTCTTATTGTTGCAAATAGGAACTATGTGCCCGTAGATTTCATTGTTCTTGATATAGGTTGCAATCATTCATGTCCTATTATTCTTGGTAGACCTTTCCTTAGAACGATGGGTGCAATTATTGATATGAAGGAAGGGGATATTAGGTTCCAATTTCCGTTAAGGAAGGGCATGGAACACTTACCTGGAAAGAAAATAAAATTACCATATGAATCTATTATGAGAGCCACTTATGGATTGCCTACCAAAGATGGCAATACCTAGATCTATCCTTGCTTTTATGCCTAGCTAGGGGCGTTAAACGATAGCGCTTGTTGGGAGGCAACCCAATTTTATTTTAGTTTTTTGCTTTTTGCTTCTGTTTAGGAATAAATATTTGATCTAGACTCTGGTTAGATTTGTTTTTATGTTTTAATTAGTGTTTGTGCCAAGTTAAACCTATAGGATCTTCTTGGATGATAGTTATTTGATCTTGCTGAAAATTCCAGAAACTTTCTGTTCACGAAAACAATTGTTAAAAATCACCAGAACGTGATAAAATATTGATTCCAATTTCATAAGATCAATAAACAAATTGTCTAGGTCTTCCTATTTTGGTAGATTTTTCTGAGTTCCAGAAGTTTGCGTTAGTTACAGATTACTACACACTGTTCCGTTTTTGACAGATTCTGTTTCTCGTGTGTTGTTTGCTTATTTTGATGAATCTATGGCTAATAAAATAGTTTATAAACCATAGAGAAGTTGTAATACAGTAGGTTTAACACCAATATAAATAAAGAATGAGTTCATTACAGTACCTTGAAGTGGTGTTTTGTTTTCTTTCGCTAACGGAGCTCACGAGATTTTCTGTTAAGTTTTGTGTTGTGAAGTTTTCAAGTTTTGGGTAAAAGATTTGATGGATTATGGAACAAGGAGTGGCAAGAGCCTAAGCTTGGGGATGCCCATGGCACCCCAAGATAATCTAAGGACACCAAAAAGCCAAAGCTTGGGGATGCCCCGGAAGGCATCCCCTCTTTCGTCTTCGTCCATCGGTAACTTTACTTTGAGCTATATTTTTATTCACCACATGATATGTGTTTTGCTTGGAGCGTCTTGTATGATTTGAGTCTTTTCTTTTTAGTTTACCACAATCATCCTTGCTCTACACACCTTTTGAGAGAGAGACACATGATTCGGAATTTATTAGAATACTCTATGTGCTTCACTTATATCTTTTGAGCTATATAGTTTTTGCTCTAGTGCTTCACTTATATCTTTTAGAGCACGGTGGTGGATTTGTTTTATAGAAACTATTGTTCTCTCATGCTTCACTTATATTATTTTGAGAGTCCTACAAAACAGCTTGGTAATTTGCTTTAATTATGATAGGCATCCAAGATTAGTAAAAAAAATCTTATGAGTGTGTTGAATACTATGAGAAGTTTGATGCTTGATAATTGTTTTGAGATATGAAGATGGTGATATTAGAGTCATGCTAGTTGAGTAGTTGTGGATTTGAGGAATACTTGTGTTAAAGTTTGTGATTCCCGTAGCATGCACGTATGGTGAACCGTTATGTGATGAAGTCGGAGCATGATTTATTTATTGATTGTCTTCCTTATGAGTGGCGGTCGGGGACGAGCGATGGTCTTTTCCTACCAATCTATCCCCCTAGGAGCATGCGCATAATACTTTGCTTTGATAACTTGTAGATTTTTGCAACAAGTATATGAGTTCTTTATGACTAATGTTGAGTCCATGGATTATACGCACTTTTCATCTTTCCACCATTGCTAGCCTCTCCAATACCGCGCACTTTTCGCTGGTATCATACACCCACCATATACCTTCCTCAAAACAGCCACCATACCTACCTATCATGGCATTTCCATAGCCATTCCGAGATATATTGCCATGCAACTTACCACTATTTCGTTTACTATGACACGCTTCATCATTGTCATATTGCTTTGTGTGATCATGTAGTTGACATCATATTTGTGGCAAAGCCACCGTTCATTATTTTAATACATGTCACTCTTGATTCATCGCATATCCCGGTACACCGCCGGAGGCATTCACATGGAGTCATATTTTGTTCTAAGTTTTGAGTTGTAATTGTTGAGTTGTAAGTAATAAAAGTGTGATGATCATCATTATTAGAGCATTGTCCCAAGTGAGGAAAGGATGATGGAGACTATGATTCCCCCACAAGTCGGGATGAGACTCCGGACGAAAAAAAACAAAAAAAAGGAAAAAAAAAGAGGCCATAAAAAAAGAGAAAAGGCCCAAATAATAAAAAATGAGAGAAAAAGAGAGAAGGGACAATGTTACTATCCTTTTTCCACACTTGTGTTTCAAAGTAGCACCATGATCTTCATGATAGAGAGTCTCCTATGTTGTCATTTTCATATACTAGTGGGAATTTTCCATTATAGAACTTGGCTTGTATATTCCAATGATGGGCTTCCTCAAAATGCCCTAGGTCTTCATGAGCAAGCGAGTTGGATGCACACCCACTTAGTTTCTTTTGTTGAGCTTTCATATACTTATAGCTCTAGTGCATCCGTTGCATGGCAATCCCTACACACTCACATTGATATCTATTGATGGGCATCTCCATAGCCCGTTGATACGCCTAGTTGATGTGAGACTATCTTCTCCTTTTTGTCTTCTCCACAATCACCATTCTATTCCACATATAGTGCTATGTCCATGGCTCACGCTCATGTATTGCGTGAAGATTGAAAAAGTTTGAGAACACCCAAAGTATGAAACAATTGCTTGGCTTGTCATCGGGGTTGTGCATGATTTAAATACTTTGTGTAATGAAGATAGAACATAGCCAGACTGTACGATTTTGTAGGGATAACTTTCTTTGGCCATGTTATTTTGAGAAGACATAATTTCTTAGTTAGTATGCTTGAAGTATTATTATTTTTTATGTCAATATTAAACTTTATCTTGAATCTTTCGGATCTGAATATTCATACCACAAATAAGAGAATTACATTGAAAATTATGCTAAGTAGCATTCCACATCAAAAATTCTGTTTTTATCATTTACCTACTCAAGGACGAGCAAGAATTAAGCTTGGGGATGCTTGATATGTATCCAACGTATCTATAAATTTTTATTGTTCCATGCTATATTATATTCTGTTTTGGATGTTTAATGGGCTTTATTATACTCTTTTATATTATTTTTGGGACTAACCTATTAACCGGAGGCCCAGCCCAAATTGCTGTTTTTTGCCTATTTCAGTATTTCGAAGGAAAAGGATATCAAACGGAGTCCAAATGGAATAAAACCTTCGGGAACGTGATTTTTGGAACAAACGTGATCCAGAGGAGTTGGAGTCTACGTAAAGCAATCAACGAGGAGAGCACGAGGCAGGGGCGCGCCTACCCCCCCCAGGCGCGCCCTCCACCCTCGTGGGGCCCACGTTGCTCCACCGACGTACTTCTTCCTCCTATATATACCTACGTACCCCCAAACCATCAGAACAAGAGCCAAAACCCTATTTGCACCGCTGCAACCTTCTGTACCCGTGAGATCCCATCTTGGGGCCTTTTCCGGCGCTCCGCCGGAGGGGGCATTGATCACGGAGGGCTTCTACATCAACACCATAGCCTCTCCGATGATGTGTGAGTAGTTTACCTCAGACCTTCGGGTCCATAGTTATTAGCTAGATGGCTTCTTCTCTCTCTTTGGATCTCAATACAAAGTTCTCCTCGATCTTCTTGGAGATCTATTCGATGTAATCTTCTTTTGCGGTGTGTTTGTCGAGATGCGATGAATTGTGGGTTTATGATCAAGATTATCTATGAACAATATTTGAATCTCCTCTGAATTCTTTTATGTATGATTGGTTATCTTTGCAATCTCTTCGAATTATCTGTTTGGTTTGGCCTACTAGATTGATCTTTCTTGCAATGGGAGAAGTGCTTAGCTTTGGGTTCAACCTTGCGGTGCTCGATCCCAGTGATAGTAAGGGAAACGACACGTATTGTATTGTTTCCATCGAGGATAAAAAGATGGGTTTTATATCATATTGCATGAGTTTATCCCTCTACACCATGTCATCTTACTTAAAGCATTACTCTGTTCTTATGAACTTAATACTCTAGATGCATGCTGGATAGCGGTCGATGTGTGGATTAATAGTAGTAGATGCAGAATCGTTTTGGTCTACTTGTCGCGGACGTGATGCCTATATACATGATCATACCTAGATATTATCATAACTACGCTCAATTCTATCAATTGTTCGACAGTAATTCGTTTACCCACCGTAATACTTATGCTCTTGAGAGAAGCCACTAGTGAAACCTATGGCCCCCGGGTCTATTTTCCATCATATTACTCTTCCAACACTTAGTTATTTTATTGCCTTTTATTTTACTTTGCATCTTTATTTCTCTTATCATAAAAATACCAAAAATATTATCTTATCATATCTATCAGATCTCAATCTCGTAAGTGACCGTGGAGGGATTGGCAACCCCTTTATCGCGTTGGTTGCGAGGTTCTTATTTGTTTGTGTAGGTGTGAGGGACTCGTGCATGATCTCCTACTGGATTGATACCTTGGTTCTCAAAAACTGAGGGAAATACTTACGCTACTTTACTGCATCACCCTTTCCTCTTCAAGGGAAAACCAACGCAGTGCTCAAGAGGTAGCAGTCGGCGTGGTAGCTCATGGAGGCTCTCAGTGCGGATGCCTCGGCCTGCCGTGCTGCCTCCACTGCCGCGTTGTGAGATCGGGCCTCGCTCTCAAGAACAAAATATCTTCCCTTGTTGTGATAGTCAAAAAGAGCAGGCGCATGCAAATATGTGTGCACAACATATTCTTGGTTAAACAGCAGATTGTAAGTGAAATTATGAATTTTCCCTTTGAGGATCTTATGATTTTTCATAGCATCAAAGTCTAAATACTACGTGGGCAGGATAAGGTCAAAGGGCAAAGGTGAAACACCCATCCCTCGTGCTAAACGTGTGGCATAAATTCCACCATAGAAATAGCCAGTATTAGCGTTATGCTGTAGTCTGCGTGCAACAATCGCTCCAAGATTATAACTCCTATCACCGGTGAGAGTGGTGCGTACGAGGCTCAAGTCTGGAGCACAAAGTGTACTACAATATTGCTTGCCTACTATACATTTCCGGTTAAATAATGCAAAGTACTGAACTGCAGGAAAATGAAGGCTCTTTATTATACCTTGTGCCACTCCCCTCGTCTCACCGTAGCGAAGACTAGTCAAGAATGATTGGTAATCAGTCCTTGGCGGTTCGTCAAGCGAACCCCAGAATGGGAGTTTGCAGTGGTGAGCAAAACTCTCTAGTGAAATGGTAAATGGATTTTTCATAAAGTTTAAATGACACCCTAGACTCACGGGGATGAGATTTAAATCCTTTGACAAATGATTCAGTGAGGGTGTGGTGTTGATCGCACTTATCTGAAATGTAGGGACCGAGACCGGCATTGTGAACATATTGCTCAAATTCTTCCTTAATGCCCACACGCATCATATAGTCATCGCAAGGCCATAAGCATGTTTTGGTGGCTGCATCTCGAATGTAACTTTCACTTGGTTCGACATAAGACCGGCGAGCTGAGTTGTCACTAGAAGATGCCCCCGAGGATCTCCTCCTCGAAGAACTCCTTCCAAATAGGTTCATCATGTTCGCGTACAATTTTCCGAAAATTTTTGGGTGCCAAAAATTTATCAACAAAACTTTATACAATTAGTAGCAACTACTCATAGGGATACATAGAGGCCATAGAAAGCATTCAAACTACTTAGAACTCTAAGAATTCAACATGCAAGCTCATCTACAACAGCACCAAGAGTAGCTAATTATTCAAAATATAAACCACTAAAACAAAAACTAATTGGACAAACGGTGGTGTCACATACCAAGCAACAATCCCCCGAACAGTTTCAGAAATGGAGCTTCGAGCAAAGAGATCGAAATCCGTGGGTTTGAGAGCAAGAAAACGGGAGAGAGAGAGAGCAAAGGTGATTTTTTTCTGGAGGTAGGTGATGATGTGATGTGAAGGGATAAGTGAGGGGGCCCACCTGGGGACCACAACCCACCAGGGCGCGCCTGGGGGTCCTGGCGCGCCCAGGTGGGTTGTGCCCACCTGGTGCACCTCCCTCTAACATTATTTGCACCAGAAATTCTTAAATATTCAGAAAAAAATATTATTAAATTTTCAGAGCATTCGAAGAACTTTTATTTTTGGGTCATTTTTTATTGCACGAAAAATTCAGAAAACAGAAAACAAAAGATAGGGACAGAAGGTAGTGCTTACTAAATTCATCAATTTCATACCTCTAAAAAATGATCCATTAATAAGGTTGATCAAGTCTTATTAACAACCACTTTCGATTAGCATGAAACCGAAGAACTTTCGTAAACCACTAAGCTACCTCAACGGGGATGTGAATATCCCCAACAATAAGCATTTCATATTTCTTTTTGGCAGTGGGTAGAGGTAGTTGAAAACTTCCAATAGTGATTGTCAGAGATTTTTCAATAACATTAATACCATTCACTTGGAATTGTTTCTTCGGAAAGTGCACCGTATTCTCATTACCATTGATATGAAAAGTGACCTTGCTTTTATTGCAATCAATAACAGCCCCTGCAGCATTCAAGAAGGTTCTACCAAGGATAATCGACATGTTGTCATCCTCGGGCATCTCAAGTATAACAAAGTCAGTCAAAATAGTAACATTACCAACAACAAAGGGCACATCCTCACAAATACCGATAGGTATGGCAGTTGATTTGTCAGCCATTTGCAAAGATATTTTAGTAGGTGTGAGATTATTCAAATCAAGTCTTTTTATATAAAGAGAAAGGCATAACACTAACACCAGCTCCTAAATCACATAAAGCAGTTTTCACATAATTCTTTTTGATGGAGCAAGGTATAATTGGTATTCCCGGATCTCCAAGTTTTTTAGGTACTCCATCTTTAAAAGTATATTTAGCAAGCATAGTGGAGATTTCAGCTTCCGGTATTTTTCTCTTGTTAGTGATGATGTCATTCATGTACTTTGCATAAGGAGGCATTTTCAAGATATCAGTCAAGCGAGTACGCAAAAAGACTAGCGTCAGCATTTCAGCAAAGCGTTCAAATTCTTCATCATCTTTCTTTTTAGTTGACTTAGGTGGAAAGGGGATAGGTTTTTGAACCCACGGTTCTCTTCCTTTACCGTGTTTTCTAGCCACAAAGTCACTTTTATCATACCTTTTATTCGTAGGTTGTGGGTTATCAAGATCAACTGGTGGTTCTATCTAAACATCATTGTCTAGTTCTTTATTAGTTGTTTGAGTATTTTCATGAACCACATCATTATCATCTTCATTATCAGAAGGTGAGTGTTCATTACCAGATTGAGTTTCAGCATCAGAGATAGAAACTTCATTATCATTATCAAGAGGTTTTTCTACTTCAGGTTCACTAGAAGCATGCAAAGTCCTATCATTTTTCTTTTTCTTCTTCTTTTTAGAAGGACTACGTGCATCAGTGTTGGCTCTTTGACTTGTTCAATTCTTTTTGGGTGTCCTTCAGGATAAAGTGGTTCCTGAGTCATTCTACCTCCTCTAGTCATTACTCTAACAGCATGATCATTGATATTATTATTCATTTCATCAAGCAATTCTCTTTGAGATTTAGCAACTTGTTCTAACTAGGTTTGAACCATAGAAGCATGTTTTCCCACACCCCTAACATCATTTGAGATTCTAAATAACAAGTCACTCAAGCGAGCAATCATATCAGAATTGTATTTCAATTGTTTCATAACATTTGCATTGAAGTGATCTTGTTTTCTAATGTAGTTTTCAAACTCATAAAGGCATTGGCTAGGGTACATATTGTGAGGACTATCATTATTATTGAATTTCATTAGAGAATTTACCTCTACCACCTTAGGCAGTGGTGGTGTATTAAGCCCATGTATTTCTTCAATAGGAGGTAAATTTTTGACATCCTCAGCACCTTTTTCCTTCATAGATTTCTTTGCCTCTTGCATATCTTCAGGACTGAGATATAATATACCCCTCTTCTTTGAAATGGGTTTAACCGGTGGTTCAGGAATAGTCCAATCATCATAATTTTCAAGATGTTATTCAATAATTCTTCAGCTTGCCCAACAGTTCGTTCCCTGAAAACACAACTAGCACAACTATCTAGGAAGTCCCTAGAAGCATCAGTTAGTCCATTATAGAAGATATCAAGTATTTCATTTTTCTTAAGAGGATGATCAGGCAAAGCATTAAGTAACTGGCAAAGCCTCCCCCAAGCTTGTGGGAGACTCTCTTCTTTAGTTTGCACAAAGTTAATTATTTCCTGTAAAGCAGCTTGTTTCTTATGAGCGGGGAAATATTTTTCAGAGAAGTAATAAATCATATCCTGGGGACTACGCACACAACCAGGAGCAAGAGTATTGTACCAAGCTTTAGCATTACCCTTTAATGAGAACAGAAATAATTTGAGAATATAGTAATAGCGAGTCTTCTCGTCATGAGTAAAAAGGGTGGCTATGTTATTCAACTTAGTAAGATGTGTCGCAACAGTTTTAGTTTCATAACCATGGAAAGGATCAGATTCAACCAAACTAATCAACTCTGGGTCGACAAAGAATTCATAATCTTTATCATCAATAAAGATAGGTGAGGTAGCAAACTTAGGATCGTATTGCATTCTAGCATTCAAAGATATTTCTTTATACTTGCATAATAATTTCTCTAGATCATCTCTATCCTTACAAGCAAGAATATCTCTAGTTGTCTCCTCATTCATAACATAACCATCCGGTACCTTAGGCAATTCATATCTAGGAAGGCTAGTTCTAGCATGTGTTTTAGGAGTTTCAGTTTCAAGCTCGTCATTAGATTCAACAACATCATGTTGTATTCACTGGTACAGCGAGGTGCTAAACAAACGGTTTTTAACCCCTTTCCACGACGGCATTTGGAACCGTCGCCAACTGAGTGTGTGCGATAGGGTGTCCTTCCCACACGACCCAGAAATCATCGGGGATAGGCCCTCCTGGGACCCAGGCTGGGGCCGTGTGTGATCGGGCGAGGCATCAAAACCCAATCATTTCCGTAGGTATGTACATCCCACACGGTAATCCGAGAAAATCATTTCCGTAGGTATGTACATCCCACACGGTGAATCCCAGAAAAACATTTCCGTAGGTATGTATATCACACACAGTCAATCCAAGGAATTCGTTTATGTTCTTATGTGCATCCCACATAGTCAATCCAGGGAAAACGTTTCCGTTCGTATGTATTCTTTGTGTGGAAATGTTTGTGCAAGGTGGCCTAACACAAACAGTTCGCTGCCGGAAGCTGTGTGTGATTGTTAGTTGATCGAACACGCCTACTTTCTAGAAACCGTGCGGGTTGTTTGAGTTCATCACCCACGGTGTTGTCTGAGTAACCATCTGCAATTGAAAACCCCAATAAGCGGGGTAATTAGCCTATTATTGATAATCCATGTACTAATCAAACTAATATTTCTTATAAAACACGCCAGATATTTCATATCCGTATAAAAGCAACCAGGATTTCATAATCGAATTACATCAGATAGCTTCGGCACTCAGTTACGCCATTACACAACAGCACCAAGTTTCACATGCAGCATCAAAAACCTTTGGAAAGTAGCATCATACACGGTAAATAGACAGATGAATCTCATCTGGGAAACTGCAGAAGCGGAAGGCAAATATTGAGCCTTCAGTGATGTTGAATGTCCTTGCAACTTTAGGCCAGTGGCTATGGATAATTGCCCGCCCAACCTTCGTCCTCTTCAGCAAGACTTCAATATTGTACCGTGGGTGTTGAATGAATGCCTTCCTCGCCTCTTGACCATGCAAGTGGTTTGAGAGGTAATCATCGGTGAACTGCTTTGAAAAGTACTGAAAAGAAAGCTATGCATAAATCGCTGTTGTAAATTTTGAAATGGCGCAAGGGGTAAAAACAAGGTAAAAGAGTTGGTACCATCCTATAGTTGGCTGATGTCTTCTTCATTGTGCAAACAAAGATCTTGCTATTATTCGTCGCAAGTTTCTTCATCCTAACAGTCTTACTGAGTTTCTTGACTTGACTGATATTCATGGACATCTCATTTCTACATATGCAAAATGGGTCGAACAGTGGGTCTAAGCCTCTGGCAGCAGGACCTACATGTGCAAGACCAAATTGTAAGAAACCTAAATATTAGAATGATTCCTGCAACTGCAAATAATGTGATATTAGCCAAAGGACCCTACTTGAACAAACCTCGATGGTAAACCGCAGTGTCTCCCATTGTTTCCCTGCAACACACATAAGTAAGACCTTGATCAGGTTAACTAAGAGTTGCCATACTATCAGTAGAATATGTATTGAGTACAGCTAAATTTGATTGGTGTCACATGCATAACAATACAAAATTGTACCCACAGCAAATGAAAATCAAATTGCAGAACTAAACCAAACAGTTAAATGGACAGCAGACCAAATGAACCAAAATAGTTAACTGAGCAAGACATTGCAGAATAGAAACACGTACTAGAAGATAAGACAGTTAACAAAACAAAGAATGCTTGAGAACAGTACTACGAAATGTAGCAATTGTTGGACCAAAGTGTTAACTGAACATTACATTTCAGAGGACCAAACTGTTAACTGAACATCAGATTGCATATTAACATTACAGAGGACAAATCACTAGAAGGCACTAGCGCTGGCCTCGAGAAAACATCACGAACTGTATTTTAAAGTAGACAACCGCGCGGCGGTGTCGACGGTGGCCTCGAAGACGAGGTGCTCCTCCAAGATCTGGCGGTCGACACGCATGGCAGCCATAGCGACCTCGTTCGCGTGTGTGGCCGCATGCTACTCAGCTCCATGTTATACTGCATGTAAAATGGTTGTGGGCAGCGCTTAATTGGAGGAGGGGGGCAGTGATTTTGGTGGAAGGTGTCACTCTGTCAGTCGGGGCATGTGGGACGGGAAAGGAGGAGGATGGTGTGGGTGGGGTGTGGATTACCTGACCATATCGACGAGACTGCGCAACAAGAAGAAGGGTCGGCGGCGAGGAGGCCGCGCAGCAAGAAGAAGGGTCGCCGGCGAGGAGGCGGCGCTGCAAGAAGAAGGGTCGCCGGCGAGGAGGCTGAGCTGCCAGTAAGCAGCAGTGAAGGTTTGAACTTGGAAAGCAAGGAGGAACAGTGGAAATGTGGCTTTTGGTAGGAGGGAGGGGCGGGGAGATAGATATTTCCGCGGTGGCAAAAAAATTTCGCTCGGTGCCGTGAGAAACTGGCGCCCAAGTGTGGTTCAAGCGGGGGCGGTGGACTATAGACGACGAAGCTTCCTACGTAAGCCAAACAAGACGGTGCGCCAAGATATTTTATATCGCATCCCACACGATTCTTTCTAGTAAACTATTTGTGGTATACCTGATTTTTTCATTATGTTTTGAAAGACAAAATGGTGTTACGGAGGGAAAGGATGGTGTTTGAATTGCTAGAACATTTACGTACAGTGAACATGCAACTAGTACATGAGTGTCGTGTTTAAATTTGGAATTATTCCGGGTTCATTTGGCATGTTTATGCATTAATTGAGTTTCTGGGCATTTAATGTGCATAATTCAAATTTGAACTATAAGCACATGCTCCAATGCACCAAAGTTTGCTGAAAAATCACATGTGTGTCTTTGGGTGAATTTATAGGTCCCATGCAAGAAATGGGAATAAAATTCAAACATCTGGGTGTCGTGGCTCGACCGGAATGATTGAGAAACTTGGTTTTTTAATTCCTGTAAATCCAAAACACGGCTGAAAATCATGAAACTTGGCATGGTGTCATGACATGGCACCAACATGATGCAGTAATTTTTTTGGCAGAATTGCGACAAGCTTTGGTGTAAGCTTCTTGCAAACCGGAGCTTCCCTCAAGAAGGCTCCTGGTTCCGAGAGGGAACGTGTCACCTCCATGTGCGAAACGACATACGTACACTGCCTTCTCCTGCCTTAATTTTTGTACACTGGCAGATTAGACCAAATAGAAGTATCATGCTAAATTTTGGAATTATTCTGTGTTTGTTTGGCCTTTTTTATACATTAATTAAGTTTCTGGGCATTTAATGTGCATAATTCAAATTTGAACTACAAGCACATGCTCCAGTGCACCAAAGTTGTTTGAAAATCACATGTGGGTCCTTGGGTGAATTTCTAGGTCCCATGCAAGAGATGGGAGTGAAATTGAAACATCTGGGCGTCGTGGCTCGGCCGGAAAGATTGAGAAACTTGGTTTTTTAATTCCTGTAAATCCAAAACATGCCTGAAAATCATGGAACTTGGCATGGTGTCATGACATGGCACCAACATGATGCGGTAATTTCTTTGGCCGAATTGGGACAAGCTTTGGTGTAGGCTTATTGCAAACCGGAGCTTCCCTCAAGAAGGCTCCTGGTTCCGAGAGGGAACGTGCCACCTCCGTGTGCGAAACGACATACGTACACTGCCTTCTCTTGCCTTAATTTTTTTACACAGGCAGATTAAACCAAATAGAAGTATCGTGCTAAATTTTGGAATTATTCCGTGTTCATTTGGCCTTTTTATACATTAATTGAGTTTCTGCGCATTTAATGTGTATAATTCAAATTTGAACTACAAGCATGTGCTCCAGTGCACCAAAGTTGTTTGAAAAATCACATGTGTGTCCTTGGGTGAATTTCTAGGTCCCATGCAAGAGATGGGAGTGAAATTCAAACATCTCGGCGTCGTGGCTCGGCTGAAAAGATTGAGAAACTTGGTTTTCTAATTCCTATAATTCCAAAACACGCCTGAAAATCATGAAACTTGGCATGGTCTCATGACATGGCACCAACATGCTGCGGTATTTTTTTGGCCGAATTGGGACAAGCTTTGGTGTAAGCTTCCTGCAAACCGGAGCTTCCCTCAAGAAGGCTCGTGGTTCCGAGAGGGAACGTGTCACCTCCGTGTGCGAAACGACATATGTACACTGCCTTCTCCCGCCTTAATTTTTCACACGGCCAGATTAGACCAAATAGAAGTACCGTGCTAAATTTTGGAATTATTCCGGGTTTGTTTGGCCTTTTTATACATTAATTGAGTTTCTGGGCATTTAATGTGCATAATTCAAATTTGAACTACAAGCACATGCTCCAGTGCACCAAAGTTGTTTGAAAAATCACATGTGTGTCCTTGGGTGAATTTCTAGGTCCCATGCAAGAGATGGGAGTGAAATTCAAACATCTGGGCGTCGTGGCTCGGCCGGAAAGATTGAGAAACTTGGTTTTTTAATTCTTGTAATTCCAAAACACGCTTGAAAATCATGAAACTTGGCATGGTCTTATGACATGGCACCAACATGCTGCGGTAATTTTTTTAGCCGAATTGGGACAAGCTTTGGTGTAAGCTTCTTGCAAACCGGAGCTTCCCTCAAGAAGGCTCGTGGTTCCGAGAGGGAACGTGTGACCTCCGTGTGCGAAACGACATACGTACACTGCCTTCTCCCACCTTAATTTTTGACACAGCCAGATTAGACCAAATAGAAGTACCGTGCTAAATTTTGGAATTATTCCGGGCTCGTTTCGCCTTTTTTATACATTAATTGAGTTTCTGGGCATTTAATATGCATAATTCAAATTTGAACTACAAGCACAGGCTCCAGTGCACCAAAGTTTTTGAAAAATCACATGTGTGTCCTTCGGTGAATTTCTAGGTCCCATGCAAGAGATTGGAGTGAAATTCAAACATCTGGGCGTTGTGGCTCGGCCGGAAAGATTGAGAAACTTGGTTTTTTAATTCCTGTAATTCCAAAACACACCTGAAAATCATGAAACTTGGCATGGTGTCATGACATGGCACCAACATGTTGCGGTATTTTTTGGCCGAATTGGGACAAGCTTTGGTGTAAGCTTCTTGTAAACCGGAGCTTCCCTCAAGAAGGCTCGTGGTTCCGAGAGGAACGTGTCACCTCCGTGTGTGAAACGACATACGTACACTGCCTTCTCCCGCCTTAATTTTTATACACAGCCAGATTAGACCAAATAGAAGAACCATGCTAAATTTTGGAATTATTTCGGGTTTGTTTGGCCTTTTTTATACATTAGTTGAGTTTCTGGGCATTTAATGTGCATAATTCAAATTAGAACTACAAGCACATGCTCCAGTGCACCAAAGTTGTTTGAAAAATCACATGTGTGTCCTTGGGTGAATTTCTAGGTCCCATGCAAGAGATGGGAGTGAAATTCAACCATCTGGGCGTCGTGGCTCGGCCGGAAAGATTAAGAAACTTGGTTTTTTAATTCCTGTAATTCCAAAACACGCCTGAAAATCATGAAACTTGGCATGGTGTCATGACATGGCACCAACATGCTGTGGTAATTTTTCTGTCCGATTTGCGAAGGCGCATACATTAATAATCAACAAAGTCATTTTGGAAAAAGTGTTGTCACGTTACAAATTGAAAACACAAGTATTATTGAAACCGTGGGCGTTCGACTTACCAATTACGTGCGGCCACGCGTCCCCTTTTTTTATTGGCTAGGAGGTGCCGTGCAGGGTAGCTATTTGAGAACGGGAGGCGTGCGATCAGACCCCCTGCGCGTGCTCATCTGGAGGAGAGCCCTTTGATCGCTACCCGCCGCGAACCTCCCTCCCAACGTCTCCATTAATGGCGCCCGAGCACCTGTTCTACGGCGTGGCTATATGTCTCACTGGACTGAGATTTAAGAGAGAAAAATGAAAATCTGAAAAGAAAGTTTTGCACGGATCTTGATGTAAGATCCGACGGACCTATATAGCATCGACTGCGACTTATAGCAAGCATGATGAACATAAGGACGATGACAGTGGATAATAATTGTCTTGCATATTTAGAAACATAATTAAAAAAGCCACATGCGGCAACGCCCAAAATACACAAGGGCAAAAGAAGAAGGAAGACAATGATCTGGCTCGCTGATCTCTACTTTCTTGATGCGTTGCTGCAGGCCGCGGGAACTAGTCTCCGCGGCAAGCGGCGACGAGCTCTTTCTTGTCCTCAAGATGCTGGTTGAGAGCATCCATGGGTTCCTCCACTAGCCTTTTGCGCTTGATGCGCAGCATGGCATTCTCGTCCATAAGTTTCTCGACGATGACGCAGGTCCTCTTCAACAAGGCAGTGGTCTGCTCCTGCTGCTCTGCACTTCCGACGATCTTCGTCCTCAGCAGATCGCGCTCGGCCCAGAGCTTCGCGTTGCTCTCATTTAGTTGTCGGATGACGTCGGTAGACTGTTCAAACGAGGCTTTCAGGTCATCCTGCAACCTCGCCCACCTGGAGATCTAATCCATCTGCCTAAGGATGAGGGTGCGCATGCGCCTGTAAGAGTCCTCGCCTACCCGCGAGGCATTTTCCCAGGCCACCGCGGCGCGGGAGGACATCTCTGCTGCATTCGCGGTGCGACGGGAGAAGTCTTCTGCTTCCGCGGCGCGGCCGGACCAGTCTCCTGCATCGACGGCGCGGCGGGTCCTCTGTGCTGCTTCGGCAGTGCGGCGGGACCTCTCTGCTGCTACGGCCGTGCGGCGGGACATGTTGGATGCATTCGCGGCGAGGCGGGACATCTGTTGTGCTTCCGCTTCCAGGCTCGCCTCTCCCTGGTGGCAATCTCTCGACCAAGAACTCACGCTGGCCATGGCGGACGCAAGGGAACGATGATGAATGACTTGTTTGTTTTTTACTTTTTGTGGATGAGGAGTTGAGGAGGAATGTGCAGTCATCTTGGAGTACTAGTATTTATAACCGCGTAGTAATATACTCCTAAGTGGGAAACCGTTTAGGTTTTTATCGGTGTGAACAGGTTTGCAATTTGGAATGTGATGGGACGCGACCTCCCTGTTCTTCTAAAAAAATTGTGACGGGACGCATGCTCAAAATTTACTGATGGTTATAAGTGCGGCACTATTCCCGGAAGGCGTAACGTGGGCACGTACGCCTTCTCGGCCGCGTACATGGCGTTTACACCATAGGGTGGACCGCAATAGGCAATGTCAGCACATGTCTTGTTCCAACAACCGTGCGCTCTCGTTATTACCATCGCGCACGCTTCTTTTAATTAGAATGGGTGTGCTCGTCTAGCGCACACACGTTGATCTATCTAACTGTTTCAGTTTGTTGTGGCTAATCGCAAACAGTTCATCCATGTGAAGTGTATGCCATCAATCGCAGACACTTTGATCTGGCTTACCCGTTTCTGTTCTGTTGCCTAATCGCAAACAGTTAATCCTTCTGAAGCGTATGCCCTCAATCACACACACCTTGATCTGGCTGACCGTTTCTTTTGTGTTGCCTAATCACAAACAGATCATCCGAGTGAACTGTATGATGTATATCGCACACACCTTCATCTGGCTGCCCGTTTCTTTTGTGTTGCCTAATCACAAACAGTTTATCCGAGTGAACCGTATGCTCTATATCGCACATGCCTTCATCAGGATGCCCGTTTCTTTTGTTCCGCCTCATCGCAAACAGTTCATTGGACTGAACCGTATGCCCTGGATTGCACACGCAACTAAAATCTGAACCGTGTTTGATGCATCCTCCATTGCAAACGTTTTGCACCTTTTTGATGGGTTTTTTACATCCCCGTTTGTTATTAATGCATCGCACACAGTTTCGTGAAAGGGTCTCTCATCGTAGTGTCGCATTAGCAGCATCCTGCAGTAGTGATTACACTAGCAATTTGTTCATCAAGAAATTCACCAAGTGGCACATCATCATCATCAAGCAAGGTACTAGCATCATCATAAGCATCATTCATAGTAGAAGTAGCATCATCAATAACTTGCGACATATCAATATTAATAGCATGTGGTGGTATGGCAAGTTTACTTATAACAGAAGGTGAATCTAAAGCAGAACTGCATGGCAGTTCCTTACCTCCCCTCGTCTTAGAGGGATAAATCTTAGTCTTAGCAACCTTCAGATTCTTCATACTGATAAACTGATAATAATCCCAAGTGACTCAACAAATATAGCTATGCTCCTAGGCAACGGCGCCAAAAAAAGGTCTTGATAACCCACAAGTATAGGGTTTCGCAACAGTTTTTGAGGGTAGAGTATTCAACCCAAATTTATAGATTCGACACAAGGGGAGCCAAAGAATATTTGCAAGTATTAGTAGCTGAGTTGTCAATTCAACCACACCTGGAGATTAATTATCTGCAGCAACGTGATCAGTAGCAAAGTAATATGATAGTTTTGATAATAGTGACAGCAGCAATGGTAACGGTAACAGTGATAACAGTAATTTTGTAGCAAGTGCAGCAGTAACGATAGCAGTAATAACTTAGCAGAAACAATATAAGATAAATTCGTAGGCATTGGATCGGTAATTTGTTGGATGATATTCATCATGTGATAGTCATAACCAAGGGCGATACGGCACTAGCTCCAGTTCATAAATATAATGTAGCCATGTATTCCGTAAATAGTCATACGTGCTTATGGAAAGAACTTGCATGACATCTTTTTTTCTACCCTCCCGTGGCAGCGGGGTCCATATTGGAAACTAAGGGATATTAAGGCCTCCTTTTAATAGAGAACCGAAACAAAGCATTAACACATGGTGAATACATGAACTCCTCAAACTACGGTCATCACCGGGAGTGGTCCCGACTATTGTCACTCCGGGGTTGCCGGATCATAACACGTAGTAGGTGACTATAACTTGCAAGATTGGATCTAGAACATGGATATAATGGTGATAAAATAAACGGTTCAGATCTGAATTCATGGCACCCGAGCCCAAAGTGACAAGCATTAAGCATGGCAAAGTCATAGCAACATCAATCTCAGAACATAGTGGATACTAGGGATCAGGCCCTAACAAAAATAACTAGATTACATGATGAATCTCATCCAACTCCTCACCGACCAGCGAGCCTACGAAGGAATTACTCACTCCCGGTGGGGAGCATCATGGAATTGGCGATAGAGAAGGTTTGGTGATGACGAAGAATGAAGACCCCTCCCCCTCTCCGGAGCCCCAAACGGACTCCAGATCTGGCCTCCTGATGAAGAACAGGTGGTGACGGCGGCTCCGTCTCGTGGATCGCGATAATTCTTTCTCCCTGATTTTTTCTGGAAAAATAGGATTTTATAGCGTCCGTTTCAGGGTCTGCGGGGCCACCAGGTGGGGACAACCCACCTGGGCATGCCTCAGAGGGCAGGCGCACCCTGGTGGGTTGTTCCCACCCAGGTGCCCCCCCCTCTGATGGCTCTTGGCTCCAGAAATTCTCTTTTATTGTATAAAAAATCCTCGCAAAGTTTCATTCCATTCGGAGAACTTTTATTTCTGCACAAAAACAACACCATGGTAGTTCTTCTAAAAACAACGTCAGTCTGGGGTTAGTTTCATTCAAATAATGCAAATTAGAGTCCAAAACAAGAGGAAAAGCATTAGGAAAAGTAGATACGCTGGAGACGTATCAGTCCTCAAGCAATTCAGTTGATAAACTGAAAGTGAAAAGAAAAACTTTTACTAACTCTTTTGTTCTTGTTTACATAAATAAGCTTAAGTAGCACCCAGGTTTTCAGCAAAGATCATGACTAACCATGTCACAATAACTCCTAAAAAAATTATTAACTCATATCAATAGCATAAGCAACTAGCGAGCAATAATAGGATATCTCAAATGACAACACTTCATCAAAACAACCATGATATAATATGATAATAATGGTATCTCACTAACCCTTTCTGAGACCGCAAAACATAAATGCAGAGCACCTCCAAAGTTCAAGCAGCGACTAAATATTATATTTCATGGTAGAAAAGATCCAGTCATGATGCATTCAACATTAACTATACACAATGCATGAGGATGACAATAGTGCTCTCAGATCTGGCGCTTGTTTGAGAAGGTGATGACTCAACATAAAAGTAAATAGATAGTCCCTTCACAGAGGGAAGCAGGGATTTGCAGAGGTGTGAGAGCTTGAAGCTTAAATCAGAGATAAATGAAATTTTGGGAAATGCACCCTTCCTGTTTACGTCACGACCAAGAGTTATCAATATCTTCCATGCTAAACACATTAGTGGCGGTTCCCAAGCGATAAAAGTAAAGGTTTACTCCCCCTCCACCAACAAACACACTGCATGGCTAGCCGAATCCACGGGTATCGTCCATACCAACAACAATCCTGGGGGAGTTTTGTTTAATTATTTGCAATTTTTTTGATTTCGGGATTGGAAATCCCTATTACCGCCCCTCTCATGCAAGGATGAGTGAATAAACACTCATCATGAGAGTAACCCGCTTAGCATGGAAGATACTGACTACCCCCTTTCACTCTATGAACAATCCAGGCACACAAAAACATATGTTCATTTGAAATTTTAGAGGTGGCACATGCAAATTTACTTAGAATGGCAGGGTAATACCGTATATAGGTAGATATGGTGGACTCATCTGGAACAACTTGGGTTTTAGGATTTTTTATGCACAGGTAGTATTTCCGCTTAGTACAGGCGAAGTCTAGCATATAGGTTGAGAAGCGGCCAACTAGAGAGCGAAAACAGTCATGAACATGCATTATGCATAATAAACATTGAATGCTAGCATCAGTAGGATATGAACACCATGAACATAAATATCGTGGAGGCTAGGTTGGTTTTGATTCAACTACATGCATGAGCATGTGCCAAGTCAAGCCACTTGAAACATTCAGAGGAGGATACCATATCATCATACTACATCATAATCATTTTAATGCATGTTGACATCCAAGAACAATCATCATCCACTCCTAGCTACTTAAGCATGGCATGAGAAACTATAATCTCTATTTGACATTGCAAACATGTTTGATCATAATATGTTGAATCATGGATAATAGGTTAAACATATTTACAAAAACAGAACAAGTTGAGTTCATACCCGTTTCTCTCTGCCACGGTCACTTCATCAAATATCGTCATTATTGCCTTTCACTTGCACGACCGAATGGTATGAAAATAATAATAATGCAAGAATGCAGTGAACTAAGCTGGAATCTGCAAACATTTTATTCAAAAGGAGAAGACAAGGCAATATGGGCTCTTTGTTAGATCAATAGCAATGCGTATGAGAACCACTCAACATTTTCATCGTGGTATTTTCCTTGGTATGACTAAATAAAAAGAAAAGAAATTCAGAGAAACGCACTAAAATATTTTTGGAGTTTTTAGTTTTCTCGAATAAAACAAGTTAAAGAGAAAGAAAAAACAAAAACGAGAAAAAATATTTATAGGGGAGAGATCCCAACAAGCAAAAGAAGAATAAGGAAATCTTTTTGGGTTTTCTTTTTAATACTACAACTAACTAAGCTAGAAAGAAAAACCGAAAAGAAGCAAGAAACATTTTTAGGATTTTCTTGATTTTTTTCAAACACACAAGAAGAAAGCGAAAAAATAAATCTAGCATGGATAATACAATGAAAAAATTGTGGACACCAACAACTGAATGAAATGTGTGAACATGAGTGTAATGTCAGTGGAAATGCGTACTCCCCCAAGCTTAGGCTTTTGGCCTAGCTTGGTAATTAGCATTCGCGACTTGCGTAATAATCAGAGTGATAGCTCATGGAGGCTCTTGGTGCATCCTCCTCAGCCCGCCGAGCAGCAGCGACCGTCGCGTTGTGCGCGCGAGCCTCGATCTCAAGAACATAATACCTTTCTTTGCTATGATAATCAATGAGAGCAGGCACAGGCAAAACAATAGGCACAATAGGTTTTTATCAAACGTCAAATTATAAGTATAATCGATGATTTTGCCTGTAAGGAACTTATGACGTTTCGTGGCATCAAAGTCTAAGTACTGAGTAGGTAGGATAGGGTCATTAGGCCAAGATGATACACCTAGCTCCTTTGCCAAACGTGAAGTGTAAATCTCACCATAAAAATATCCACTACCAGTGTTGTGTTGCAATCTGCGTGCAACAATCGCTCCAAGGTTATAACATTTAATACCGATGAGAGCAGTGTGTATGAAGCTCAAATCGGGGCACATAGTGTACTATAGTCTTGTTTCCCTACAATGCATTTTCCATTAAACAGTGCGAGGTATTGAATTGATGAGAAATGAATGCTTTTTATTCTACCCTGTGTCACTCCTCTGTCCTCATCGTAGCAAAGATTAATCAAAAATGACTCATACTCAGATCTTGGTGGCTCGTCCAGCGAACCCCAATATGGAATTTTACATGCAACACAGAATGCGTCTAGAGGCATGGTGATTGGACAGTCATAAAGTTTAAACAAAACTCTAGACTCACGAGGATGAAATTTAAATTCTTTAGTAAAAGTTTCTATGAGACTGAGATGTTGGTTGCACTTATCTTCAATATAGGGACCGAGCTCAGTGTTGTGAACATATTGCTCAAATTCTTCTTTAATGCCTGCACTCACCATGAAATCGTCGCATGAACATAAGCATGATTTGATAGCGGCTTCTCGTATTGAACTTGCACTTGGTTCAACATAAGACCGACAGGTTGAACTACTAATAGAAGATGCCTCCGAGGACCCCCGCCTCGAAAAACTCCTTCCAAAGAAATTCATCATATCTACGTACAAATTTCTGAAATTTTTGAGTTACGAAATTTTGTCAACAAAACTTCACAAGATTGATAGCAACTACTCATAGGGGTGCATAGAGGCCATATCAAGCATTCAAACTACTTAGAACTCTAAGAATTCAACATGCAAGCTCATCTACAGCAGCACCAAGTGTAGCAAATTATTCAAAATATAAACTACTAAAGAAAAAACTAATTGGAGCAATGGAGGAGTCACATACCAAGTAGCAATCCCCCAAAACAGTTTCGGAAACGGAGCTTCGAGCAAAGAGATCGAAATCTGCGTGGTTGAGAGCAAGAACACGAGAGAGAGAGAGAGCAATGGTGATTTTTTTCTGGAGGTAGGAGATGACATGGGCTAAAGAGATGAGTGAGGGGGCCACGTGGGGGCCACAACCCACCAGGGCGCGCCTGGGGCTGTTGACGCGCCCAGGTGGGTTGTGCACACCTGGTGCACCCCCCTCTGATGTTATATGCACTAAAAATTCATAAATATTCAGAAAAAAACGTATTAAATTTTCAGGGCATTCTGAGAACTTTTATTTCTTGGGTCTTTTTTTATTGCACGTGAAATTCAGAAAACAGATAAACACATGGCATTTCATTTTATTTAACTAAAACAACAAACAAAAGTTGGGAGCAGAAGGTTGTGCTTACTAAATTCATCAACTTCATACCTCTCAAAAATGATCCATTAACAAGGTTGATCAAGTCTTATTAACAACCACTTTCGATTAGCATGAAACCGAGGAACTTTTGTAAAACACTAAGTTACCTCAACGGGGATATGCATGTCCCCGACAATAAGCATTTCATATTTCTTTTTGGCAGTAGGTAGAGGTAGTTGAAAACTTCCAATAGTGAGTGTGGGAGATTTTTTGATAACATTAATACCATTCACTTGGAATTTTTTCTTCAGAAAGTGCATCGTATGCTCATTACCTTTGATATAAAAAGTGACCTTGATTTTATTGCAATCAATAACAGCCCCTGCAATATTCAAAAAGGGCCTGCCAAGGATAATCAACATATTGTCGTCCTCGGGCATCTCAAGTATAACAAAGTCAGTTAAGATAGTAGCATTTGCAACAACAATGGGCACATCCTCACAAATACCGATAGGTATGGCAGTTGATTTGTCAGCCATTTGCAAAGTATCTCAGTAGGTGTGAGTTTATTCAAATCAAGTCTTTTATATAAGGAGAAAGGCATAACACTAACACCAGCTCCTAAATCACACAAAGCGGTTTTGACATAATTTCTTTTGATGGAGCAAGGTATAGTTGGTATTCCTGGGTCTCCAAGTTTTTAGGTACTTCATCCTTAAAAGAATAATTAGCAAGCATGGTGGAGATTCCAGCTTCATGTATTTTTTTTCTTATTAGTGATGATGTCTTTCATGTATTTTGCATAAGGGGCCATCTTTAAAATATTAGTCAAGTGAGTACGCAAAAAGACTGGCCTAAGCATTTCAGCAAAGCGTTCAAATTCTTCATCCTCTTTTTTCTTAGTTGATTTAGGTGGAAAGGGCATACTTTTTTGACCCATGGTTCTTTTTCTCTTCCATGTTTTATAGCAACAAAGTCTCTTTTATCATATCTTTTATTTTTAGTTTGTGGGTTATCAAGATCAACAGCTGGCTCTATTTCAACATCATTATCTGGTTGCTCATCATTAGCTGGTTGAGTGTCTTCATGAACATCGTCATTTTCTTTTTCATTATCACTAGGTGAATGTTCATTACTAGATTGAGTTTCAGCATCAGAAATAGAGACATCATTATTATTTTCAGGAGTTTTTTCTAGTTTAGGTTCACTAGAGGTATGCAAAGTCCTATCATTTTTCTTCATTTTTTCTTTTTAGAAGAACTAGGTGCATTTGTGTTCATTCTTTGAGAGTATTGTTCAATTCTTTTAGGGTGTCCCTCTGCATAAAGTGGTTCCTGAATCATTTTACCTCCTCTAGTTGCTACTCTAACAGTAAAGTCATTTATATTGTTATTCATTTCATCTAGCAATTCTCTTTGAGATTTAGCAACTTGTTCTAGTTGAGTTTGAACCATAGAGGCATGTTTTCCTAGACCTCTAGCATCATTGGAGACTCTAAATAACAAGTCACTCAAGCGAGCAATCGTACAAGAATTATATTTCAATTGTTTCATAACATTTTCATTAAAGTGATCATGTTTCCTAATGTAGTTGTCAAATTCATAAAGGCATTGACTAGGATGTTTATTGTAAGGGACGTCACTTTCATCAAATTTCATTAAAGAGTTTACCTCTACCACCTTTGGTGGTGGTGTGTCAAGTCCATGTATTTCTTCAGTAGGAGATAAATTTTTAACATCCTCTGCTTTAATACCTTTCTCCTTCATACTTTTCGTTGCCTCTTGCATATCTTCAGGACTGATATAAGATACCCCTCTTCTTCGGAGTGGGTTTAGGTGGTGGTTCAAAAAGAGTCCAATCATCATAATTTTTCAATGTTTTATTCAATAATTCCTCAACTTATTCAATAGTTCGTTCCCTGAAAACAAAGCCAGCACAACTATCTAGGAAGTGCCTAGATGCATCGGTTAGTCCATTATAGAAGATATCAAGTATTTCATTTTTCGTAAGTGGATGATCAAGCAAAGCATTAAGCAATTGGAGAAGCCTCCCCCAAGCTTGTGGGAGACTCTCTTCTTCAATTTGCACAAAGTTAAATATTTCCTGTAAGGCAGCTTGTTTCTTATGAGCAGGATTTTTTTCTAGAGAAGTAATAAATCATATCCTGGGGACTACGCACACAACTAGGAGCAAGAGTATTGTACCATATCTTAGCATCACCCTTTAATGAGAACGGAAATTATTTGAGAATATAATATTAGCGAATCTTCTCATCATGAGCAAAGAGGGTGGCTATGTCATTCAACTTAGTAAGATGTGCCACAACAGTTTCAGTTTCATAACCATGGAAAGGATTAGATTTCAACCAAAGTAATTAACTCTGGGTCCACGCAGAATTCATAATCCTTATCATCAACAAAGATAGATGAAGTAGCAAACTCAGGATCACATTTAATTCTAGCATTCAAAGATTTTTCTTTCAGTTTGCATAATAATTTCTTAAGATCATCTCTATCATTGCAAGCAAGAAAGTCTCTAGTTGTCTCCTCATCCATAACATAACCTTCAGGTATCTTAGGCAATTCATATCTAGGAGAGCTAGGTCTAATAGGTGTTTCAAGATTTTCAGTTTCAAGTACTTCATCAGTTTCAGTGATTTCATCAGTATCAGCATTCTCAATATCTTTAGATCTAGCAATTTGTTCATCGAGAAATTCACCTAGTGGCACATTATCATCAGGCAAGGTACTACACTACAAAAAAATACATTTCCGTGATGATACGTGTTTGTCACAGTAGGTCATGTTTTCTGTCATGCATGTACATCCATGACGATTTTATGATAGAATCAAGATAGTCATACCTATGTTGTCGTAGAAGTGTTCCATGACATTACCAAAATTATCATCACAGAAGTGTCCACTTCCATGACGATAAATTGCGCGTCATAGAAGTGCTTTCGTCAAGGGTAACCAACACGTGCCATCCATCGTAACGGGCCGCCATTAAGCTATCGAGTTCCGGTTTGGATCTGATAACCCGTTAATAGCCCGGACCAATGGGGATTTTCCGCGTGTAAATTTCTCAATGGCCAGAGGAACCACGTGTCGGCTCACCGTTCGGTCAGATGTCATGCACTCATTGGACTGCAGACGCCTATGATATGTCAACACATCACACGACCCAATAGAGGCCCATTCTGGTGAAAAGGCCTGCCCATTTGACTTGGTCAAAAGGTAGCGGCCCGGCCCACGGAAAGCCTGTTAACGGCTTGTTTGCATATAGCCCATTTACAACTCGCTAACTCACGGCCCGTTATAGCCTACCTGAATTGGGCCCAGTAGCGTCATCTAGGCCATCCAATATGATTCCAGTCCATTTTAACTTTCGGCCCATGTATGGCACATGACATTTTCAGCCCATACGAGGCCCTTTGTAACTCTGGGCCCATTAAAGGCCTGAGGATAAACTCACCCATATGAACAGTGTATCACTTTATACCCATTAACGACCCATTATTCTGTAGGCCGTCTCCAGTCCAGGTTACCTTTCGGCCTTCTAAGGGCCCATTTTTTTCTTGGGCTAATTTCCAGAATTCGGTCACTTACGGTCCGTTACTGGCATGTTCCGCTTGTGGGCCAAATTCAGCCCGTGGTTACAGTCGGCCCGATTGTGGCATGTTAACCCGTTGGGCTATTTTCATAGTGTCACCAAATACGGCCTGTTAATGGCCCGTTATGGTCGGGCCATAAATAGATGATTTCCACTCAAGCCCGTTTTCGGCCCATTTTGCGGACTGTTCTTGGTCCACGAATAGTATGGCCCATGTGTGGCCAAACGATTATTCAGTCCGTAGCAGGCCCATCGATTATACGGCCCGTAGAAGGCCCATGGATCCTATGGCCCATAGAAGGCCCGTGGATCCTACGACCCGTAAGAGGCCCATGATCACTACAGCAGGTAGCAGGACCATGGTTACAACGGTCCGTGTTTTGCATTGGTTATTGTGGCCTAGTTATAAAAATAGGTTATTGTGGCCACTAGAAAAACACGGAAAAAGAACTGCAATGACTACAAGCAAACAACTAAACAAGACAATAAGGAAATAAATAAGCAAGCAACTAACGCTAGGCTATTACGGCTATTACACATATTACATCCACGGGGCATCAAAATTTGCCACCAGTGCAAATATAGGGAACAAAGAAGCATATTACATACACTGGTTGTCTAAATTGGCCACCAGTGCAAATAAACGCAGCAGCAAAACAAGTCCATAACTGAAACAACTTCAAAAGAGCTCAAGAAACGTTATCCTGGGTATCCACCATGCTGGCAATAAGCTTAGCAAGCTTATTAGCTTTCTCCTGTTTGGCACTAAAATCCTCCAACGCTTGCTGTTGCACCAGAAAGTATGCATATGAATTCTCCACGGACTTCCGCAGTCCTTCGGCTTCTTGTCGCAGCACAGCTGGCCGATGTCTTTCAACCTATAGTTGAGACTCAAGAAACCGAACTGATTCAGACAGTGAGTTCGAATAGCTTGTGCCAACGGTAGTGGCCAGTAACTCGGACACTACACCAAGACAGGACTTTGGGGTTGTCTCACTGTCTTCAAGATAGTTTTCCTTAGCTGTTTTATGAGCTTTGTTGGAGACCAACAAGGATGTCTCACTATCCTGAACCTTATATGCATTACTTCCTTTACCATTGCTTAATAAGGCAGTCTTCCCCTCTGTCAGCATTCTAAAAGAAGAAACAAGCAGACACATCATAGGTTTAGCATGTAGTATATGAAACTCATTTCGGTGAACCAGTTCATTAGTAAGGTGGACAGGATTAAACTGCCAAGTCTTCTATTGCCAAGTAGTACATAATAAAAGCATCAAACAAACATATATCTATGTCATATGGTCACTGCATTGTCTTGCCACATCAAAATAGAGACACGGTTCAAATCATATCAGTTCAAGACAAAGCAACATTGAAAGAATACAAAGCGTGGGAAACTACACGGCACAACAAGATTTCAGATGGGTACCACGGGTCTACATGTACAACAACACTATTGGCTCTGTTGTGATGCTAGTAATGTGCATGATATGAGAAGTCAACTGTATACACAATTGAAATTGAAATCAACAGAGCTATTTATAAGAGCAGACATATTAAAGAAACATGTTTATACATACCTGTTGTGCCATTCGAGTTTCGATTGGATCCTTCAGTTTAAAAATAAGTTTGTATGAGTAAATACAGTGATACAAGAGCAAAGCAGTATGCACAATAGCAATGGAATCTTAAATGAGAACATTTGTTCTTCAGGTTTAAGCACTTGTTCTACACGAACAGAGTACAGTAAGACGCGGGCATATAGTACTTAAAATAAAAAAAATGAGCTGATAGACCTTACCACATTCTTGGTTCGGGACCAGTATAGAACAAGGCGTTCCCAGTCATCATCCCGTAAATGTGTGTCAGGAGAACATAAGGGAATTTGATGAGTTTCTTTGCCAGTGAAGTACGTTTACTTCAGGTAATTCCGATACTGCCACCAAGCATTCTTGAAGATAGCAGAGGTATTAGCACATGTTACCTCATCCTGAGTTTCCAAATCGGTCCTTCTCTATAGATAAGAATGGGAAAATTTGTTGTATTATAACCATCATGGAGGTAGAATGTATGAGACAAAGCAAAGTAATTGCCATGAATAACATTACTTACACATAACTCCTGGACAAACACGTGCAACTGACATTTTCCTTCATCTTCCGTATAATATTTCCATGATGGGAAGATACACACATAGGATTTAATAACATCAAATGCGATATATGCTAAACTACGAATGGCTGGTTGTGCTTCCTCCACAGGAATAGATGTACTAACTGGTGGAGTTGCGGTTCGCCGTGGTAGTACTGGCGCTTTGGGCACTGGAGCTGCCTTACTGTAGCGACCAGGCCTCAAATGGCCTGTGCTGCTGTGCACCAGTGTCATCCCTGGATCAGTAATGCTGACACGCACAGTACAAATGGAGGATTTATAACAGAGTAGCAATCACACACTTATTACATCGGATATCTCCAAAGAGACTAAGTATGATAACCATGGCTTAAGGCCATCTAATAACGATAACAGCGGAAGACTTGGAAGATAAGTGAGTCCATCAACTCCAGCGGCATCACTGAGTATAAGACCACGACCTAAGGCACCTTACTCGTCGTCTGAAAAGTCTGCAACATGAAACGTTGCAGCCCGAAAACGGGTCAGCACATAGAATATGCTGGCAATGTAACACATAGAGAACAATGAACAATAATAATGCTATACTACATGCATATATGGCTGGTGGAAAGCTCTATGGTTACAGTTTTGCGAAAAGCCAGTTTTATCCTACTTCAAAAGGTATAAATTTTATTTAACTATCATGGTGGTTGTGAAACATTGAGATGGTTGACAGCATCTCAATCCCCATTAAAAAGTTCATCAATAACCCAACAAAATTAATTAGAAGTAACATAGTGTTGAGATTCACATGATAATCCAAGTACTAGATACTCAAGTTGTCCATACCCGGGGACACGGCTAATCATGATCAGTTTGTACACTCTGCAGAGGTTTGTGCACTTTTCCCACAAGACTTGATCTCCTCCGTTGGATTACTCGCACTACATGGTGTTTGAGTAACGGATGACCAAGACACAGTCTTTCAGAAGTGTTTGCACCTTACGTATGGGTAGACCGGTACACCTACTTTCCCCTACATCTGCTAGTCTACCACTGTAAGAGTTCACACAACTTAGTCAACTATGCTAGAGCCCATAATAGCTTGCGGTTGCACATGGAAGTTTCTAGCATGAAAAATCTCATGATCCCTTTGAACCTGGGTGGCGGTCCAAAAGAAAAACAGGCAATCCTGGAATACCCAGGTACCTCAATCCACCCAGATGTGAGTTTAAGTTGCCACCTTAAGTAAACCATTAATTAACAATCTCACATCTGTCATGAATTTCACTCAAACCCAATCCACGTCTACGAGCATGGCATGGCAATAATAAAAGCAACGTAGAAGTAACTCCCAAGGGTTTGATAGAAAACAGGTAATAGGTACTACCTCAACTACTTCCCAATACCCACAGTTTATTAGATCCTAATCATGCAATGTGTTTGAAGAAGTAGATCTAATGCAATAAAACTGGGTATGAACGGGGTATGATCAAAGTGTTACTTGCCTTGCTGATGATCCGCAAAACCTAGCGATTCGAAGTAACAAGCGGCACACTCCGGGTACTCTATCGCAAACAAACAAGCATACAATCAGTACTCAACTAATGCACAGGTAAAACTCGAATGAAGGATCCAACCAGAAAGTTCAACTTAAGAACTCCGGTTTGCAAAAAGAATCAACTCGAAAGAAGCAACGAAAGTCAAACGGCGAAAGAAATAAACTTCGTTTGCTAATCTGGATCTAGGTCAAATTTTCTGTAGAAAAAACTTGTTTGAGTAGGTTAAACGGAAAGAGAATTTCGAGACGAAACTCTAGGCGCTTGAATCGCCTGATTCCGATAAACGAGCGAGAAGTTAAACAGAAACGAAGATTCGATCAGAAATCGAATCTGAGATAATCGCAGAAAAATCCGACGAAAAAGAAAAACGGACGAAAGGTTAAATAACGGACGTTCGTTAACAGAGAAGAACCGACGGACGCGTTCGTTAAAACGAACGGTTCGGTGAACGCTCGTAAAATAGGAAAACCGAAAAAAAACCGATCTAGGGTTTTTTTTTTAAAACGAAGGGTTTTTTTAATTAAAAAAAAACAGGTCAACGTCGAACGGCAATGAGGCAGTACCTCGTCGGGGCTACTCCGGCGGGGTGCTCCGGCGGGGCGGGGTGCGGGGCTCGGGGCGGCGGGGCTCCGGCGGGCGGGGGCGGCGAGCGGCGGCGCGGCGCGGGTGCGGCGGGCGGCGGCGTTCGGGGGAGGAGGCGAGGGGGGGCTATATATGAGGGGGGGAGGGTGTGTGCTTGGAGGAGGGGCCAAGCCGGGCGGCGGCGTAGGCGAGGCGGACTCCGGCGGCGACCGTCTCCGGGACGGAGACGACGGGCGGCGAGGTGGGCCGTTGGCTGGGCCTTTGGCCCAGTCGGCGCGCGGGCGTTTTTTTTTAAATAAGTTCCGCGAAGAAAAATGTGTAGAAAAATAAATAAAAATCAGAAAAAATATGAAATAAATTTTCCCCGTCTAGTTAGAAAATCTAGAATAGGGTGAACATCTTTAAAATCAAAAATAAATATTTTGAAAACATGCATATTTTAAATGCAATAAAAATCATGAATAAAATCCAAATAAATTCAAATAATGATTTTAACATTTTTCCTCCAGTATTTCAATTGTTTTGGAGAAGTCATATTTTCTCCTCTCGTTTATTTCAAGAATGAAATATTTTTCCGGAGAGAAAAATAATTAAAATCCCAATCCTCGTTTGAAAAATCAAATATGAAAATTCGAGAAAATCTCCAACTCTCTCCGAGGGTCCTTGAGTTGCTTAGGATTTATCGAGGATTTGTCAAAATGCAATAAAACATGATATGCAATTATGATCTATGTATAACATACCAAATTGGAAATTTGGGATGTTACAAACCTACCCCCCTTAAGATGAATCTCGCCCTCGAGATTCGGGTTGGCTAGAAAACAGGTGGGAGTGGTTTTTCCGTAGATCTTCCTCTCGCTCCCAGGTGGCCTCATCTTCCGTGTGGTGGCTCCACTGAACTTTGCAAAACTTGATAACCTTGCTGCGGGTAACTCGGCTGGCATACTCGAGAATCTTAACTGGTTTCTCCTCATAAGTCAAATCACTTTCCAACTGAATCGCTTCCAGTGGCACAGTATCTCTCAGTGGTATCTCAGCCATCTCTGCGTGGCACTTCTTCAACTGCGAAACATGAAATACATCATGTACTTCAGACAATCCTTCGGGCAATTCCAGCTTGTAAGCAACTTCTCCCATACGTTCCAATACTCTGTATGGTCCGATAAAACGGGGCGCTAACTTTCCCTTAACTCCAAAGCGCTTCACTCCTCGAAGGGGTGATACTCGAAGATACACTCGGTCTCCGACTTCGTGAACTGTCTCTTTTCGTTTAGAATCAGCATAACTCTTCTGCCTGGACTGGGCTACCTTGAGCCTATCGCGAATCAACCTTACTTTCTGTTCAGACTCCTTAATCAAATCTGGTCCAAACAACTGACGGTCTCCAACTTCGTCCCATAACAACGGTGTTTTACACCTCCTTCCGTACAAAGCTTCGAAAGGGGCCATCTTCAAACTGGTTTGATAACTGTTATTATATGAAAACTCCGCATAGGGCAAATTGTCGTCCCAACTTGATCCATAATCTAGCGCACATGCTCTTAACATGTCCTCCAAAATCTGGTTGACTCTCTCGGTCTGTCCATCTGTCTGTGGGTGAAATGTTGTACTAAATTCCAGCCTGGTTCCCAATGTTTCGTGTAGCTGCTTCCAAAACTTCGAGGTAAATTGGGTTCCTCTGTCTGATACAATAGTCCTCGGAACTCCATGCAAACATACTATCCTGGTCATGTATATCTTGGCCAACTTAGCACTGGTGTAAGTGGTTTTCACTGGAATAAAATGAGCTACTTTCGTCAATCGATCAACTACAACCCATATTGAGTCATAGCCTGAACGAGTCCTGGGTAATCCTGTGATAAAATCCATGCCTATTTTATCCCACTTCCATTCGGGTATCGGCAATGGTTGTAGCAATCCTGCTGGCTTCTGATGCTCTGCCTTCACTCTCTGACATACATCACAAACTGCTACATACTCCGCAATATCCTTCTTCATTCCGGTCCACCAGAAAGTATTTTTCAAATCCAAATACATCTTGGTATTCCCTGGGTGAATCGAATACGGTGAATCGTGGGCTTCTTGCAAAATCAACTTTCTGATCTCCGGATCATTTGGCACATATACGCGGTCCTCAAACCATAAAGTATCGTGTTCATCCTCACGAAATCCCTTGGCTTTTCCTTTGCTCATCTTCTCTTTTATCTCTTTAATCTCCTTGTCTGACTTCTGAGCTTCTCTGATCCTTTCCATCAAGGTAGACTGAATCTCCAATGTCGCTAAATAGTCTCTCGGGACTATCTCCAAACATAGCTCGCGTAGATCTTCGGCTAACTCCTGAGGTAACTCTCCTGTCATGAGGGTGTTGACATGACTCTTGCGGCTTAACGCATCTGCTACTACGTTAGCCTTTCCAGGGTGATAATGCAATCTCATATCATAATCCTTGATGAGCTCCAACCATCTCCTCTGTCTGAGATTTAACTCCTTTTGCGTGAAAATATACTTCAAACTCTTGTGATCCGTATACACCTCACAATGGTTTCCGATGAGAAAATGTCTCCATGTCTTCAATGCATGCACCACGGCTGCTAATTCCAAATCATGCGTAGCATAATTCTTTTCATGGGGTTTAAGTTGTCGTGAAGCATACGAAACAACTCTTCCTTCCTGCATAAGCACTGCTCCAAGTCCTCGACGAGAAGCGTCGCAATAAACTTCATAATCCTTGCGTTGATCTGGCAGAATCAACACTGGTGATGTAACCAATCGTTTCTTCAACTCTTGGAAACTAGGTTCACATTCCTCAGTCCAATTGAATTTGGTGTCCTTCTTCAATAGCTCAGTCATGGGCTTAGCAATCTTCGAGAAATTCTCGATGAATCTCCGGTAGTATCCTGCAAGTCCAAGAAAACTCTGGATTTCTCCAACTGTCGCGGGTGATTCCCAACTTGTCACTGTGTCAACCTTGGCAGGGTCTACTGCTATTCCTTCTCCAGAAATAACATGTCCAAGAAATCCAACTTCCTTCAACCAAAATTCACATTTGCTGAACTTGGCATATAACTGATGTTCTCTGAGCTTCTCAAGTACCAATCGCAAATGCTCCTCATGCTCTTCCTCATCCTTGGAAAAGACTAGAATATCATCAATGAACACCACGACGAACTTATCCAAAAACTCCATAAATACTTTGTTCATCAGGTTCATGAAATAGGCCGGTGCGTTAGTCAGTCCAAATGACATAATGGTATACTCATACAATCCATATCTGGTGGTAAATGCCGTCTTGGGTATATCCTGCTCTCGAATCTTTAACTGATGGTATCCTGATCGTAGATCGATCTTGGAAAATACTTTAGCTCCTTGCAGGCGGTCAAACAAATCATTTATCATTGGCAGTGGGTACTTGTTTTTGATGGTCACTTCATTCAATCCTCGGTAATCAACAACCATCCTTAGTGATCCATCTTTCTTCTCCACTAGAAGTACTGGTGATCCCCAAGGTGACGAACTTGGGCGAATATAGCCTTTATCCAGTAACTCCTTGATCTGCTTCTTAATTTCCTCCAAATCCTTAGCGGGCATCCTGTACGGTCTCTTAGATATTGGCCCGGTGCCTGGCAAAAGTTCAATCAAGAACTCAATGTCTCTATCCGGTGGCATGCCTGGCAACTCTTCTGGAAATACATCCGGATAATCCTTCACCACTGGTACTTCCTCCTGTACAACTCCTGATAAGGAATTCACTTGAGTCCTCTTCGGCATATGCCTGGATACATACTTGATCCTTTTCCCTTCCGGGGTGGTAAGCAAAATCGTCTTGCTGGCACAATCGATGTTTCCTCCGTACAACGATAGCCAATCCATTCCCAGAATCACATCCAAACCTTGCGATTCCAAAACAATGAGGTCTGGGGGGAAAACATGCCTACCAATGGCCAATGGTATCTGAAAACATCCTTGAGTGGCCATATACTCTGCTCCTGGCGAGGTTACTAACATAGGGGTTTTGAGAACTTGGGTGGACATCTTAAACTTATTCACGAATCCCCTTGATATGTATGAATGCGATGCACCAGTATTGAAAAGAACAGTTGCAGTAAATGACTTAACCAAAAACTTACCTATTACTGCATCAGGTTGAGCTTCAACCTCCTCCACGCTCACGTGGTTCACATGTCCTTTGTTGAAAGGGTTCGGCTTCTTCCCAGAGCTTCCATTGCCATTTCCATTTTGGGCTTCGGGACATTCGTTGGCATAATGTCCATTCTTCTGGCACTTAAAACAAGTGACTTGGCTCAGGTCTCTCTTGGCTGGGGTAGATGGGTTGGTGCGGTTCTGTCCGTTGCTTCCTCCATTCCCATTTCCATTTTTAGAGCCATTATGGTTGTGCGAACTACCTCCTCCATGGGTATGCTGAAACTGTCCTCCCGGCTTCGGGGTAAAACGGGGCTTCTGCTGGGCTCCTGAGTTATACTTCCCTTGTCCATACTTCCTCTTACGGTTTTCAATCTGCTGTTGCTTCCCTTCAATCATGAGAGCTCTATCTACCAGCTCCTGGTAGTTGTTGAAGGTTGCTACCATCAACCGCATACTCAGCTCGTCATTCAATCCTTCCAGAAACTTCTCCTGCTTGGCTGCATCTGTAGCAACGTCATCTGCTGCATAACGTGCTAGCTTACTGAATTCCTCCACATACCGGCCTACGGTGCATCCTCCTTGGCGTAGGTTACGAAACTCACGCTTCTTCATAGCCATAGCTCCTGCTGAAACATGAGCTGTACGGAAAGCTTGCTGAAACTGGTCCCACGTGACAGTGTCTATAGGGTGCGTGGCTGTATAATTCTCCCACCATGATGCTGCGGGTCCATCTAGCTGATGTGCGGCAAAACGCACTCTTTCCGCATCCGTGCATCCTGCGGTGGTCAACTCCCTTCCAACTTTGCGGAGCCAATCATCTGCAACAATCGGCTCGGTGCTACTGGAAAACACCGGCGGATTTAACCTTAGGAAACGGGCTAAGTGATCAACAGGTGGTGGTGGCGGTGGGTTGTTGTTGTTGTTGCCTTGGTTCTGAACTAACACTTGCATCAGGGCATTCTGTTGCTGAATCAACTGGGTGATTTCTGGTGGGAAAACAAATCCGGTATCGCGTCTCGGAGGCATCTGATGGGTTTAGAAAAGATGAGGATTAAGAATAGAATGAGGTCTAGAGAGAAAACACTACCCATATGCTCATGAGACAAATTCAATCAATATCACTCAATCAATCCAAACAAGGCAAAACAATCGATCTAACTAGCGTTACAAAGTGCTTGAACTATACTACTGAATGGAGGTAAAACTACTACTGGTATGGTGGTCTACTAAAATTTCTGATCCGTTGAAGACTCCATGATGTCTGCTCTAGCTTCATCAATCCATTCGTCTTCACTTGGTTCCGAGTCGGTGTCGTCGATGATGATGTAGTTATCCGGACAAGTGCATTCGTCGACTTCTGCTTCTGGTACTAGATTTCCCACGGATGCTCCAATCTTCTTCTCCAGGTCGTCAATCTTCCTGACAAGCGCGTTGATTTCCTCCAAATAATCTTCGCGTGTAGTCTTGAGTTCTTCTTGGAGTTCCTTGATCTCCGTAAATGCCTTCTTTAGTTCTTCCTTGTCCGTGCACATCTGGTTCTCCTGGCGACGAATATGTTGGTTCTGCTCCTGGATGAAAGCTGCAATTGATCCATCCTTCTTGGTCTTGATCATCTCCCATTGCGCGTCTCGACGTCCACAAATTTGATAAATCGTATCCTTAAGCTCCTGGTGGTAGACTTCTCCAATGCGTCCCATGGCGATGTGTGCGGCCATGCTCTTCCCTAAACTCCAAGTTGGTGCTTCGAAAACCAATCTCATGGCACTAAACATCCTTCCTGGAATGATAACTTGAATCTTCCAGCACTCCTCTTCAGGAAATGTGGCGTTATAGGTTCCGGTGACGCTTGGTATTCCTATGTTCAAGTACTTGGTGACTTCCTTCAAATGTCGTCCAAATGGCGTGTCTTCATCTGGTTGCATGAACTTGCTCCTTGCATTCGCCATTCCTAAAAGAGTAGAAAGTGGAGAGGAGTCAGAAATGAGAAGAGAGAAGTTTTCTAGGGCTTAAGCTTAGTGGTCGTGTCCTATAGTCAGCGTGTGCTCTGATACCAACTTTGTAGCGACCAGACCTCAAATGGCCTGTGCTGCTGTGCACCAGTGTCATCCCTGGATCAGTAATGCTGACACGCACAATACAAATGGAGGATTTGTAACAGAGTAGCAATCACACACTTATTACATCGGATATCTCCAAAGAGACTAAGTATGATAACCATGGCTTAAGGCCATCTAATAACGATAACAGCGGAAGACTTGGAAGATAAGTGAGTCCATCAACTCCAGCGGCATCACTGAGTATAAGACCACGACCTAAGGCACCTTACTCGTCGTCTGAAAAGTCTGCAACATGAAACGTTGCAGCCCGAAAACGGGTCAGCACATAGAATATGCTGGCAATGTAACACATAGAGAACAATGAACAATAATAATGCTATACTACATGCATATATGGCTGGTGGAAAGCTCTATGGTTACAGTTTTGCGAAAAGCCAGTTTTATCCTACTTCAAAAGGAATAAATTTTATTTAACTATCATGGTGGTTGTGAAACATTGAGATGGTTGACAGCATCTCAATCCCCATTAAAAAGTTCATCAATAACCCAACAAAATTAATTAGAAGTAACATAGTGTTGAGATTCACATGATAATCCAAGTACTAGATACTCAAGGTGTCCATAACCGGGGACACGGCTAATCATGATCAGTTTGTACACTCTGCAGAGGTTTGTGCACTTTTCCCACAAGACTTGATCTCCTCCGTTGGATTACTCGCACTACATGGTGTTTGAGTAACGGATGACCAAGACACAGTCTTTCAGAAGTGTTTGCACCTTACGTATGGGTAGACCGGTACACCTACTTTCCCCTACATCTGCTAGTCTACCACTGTAAGAGTTCACACAACTTAGTCAACTATGCTAGAGCCCATAATAGCTTGCGGTTGCACACGGAAGTTTCTAGCATGAAAAATCTCATGATCCCTTTGAACCTGGGTGGCGGTCCAAAAGAAAAACAGGCAATCCTGGAATACCCAGGTACCTCAATCCACCCAGATGTGAGTTTAAGTTGCCACCTTAAGTAAACCATTAATTAACAATCTCACATCTGTCATGAATTTCACTCAAACCCAATCCACGTCTACGAGCATAGCATGGCAATAATAAAAGCAACGTAGAAGTAACTCCCAAGGGTTTGATAGAAAACAGGTAATAGGTACTACCTCAACTACTTCCCAATACCCACAGTTTATTAGATCCTAATCATGCAATGTGTTTGAAGAAGTAGATCTAATGCAATAAAACTGGGTATGAACGGGGTATGATCAAAGTGTTACTTGCCTTGCTGATGATCCGCAAAACCTAGCGATTCGAAGTAACAAGCGGCACACTCCGGGTACTCTATCGCAAACAAACAAGCATACAATCAGTACTCAACTAATGCACAGGTAAAACTCGAATGAAGGATCCAACCAGAAAGTTCAACTTAAGAACTCCGGTTTGCAAAAAGAATCAACTCGAAAGAAGCAACGAAAGTCAAACGGCGAAAGAAAGAAACTTCGTTTGCTAATCTGGATCTAGGTCAAATTTTACTGTAGCAAAAACTTGTTTGAGTAGGTTAAACGGAAAGAGAATTTCGAGACGAAACTCTAGGCACTTGAATCGCCTGATTCCGATAAACGAGCGAGAAGTTAAACAGAAACGAAGATTCAATCAGAAATCGAATCTGAGATAATCGCAGAAAAATCCGACGAAAAAGAAAAACGGACGAAAGGTTAAATAACGGACGTTCGTTAACAGAGAAAAACCGACGGACGCGTTCGTTAAAACGAACGGTTCGGTGAACGCTCGTAAAATAGGAAAACCGAAAAAAAACCGACCTAGGGTTCTTTTTTTTAACGAAGGGTTTTTTTTAAAAAAAAAAGCCGGTCAACGTCGAACGGCAGTGAGGCAGTACCTCGTCGGGGCTACTCCGGCGGGGTGCTCCGGCGGGGCGGGGTGCGGGGCTCGGGGCGGCGGGGCTCCGGCGGGCGGCGGCGGCGGCGGGGCGGCGAGCGGCGGCGCGTGCGGGCGGCGGTGGCGGGGCGGCGAGCGGCGGCGCGTGCGGGCGGCGGCGGCGAGCGGCGGCGCATGCGGGCGGCGGCGTTCGGGGGAGGAGGCGAGGGGGGGCTATATATGAGGGGGGGAGGGTGTGTGCTTGGAGGAGGGGCCAAGCCGGGCGGCGGCGTAGGCGAGGCGGACTCCGGCGGCGACCGTCTCCGGGACGGAGACGACGGGCGGCGAGGTGGGCCGTCGGCTGGGCCTTTGGCCCAGTCGGCGCGCGTGCGTTTTTTTTTAATAAGTTCCGCGAAGAAAAATGCGTAGAAAAATAAATAAAAATCAGAAAAATATGAAATAAATTTTCCCCGTCTAATTAGAAAATCTAGAATAGGGTGAACATCTTTAAAATCAAAAATAAATATTTTCAAAACATGCATATTTTTAAATGCAATAAAAATCACGAATAAAATCCAAATAAATTCAAATAATGATTTTAACATTTTTCCTCCAGTATTTCAATTGTTTTGGAGAAGTCATATTTTCTCCTCTCGTTTATTTCAAGAATGAAATATTTTTCCGGAGAGAAAAATAATTAAAATCCCAATCCTTGTTTGAAAAATCAAATATGAAAATTCGAGAAAATCCCCAACTCTCTCCGAGGGTCCTTGAGTTGCTTAGGATTTATTGAGGATTTCTCAAAATGCAATAAAACATGATATGCAATTATGATCTATGTATAACATACCAAATTGGAAATTTGGGATGTTACACTTACTATCTACTCTTGTTTGGGAGCTCTGTGGTGGAGATGGTGATGTGTCAACAGGAACTAGGTTACTATCTGCTGGGGTTGGGGTTGTTGGGGAACGCAGTAATTTCAAAAATTTCCTACACACAGGCAAGATCATGGTGATGCATAGCAATGAGAGGGGAGAGTGTAGTCCACATACCCTCGTAGACCGTAAGCGGAAGCGTTATGACAACGCGGTTGATGTAGTCGTACGTCTTCACGATCCGACCGATCCTAGTACCGAAAGTATGGCACCTCCGCGATCTGCACATGTTCGGCTCGATGACATCCCACGAACTCATGATCCAGCAGAGTATCGAGGGAGAGCTTCGTCAGCACAACAGCGTGATGACGGTGATGATGAAGCTACCGGCGCAGGGCTTCGCCTAAGCACTACGACGATATGACCGAGGTGAATTATGGTGGAGGGGGGCACCGCACACGGCTAAGAGATCAATAATCAACTTGTGTGTCTATGGGGTGCCCCCTGGCCACGTATATAAAGGATGAAGGGAGAAGGAGGCCGGCCCTCATAGGGCGCGCCCAAAGTGTCGAGTCCTACTAGGACTCCCTAGTCCTAGTAGGATTCCACCTCCCGCATGGAATAGGAAAAAGGGAAGGGAGAAGGAGAAGGAAGGAAGGGGGTGCCCCCTTTCCCTGGTCCAATTTGGACCAGTCCATGGGGAAGGGGCGCGGCCACCCTTGAGGCCTTTCTCTCCTTTCCCGTATGGCCCATTAAGGCCCAATACGAATTCCCGTAACTCTTCGGTACTCCGAAAAATACCCGAATCACTTGGAACCTTTCCGATGTCCGAATATACCTTCCAATATATCGATCTTTACGTCTCGACCATTTCGAGACTCCTCGTCATGTCCGTGATTTCATGCGGAACCCCGAACAACCTTCGGTACATCAAATCACATAACTCATAATACAAATCGTCATCGAACGTTAAGCGTGCGGACCATACAGGTTCGAGAACTATGTAGACATGACCGAGACACATCTCCGGTCAATAACCAATAGCGGAACCTGGATGCTCATATTGGCTCCTGCATATTCTACGAAGATCTTTATCGGTCACCGCATAACAACATGCGTTGTTCCCTTTGTCATCGGTATGTTACTTGCCCGAGATTCGATCGTCGGTATCCTCATACCTAGTTCAATCTCGTTACCGGCAAGTCTCTTTACTCATTCTGTAATGCATCATCCCGCAACTAACTCATTAGTCACATTGCTTGCAAGGCATATAGTGATGTGCATTACCCAGAGGGCCCAGAGATACCTCTCCGACACACGGAGTGACAAATCCTAATCTCGATCTATGCCAACCCAACAAACACCTTCGGAGACACCTGTAGAGCATCTTTATAATCACCCAGTTACGTTGTGACGTTTGATAGCACACAAGGTGTTCCTCCGTTATTCGGGAGTTGCATAATCTCATAGTCTGAGGAACATGTATAAGTCATGAAGAAAGCAGTAGCGATGAAACTAGAACGATCATAATGCAAAGTTAATGAATGGGTCTTGTCCATCACATCATTCTTTAATTATGTGATCCCATTCATCAAATGACAACACATGTCTATGGCTAGGAAACTTAACCATCTTTGATTAACGAGCTAGTCAAGTAGAGGCATACTAGGGACATTCTGTTTTTGTCTATGTATTCACACATGTACTAAGTTTCCGGTTAATACAATTCTAGCATGAATAATAAACATTTATCGTGATATAAGGAAATAAACTAATAACTTTATTATTGCCTCTAGGGCATATTTCCTTCAGTCTCCCACTTGCACTAGAGTCAATAATCTAGTTCACATCGCCATGTGATTTAACACCAATAGTTCAAATCTTTATGTGATTAGCACCCATAGTTCACATCACCATGTGACCAACACTCAAAGAGTTTACTAGAGTCAATAATCTAGTTCACATCGCTATGTGATTAACACCCAAGAGTAATAAGGTGTGATCATGTTTTGCATGTGAGATAAATTTAGTCAACAGGTCTGCCACATTTAGAGCCGTATGTATTTGCAAATTTCTATGTCTACAATACTCTGCACGGAGCTACTCTAGCTAATTGCTCCCACTTTCAATATGTATCCAGATTGAGACGCAGAGTCATCTGGATCGGTGTAAAATCTTGCATCGACGTAACTCTTTACGACGAACTCTTTGTCACCTCCATAACCGAGAAATATATCCTTAGTCCTCTAAGGATAATTTTGACCAATGTCCAGTGATCTACTCCTAGATCACTATTGTACTCCCTTCAAAGTGCGTTATATCGACTAGAGGGGGGTGAATAGGTGATTTTTATGAGTTCTTCACTGAGGAATTTGCTAGTGAGGAAATTCCTTAGCGAAGAACTACTTGCAGCGGAATAAGTACTCAAAAGTATGCATAGCAGAACACAAGCATAGTCATCATGATGAAATGAGAGCAAGCACAGAGTACAGAAAGCGTAAACACAGGATAACACAGGATGAAGACAAACAGACTGAAGAAATTGAACTGAGGAAATTGAGAAAGTCTTCAGTCAAAGTCTTCAAACACAGATATGAACAAGTGCACAACACAGTAATGAGGAAATGAAAGAGTTGAGGAAATGACCAGTAGGCTTGGTGAAGACAATGATTTGGTAGACCAGTTCCAACTGCTGTCTCAGTTGTACGTCTGGTTGGAGCGGCTAGGTATTTAAACCTGAGGACACACAGTCCCGGACACACAGTCCTCACCGTATTCTCCTTGAACTAAGGTCACACAGACCTCGTCCAATCACTCATGGTAAGTCTTCAGGTGACTTCCAAACCTTCACAAACTCGGTCACTCGGCGATCCACAATTTCCTCTTGGATGCTCTAGACCATGATGCCTAACCGTCTGGAAGAAGCACAGTCCTCAAAGGTAACAAGCATCAGATCGATGCAGGATCAATCTCTTCAGTGATGCTCAATCACTTTGGGTTTGTAGGTGTTTGGGTTTGGGTTTTCCTCACTTGATGATTTTCGCTCAAAGTCCTCGGAGGATGGGATGCTCTCAAATGACAAATGTCAGTTTCTCTCGGAGCAGCCAACCAGCTAGTGGTTGTAGGGGGCAGCTATTTATAGCCTAGGGAGCAGCCCGTCATGATAAGACATAAATGCCCTTCAATGATATGACCGTTAGGTGGGTAGATATTTTGGGACAGCTGGCGCATAGCACAGCAACGGTCAGAAATTTGAGTCTCAAATTCCTCAGGGCTATCATGTTCCTCACTGTGTAGGCAATCCGCACTGGCGAATTCCTAACTCCTCAGTCAGAACAAATTCCTCAGAGACCAGAAGAACTTCGTCTCTGTTACTGAAGAATATGACTGAACTGTATGAGATTTCCAATGGCTTCACTCGAAGGGATTGGTAGGTGTAGGATTTTGAGTTGAGCATCACATGGAAATTTTTCCTTAGTATTTCCTCGACCCCCTTTAACAGTACGGTGTTTCCTATGACTCAAGAAAGAGAAAATGAAACTACGAAAACAAAAGTCTTCACGCTTCATGTTCCTCAAATGAATACCAAGTCTTCAAGGTCGCACCAATTTCTTCACTTTGAAAGTCTTCAGAAAGCCTTCAGACATCCAAAGTCTTCAGTCGAAGAACTTCATTTTTAGGGGTCGACTTTCACTGTCAAACTCCTCATAGACTTATAGACCTATGTACACTCATAAACACATTAGTCCCTTAACCTATAAGTCTTCAATACACCAAAATCACTAAGGGGCACTAGATGCACTTACAATCTCCCCCTTTTTGGTGATTGATGACAATATAGGTTAAGTTTTCAACGGGGATAAACATATGAAGTGTAAATACTGATATTGAGGAATTTGATTGCAAGATATAGAAGAACTCCCCCTGAAGATGTGCATAGTGAGGAATTTGCTTTTGAAGCAATGCACACTTGAAGAGTTGAATCATGGAGATATCCCCCTATATCTTGTAATTCATACACGCATTTGACATAATATATGAAGAATTTGAAATGCATGATGAAATATGGTGACTGATGTAATTCAGCATGCGTGCAATAACATTAACGAGGAATAAGCATGCAGAAGAACAGCAAAAGTATCAGGCCACCATAGAGTTTAAGTTTACAACTCGATCCAACAAAGTCATCAGAAGAACGAGAGTTGTTGTAACTTAGAAAAAAACGCCCATATAAGATAGACCCGCTTGAAGAGTAACTCAAATTTCTCCCCCTTTGTCATCAAATGACCAAAAGGGTCGAAAATGAGGACTAACGCCCCTGAAGAATATCAAGGTGATGAAGGAGCGCCAGCGTTGTTGGGGTCGTTTGTTGATGTAGGGCCTGCCGCAGTGTCGTCCAAATCTTCATGTTCATCAGTGTCACGTGATGAAGAATAGGGGCTGGCCACCAAGGAAGGAACCTTGACCTTCTTGTACTTCTTCGGAGGAGGTGCAGCCCAGTCAAGATCTTCCTTGAGACCCATTTTCTTCAGATCTTCTTCACCATATATGTGCGACAGAACAGCCCAGGTGCGGTTGAGGGTTTCATGAAGGTAGTAATGGTTTTTCTTCACTGCATTGTGGGTAGCAGTCATGTTGTGAAGAATTGAACCAAACTGACGTTTGACCCATTTGTGATTGCGATCAACCTTCTGGTGAAGACTGAGGAGAAGCTCACGGTCAGTCATCACCCTGGGTGTTGTGCCTTGAGGATTTTGCTTGGGTGCGTTTGCGGCAGAGTCATGGGTGGTAGAGTCATCATTGGTGGAGTAGGATGCAGCCTTGCGAAATTGACCATCCAATGGACGAATGCCTTCATCAATTACAGCTGTAGCCTTGCCCTTTTCATCAGCTGAGGAAAATGTCCGTTTGAGGACTTCAATCGGGGGCAAGTAGCTGCAATGGTTCAGTGTATCAGCTTTGTAGTTGAGTGAAGACCTTGTTCTGATGAATCTCATAATCCATGGTGCATAAGGCTTCAACTCAAATGGTGACATTGCGACGTTGGCCAGAGTCCTCATGAAGAAATCATGGAAGTTGACGGGAACACCATGAATGATATTGAAAAGCAGATTCTTCATGATGCCAACGACTTCTTCTTCATTCGAGTCGTGGCCCTTGATAGGACTCAATGTCTTCGTCAGAATGCGATAGACAGTCCGAGGCACATACAACAATTCCTTCACAAGGAATTTTGTTCTTGGGGCCTGACCTGGCTTCAAAGGCTTCATCAGCACTTGCATATAGTGATCGGTAAGCTCAGGTTCATTGTAGACGCAACAAACACCTTCAAGGGGCGGACTGAGAGGCAAAGCACGAAGCAATTCAGTAGCTGGTGCTTTGTAGTGAGTGTTTTCAGACATCCAGTCCAGCACCCATGAATTCACGTCTTCAGAGTTGCCGGTGATGTGCAGAGTTGCATAAAATTGAAGAATTAGCTCTTCATTCCAATCACATATGTCAGTGCAGAAATTTAACAGTCCAGCATCATAGAGAACACTGAGGACTGGCCCGAAGCATGGCAGAGATTCCATATCCACGTGAGGAATGTGCTCATGATCGAAGACTTTGTCTTTGTTGAACAGCACTGAGGAATAGAAATTTGCCTGGCTGGCAGTCCAGAAACGCCTCTTCCTTATGCGAGCAGAGTCATAAGGGTTGTAATCAGTGAAGAATACATGCTCACCAAAGAAATCATCAGCCTTGAATTTTTGCTTCCTTGAGAATGGATCCTTTGGCTTGGGCAGTGGAGTGTCAGTCAGTTGCATGGTGACCTCAGGAATCGCAATCTCAGGTTCTTCAGGCTGAGGAATTTCTGGTTCTTCTTCAGTGGCAGCCTGGTTCTGCAAATCTTCATTTTCATTTTCTTCAGCACTAGCGGCTGGAATGTCTTCATGAGCTTCATCAGATCCCATTTGAACTGTAGTGGCTGGGGACTGAGGAATTTGCTGCAGTGGAGTGAAGAGTGGAGAATTGGGGTGCTGACTTTTCCAAAAGTCATCATTCATCACTGGTGTGGTACAGCCAATGTCCACATCTTCTTCTTCAATTTCTTCAATGCCAGCCTCTTCAGCAGTAAACTAAGGCATAGGCGAGGAAACTGTGGGGGTTGAAGGGATTTTATCCACTTCAATTTCTTCATCCATCTGCTCTGACGAAGCAGCAGAAGGATTTTCTTCATCAGATCCGTTAGGGATCACATATTCTTCATCAAAAGGGATGATTTCCTTTGATGGCATGGAGGAAACTGGAACAACATCAATTGGATGAGCAAATGAGCTTGTTAATTTCTTCATCTTCTTCGGTGTTGAAGAGTCTGAAGGAGTTGATGCTTTCCTTTTCTTCACTGCTACACGCTCTGCAGCCTTGGTCTTCTTCACATCTGATGCAGATGGAAGGATTGGAGTTGGGGTAGGCGCAGGAGGAGCAGAGGAATGTGGTTGATTTACTTCAGGCACAACTGATGCAGTTGCCCTGACCTCTTCATTTTCTTCACGCGCACCACAAGTGGGTGCCCTGGCAATTTCTTCAGTGGCTGGAATGCAGTCATCAGCCCTGGAACTCACATTTTCTTTAGCAGCCTGATTGTCATCAGCGGTGCTGGCATGTTCTTCAGTTGGCTGAGCAGAGGCTTCAGCCTGAGGAATTTCTTGTTGCGATGGGGCTGCAGCATTTGAGGTGAACATCTTAGTCAGTTTGACAAACCTGACCTTGGCTCCTTTCCAATCAGCATAGTAAGCATTGAAATCATCGCTGAGGACTTTGATTTCAGATTGGATCTTCACAAGTTCATCAGTTGTCATAGAGACAACGTTGTTCTTCAGGAATTTCTCCTTCCTGTACTGTGCTTTCTTGAGCTGTCTGGCCTTCTCAAATTTCCATTTTTCTTCTTGGATGAAGGCAGTCAGCATATGACTTTGACCAGGAGTCAGCTTGAAGTCAGGTATAGGAGTGTTTGGGTCCTTGTGCCAGAGGTCAATGTAGTCGAGGATCAACTTTGGATCCAAAAGCAGTGGCACATTTGTGCCCTTGGCTCTAGCGGCCCTGACTTGCCTATCTCTGATGATTTCAGCAAGTTCTTCATCATCAGCTTCGTCTTCTTCAGACGGCACTTGGAAGGCGACCTACTTCTTGTGAGGACTTGGGCGAGAGCCTCGTTCAGCAGTGGTGTTTGTCTTCAGCAGAGATGGTCCTGTTGAAGAATTTGGTGCAGCTGAGGAACTAGCTGAAGCTCCTGAGGCAATGGAGATGCCTGTAGTCCTTTGGCACGTGGCAAGATGCACAGGTGCTGAGGGTTTGGGTGGAGTAACTAAGGACTTTGGAGGAGCAGGAGCGGCTTGAGGAATTGGCCGTGAGGGCTTAGCTGAGGAAATTGGCCGTGAGAGCATTGAAGAAGAGGCACTTGGCTTGTGCGCAGGCTTCTTTGCCATGGATTTCTTCGGCCTTACAAAGGCCTCAGCAGCAGCAGCAGTAGAGTCTTCGTTGAATTTCTTCACTGCATCTTTTACCTGTTTGGCCAACTTGGCCTGGCGCTTGGCCCATTCTTCAGGAAAATCCTCACCGCGCTTGATCCTAGTGGGATATGCCTCTTGGCCAGGTGCCAATGGTGGTCTTGAGCATGGAGGAGTAACAGCGAATTTCTTCATGTATTTTGGAGTCACATACCTGTACTCCCTCCACTCTTTTGCCCATCTCCTTTCTATCCTCTGAATGCGCACCTTGCGCTGATTCTTATCTTCCTCAGGGGGTGTGCAGTACCCAGCATAAATGTCCTCAGGGATTTCAAAGGCTGTATTGATTTCAGGCATCTTTCCTCCTTTCTGTGGCTTCTTTCCATCAGCCATTTTCTTCAGTTGAGGAATTTGAACAATTGAACTTTCTGAAGAAGTATGTAACTTTTCTTCCAGGAACGCTGCAAATGAGTTAAGTTGATGAGAACCTAGTGATTCAGCAGCGGACATGAGTACCTGTGAACAGAGTATAGTTGTGAGGAATTTGGAGAGGTCATATGCGTTCTCAGAAGGTTTTTCAAAAAGAAAAAGTTTGAGGAATTTGACCAGTTGAGTCTTGAAGAATTTCACTAAGCATTCTTTGTCTTAGGTTCCAGAGTTGTATAGATCGAAGATCCACACAATTGAGGAATCTTGAAGAAAAATGATGCTTAGGGAAACGAATCAAGAACAGATGAGATGTGAGGTGTTTAGTGTGTGAAAAATTTGAAGAATAAACACCTTTGAAGATTTTGTAGGAATCATTTGAATCAAAAAAGGGCAGTAAAATTAACTTTTAATTACCCTGAACGAAGAACACGACGAACTGTGAGGTAGAGATGAGAAGTTCGTCTGTGCAGATCTTCCACACCCTAACTCGGCGGAGGAAGACGGCTACGGCGGCAGCGGAGTGAAGATTTCCGCGGCCGGCGCGAGTACGGCGGCGACGAGGTCGAGGCAGTGAAGCTCTTTCTCACCGCAATGATGAAGTAGCGGCGGCGCTAGGGTTTGAGAAGCTTGAGCTGGAGAGAGGTCGAGCGGAGTAAAAGAAGTGAGGAAGGGAAGAGGGGGTATTTATAGCCACGGTGAAAAACCGTTCGCCCGAAGAAATTGGTCGAAGGTGCCCCTGACCCTTCTCATTCGCTTGACATGTGTCACCCACGTACTGAGAAGTGGAGATCGTGTTAGATCGTGGGCGAATAGATAAGTATATCGTGGGATGCGGAACGGTTTGAGCGGCAAAGCCGAAAATGCTGGTAAGATAAGTTAAAAGTTCCGTTCGCAAATTCTTCAGCTGACAAGGACACAGTGTAGATTTTGAATGAGTTTCAAATAGAACGCATATGAAGAATTTGTGAATATATTGAGTTGAGTATAGCATAGAGGGGGAAGGGTCCGATCACATTCACTTAGCAGAAAAAACCAACTTGAAGAATTAGCCATAAGTGAATGTTGTAGAGGACATAAACTCATATATATATATATATATATATATATATATATATATATATATATATATATATATATATATATAGCCAATGAAGAAAAACGACGGAAACAGTGAAGACAATGCAAAGTTGAAGAAAATGAACAACTGAGGAATTTCAAAAACTGAGGAAAAACTCAAATTGAAGATTTTCTACTTTTGTGGTGGCGTGACCCACCGTATAGGAATGATGATTTCAGACACCGCGTACAATTGTCGTAGGGTTCTGAGAATCAAATTCTTCATTAATTTCTTCACACTTAGAGTGTTATTCTTCATTGATTGAAGAAAAACGTTTCTTCATGTGTTGCACATCTGAGTCATCAATTTTGCATAAGTGTTAGGATGAATGTCCTTTTCAAAGAACATTCGAAGATTCTAAGATATTTAGCTCACATCGCAACTTGCTAGATCTCTTCTCATCCAAGGGCTTTGTGAAGATATTGGCTAGCTGTTCTTCAGTCTTCACATGCTCAATAGATATGTCACCCTTCAACACATGATCACGAAGAAAATGATGATGAATCTGAATGTGCTTTGTCTTCGAGTGCTGAACTGGGTTGTGAGCAATCTTGATGGCACTCTCATTGTCACAGAAGAGAGGCACATTCTTCACGTTGACGTCGTAGTCCTTGAGAGTTTGCTTCATCCACAGCAATTGAACACAGCAAGAGCCAGCAGCAATGTACTCAGCTTCAGCAGTAGACAGTGATACGCAGTTCTGTTTCTTCAAGGACCAACAGACCAAAGACCGTCCGAGGAAATGACATGTACCAGATGTTGACTTGCGGTCCACACGATCACCAGCATAGTCAGAGTCAGAATATCCAATGAGATCAAAAGCCGAGCCCTTGGGGTACCATAATCCTAGTGTTGGTGTGTGAGCTAGATATCGAAGAATATGTTTCACAGCCTTATGGTGTGATTCCTTCGGTGTAGCTTGAAATCGGGCACACATGCAAACACTAAGCATAATATCTGGCCTAGATGCACATAAATACAATAAAGAACCAATCATGGAGCGGTATACCTTTTGATCGAAGTCAATGCCATTTTAATCAGTGCACAGATGGTCATTTGTGGGCATAGGAATTTTGACGCCTTTGCAATCTTGCATGCCGAATTTCCTCAGTACATCCTTGAGGTATTTCTCCTGAGATATGAATATGCCATTGCGCTGTTGACGAATTTGAAGACCTAAGAAGAATTTCAACTCTCCCATCATAGACATTTGATATTCTTCACTCATCATATAGGCAAATTCATCACTATAACGTTGGTCAGTACAGCCAAAGATGATATCATCAACATATATTTGGCACACAAACAATTCATCATCATATGATTTAGTGAAAAGAGTAGGGTCGAGTGAACCGGGTTTGAAGCCTTTCTTCATGAGGAATTCCTTCAAAGTATCATACCACGCCCGAGGGGCCTGCTTGAGGCCATAGAGGGCCTTATTTAGTCTGAAGACTTTGTCAGGATGCTTAGGATCTTCAAAACCTGGGGGTTGAGCAACATATACTTCTTCCTCAAGCTTACCATTGAGGAATGCACTTTTCACATCCATTTGATATAAAGTGATATCATGATGGTTAGCATAAGCAAGTAATATGCGAATAGCTTCAAGTCTAGCAACAGGTGCAAAAGTTTCATCGAAATCAATTCCTTCAACCTATGTGTAGCCTTGAGCTACTAGCCGTGCCTTATTCCTCACCACAAGGCCATTTTCATCTTGCTTGTTGTGGTAGATCCACTTTGTGCCAATGATATTGTGTTTGCGAGGATCTGGACGATTGACTAGTTCCCAAATGTTGTTGAGCTCGAACTGATGTAATTCTTCTTGCATGGCCTGAATCCACTCAGGCTCCAGAAATGCTTCATCTACCTTAGTGGGCTCTGTGATAGAGACAAAAGCATAGTGCCCACAAAAGTTAGATAAATGTGAAGCTTTTGAGCGTGTGAGAGGACCTGGTGCTTCAATGTCATCGATGATCTTTTCAACTTGCACTTCTTTTGCAACGCGAGGATGAGTAGGTTGTCATCGAGGAATTTGATCAGCATTTTCTTCAGCACCATTTTCTTCAGTATTTTCTTCAGGTGCATTAGCTCGACGTTCTTCACGTTTTGGAATGAATTCTTCAGCAGATTCTTTGGTAGGAATGACATCCTCAGTAGCCTTGAACTTGATAGTTTCCTCAGGTGCTGGTTCATCTATCACAGAGGGTAGGTGCTCTCTTTGCGAGCCATTAGTTTCATCGAACCGCACATCTACAGTTTCAACAACCTTGTGAAGAACGTTGTTGAAGACTCTGTAGGTGTGCGAGTCCTTTCCATAACCAAGCATAAAACCTTCATGTGCTTTCGGTGCAAATTTAGCATTGTGATGAGGATCTCTAATCCAACATTTTGCACCGAAGACTTTGAAATAACTCACATTGGGTTTCTTGTCAGTGGGGAGTTCATAGGCAGTCTTCTTGAAGAATTTGTGAAGATATACCCTATTGATGATGTGGCACGCAGTATAAATTGCCTCAATCCAGAAGTGACGAGGCGTCTTGTACTCATCAAGCATAGTGCGAGCCATCTCAACAAGAGTCCTGTTCTTGCGCTCCACGACGCCATTCTGCTGAGGAATGTAAGGAGCAGATAACTCATGAGTAATACCAAGTTCATCAAGATAGTCATCAAGACCAGAATTCTTGAACTCAGTTCCATTGTCACTTCTGATGTGCTTGATCTTCACACCAAAGTTGGTTGAAGCCCTCGAGGAAAATCGTTTGAAGACTTCCTGCACTTCATGTTTGTAAGTAACAATGTGTACCCATGTGTAACGAGAGTAATCATCAACAATAATAAGGCCATAGAGAGATGCGTCATTTGTGACAGCTGAGTAATGGTTAGGACCAAAGAGGTCCATGTGAAGCAATTCGAATGGTCGAGTAGTGGTCATGATAGTCTTCGTTGGATGCTTAGCCTTGGTCATCTTTCCAGCTTCACAAGCTCCACACATGTGATCCTTGAGGAATTTGACATTCTCAATGCCAATGACATGCTTCTTCTTCGCAAGCGTGTGCAAATTCCTCATGCCTGCATGACCAAGTCGTCGATGCCATAGCCACCATTCTGAAGCTTTTGCAAGTAGGCACACGGCTGGTTGCGGTCCTGTAGAGAAATCAACAATATACAAGTCTCCTCTCCTAAAGCCTTCGAAGACTTTGGAATTGTCATCTTCCATAACCACAACACAGCGATACTTGCCAAAGACAACAACCATATCAAGATCACAAAGCATGGAGACAGACATGAGATTGTATCCTAAGGACTCGACAAGCATGACTTTGTCCATGTGTTGATCCTTTGTGATCGCAACCTTACCTAGACCCAATACCTGACTTTTGCCTTTGTCAGCGAAGATGATATGCTTCAGATGCGATGGTGATAAGGGAGCATCCATCAATAGATTCTTGTCACCAGTCATGTGATTTGTACATCCACAATCGAGGACCCACTCAATGGCTTTGGGTTGATCATCCTGCAGATGAATTAGTGCAGCTTACGAACTTCATATACTTCATCAGTGAAGAATATGACATCATAATTCATCAGACCAATTTCATCAAGCAATGCAACAGTTAAAACAGTATGACGACGTGAGAAATGAAAGTTCATTTCTTCATGATTAGCCTACGTCCTTTCAGGCACTTTTCAGGTCTCCAGCAAATTCTTCAAACGCTGAAGTACGTCTAGAGACCTGGCCCTGCATAAAAGATTAGTTCTTTTTCTTCACCACCCACATCTGAAGGGGTGGCAAAGAGTTCATCACTCTGCGAGCTCCATATGAAAAAGGTGGCATAGAAGCCAATCCATTTCGTTTCACATAAGAGAAGTTAGGGTAAGCATATGAATAAGCAGAGAAATTCTTCAAGGACTTATGAACATAATGATTAGAAGAATAATGCTCATATTCATAGCCCTTGGCTCTTCCCTGCGAAACAAAGTTGTTAGCACGATGATGTTCATATGAGGACTTTGATCCTTTTGAGGAATTTGATCCATGTGAGGAATTTGATCTGGGGTTCATATTCTTCACAGGTGGTGTCATGAGGACATTCACCTGAAGACTTTCAAGGCACTTTTTGGGAACCCATATTTTCTTCATAGGAGAACCGTTCCTACAGTTAGTGCCAACATATCTAGCAAATACTTCACCATTCTGATTTTTGAACAGTTTATAGTTGGAGTCAAATGACTCATCAGAAGAATGAGAAGATTCACATGTAAAGCCAGATAAATTAGATGGATCAACTGGAGGTCCCTTTGCAGCAACCCATGAGGTTTGGGGTACTGCTCAGGCTTCCAATATGTACCATCAACATTGAGTTCCTCTCAAAGGCAATACCCTCTTTCCTAGGGTTCCTGTTGAGGATCTGCTTTTTAAGCACATCACAAAGAGTCTGATGCCCTTTGAGGCTTTTGTACATGCCTGTCATGTACAATTCCTTCAGCCCTGCATCGTCAGTGATACTAGCAATGTCCTCAGATGAGGAATTAGTGATAGCAGAGACAGTTGAAGAATTTGTAGCATTAGAAGCATTTGAACATTCAGGTGAAGAATTAGCAGATTCACGTTCAATGCATTTCAAACATGGAGGAACAAATTCTTCCTGAGCAGCGCTGATTTGTTGAGCAAGTAATGAATCGCGCTCCTTCTGAAGATCTTCATAACTCACTCTTAGCTTTTCAAGATCTTGCTTTCTTTGAAGAAATTCATAAGAAAGCTTCTCATGATCAGACAAGAGAGTGTTATGATGACCTTGAAGGTTGTCAAACCTAGTCTGAAGTCTGAAGATTTTCAGTCAAGGTTTTAGTGCGATCCATTTCTTCACCCAACATATCATCACTTTTGTCTAGCATGTTTTGAACCTTTTCAAAAGCCCTTTGTTGTTTCACAGCAATCTTAGCAAGTTTACAATAGTTGGGCTTAAGGTTTTCATCATATTCATTCTCACTTGATTCAGAGGAGGTATATTTGAGTACCTTGGCACCCTTTGCCATGAAGCAATAGGTGGGAGCGTAGTCATCATTGCCTTCATCAGCCTTGTTGGTGAGGTCATTTTCTTCAGTGTTGAAGATAGACTTGCTGACGAATGCAGTAGCGAGGGCTAGGCTCGCCACACCGGATTCGGAATCCTCAAATGCCTCCTCTTCCTCATTTTCTTCAGATTCAGCCTCAGAGTCCATTTCCTTGCCAATGAATGCCTGAGCCTTCTTGGAGCTGCTCTTCTTGTGAGATGAAGACTTTGAGGATGTTGATATTGAGGATTTTGAGGATTTCTTCTTTTTCTTCGCATCATCAGAACTGTAATCCTTGTATTTCTTTTTCTTTGATTCCTTTTCCCACTGAGGACAATCTTGAATGTAGTGTCTTGGTTTCTTGCATTTGTGACAAAGCCTCTTCTTGTAGTCACCGGATGAGGAATCATTGCTCCTTGAGGGTCTTCCAAAGCGACCACGTCTTGAGAACTTCTAGAATTTCTTCACGAGCAGTGCTAGATCATGGCTCAGTTCTTCAGGGTCACCAAGGCTGCTGTCAGAGTCTTCATCCTCAGACTCAGAAAACTGCCTTGGCCTTCAGTGCACGTGATTTGCCATAGCTCGAACCATATAGATCTCTCTTTTTAGCAAGCTGGAACTCATGAGTGTTTAGCCTTTCGAGGATATCAGCGGGATTAAGTGACTTGTAATCAGCATGTTCTTGTATCATCAATGCCAGAGTATCAAATGAAGAATCAAGAGATCTCAACAATTTCTTCACCACCTCATGGTCGGTGATGTCAGTGGCACCAAGTGCTTGAAGCTCATTTGAGATGTCAGTGAGGTGATTGAAGGTTTGTTGAACATTTTCATTGTCGAGTCTTTTGAAGCGGTTGAAGAGATTGCGAAGAACATCAACTCGAGAGTCACGCTGAGTTGAGACTCCTTCATTCACTTTGGACAGCCTATCCCAGATAAGCTTAGCAGTTTCCAAAGCACTCACTCTTCCATATTGTCCTTTGCTCAGATGGCCATATATGATATTCTTCGCTTGAGAATCGAGTTGCTTGAATCTCTTCACATCGGTAGCGTTCAGTGAGGGTGAGACAGAGGGAACACCATTTTCCACAACATACTAGAGATCGTTATCAATTGCCTCAAGATGCATTCGCATCTTCCAGTAGGGGTAGTCTGTCCCATCGAAGGTAGGACACCCAACAGAGACCTTGATCATACCTGCGGTTGACATAACTAAAACTCCAGGCGGTTAAACCAAAATCACACCGAACAAGGGAGTACCTTGCTCTGATACCAATTGAAAGTGCGTTATATCGACTAGAGGGGGGTGAATAGGCGATTTTTATGAGTTCTTCACTGAGGAATTTTCTAGTGAGGAAATTCCTTAGCGAAGAACTACTTGCAACGGAATAAGTACTCAAAAGTATGCATAGCAAAACACAAGCATAGTCATCATGATGAAATGAAAGCAAGCACAGAGTGCAGAAAGCGTAAACACAGGATAACACAGGATGAAGACAAACTGACTGAAGAAATTGAACTGAGGAAATTGAGAAAGTCTTCAGTCAAAGTCTTCAAACACAGATATGAACAAGTGCACAACACAGTAATGAGGAAATGAAAGAGTTGAGGAAATGACCAGTAGGCTTGGTGAAGACAATGATTTGGTAGACCAGTTCCAACTGCTGTCTCAGTTGTACGTCTGGTTGGAGTGGCTAGGTATTTAAACCTGAGGACACACAGTCCTCACCGTATTCTCCATGAACTAAGGTCACACAGACCTCGTCCAATCACTCGTGGTAAGTCTTCAGGTGACTTCCAAACCTTCACAAACTCGGTCACTCGGCGATCCACAATTTCCTCTTGGATGCTCTAGACCATGATGCCTAACCGTCTGGAAGAAGCACAATCTTCAAAGGTAACAAGCGTCGGATCCACGCAGGATCAATCTCTTCAGTGATGCTCAATCACTTTGGGTTTGTAGGTGTTTGGGTTTGGGTTTTCCTCACTTGATGATTTTCGCTCAAAGTCCTCGGAGGATGGGATGCTCTCAAATGACAAATGTCAGTTTCTCTCGGAGCAGCCAACCAGCTAGTGGTTGTAGGGGGCAGCTATTTATAGCCTAGGGAGCAGCCCGTCATGATAAGACATAAATGCCCTTCAATGATATGACTGTTAGGTGGGTAGATATTTTGGGACAGCCGGCGCATAGCACAGCAACGGTCGGAAATTTGAGTATCAAATTCCTCAAGGCTATCATGTTCCTCACTGTGTAGGCAATCCGCACTGGCGAATTCCTAACTCCTCAGTCAGAACAAATTCCTCAGAGACCAGAAGAACTTCGTCTCTGTTACTGAAGAATATGACTGAACTGTATGAGATTTCCAATGGCTTCACTCGAAGGGATTGGTAGGTGTAGGATTTTGAGTTGAGCATCACATGGAAATTTTTCCTTAGTATTTCCTCGACCCCCTTTAACAGTACGGTGTTTCCTATGACTCAAGAAAGAGAAAATGAAACTACGAAATCAAAAGTCTTCACGCTTCATGTTCCTCAAATGAATACCAAGTCTTCAAGGTCACACCAATTTCTTCATTTTCAAAGTCTTCAGACATCCAAAGTCTTCAGTCGATGAACTTCATTTTTAGGGGTCGACTTTCACTGTAAATATCAAACTCCTCATAGACTTATAGACCTGTGTACACTCATAAACACATTAGTCCCTTAACCTATAAGTCTTCAATACACCAAAATCACTAAGGGGCACTAGATGCACTTACATCCCTTGCCAAACTCAGGGCAGGGTATACAAATAGGTCTGGTACACAGCATGACATACTTTATAGAACCTATGGCTGAGGCATAGGGAATGACTTTCATTCTCTCTCTATCTGGCTTTGAGTCTTACTCAACTTCACACCTTGCAATACAAGCAAGAACTCCTTCTTTGACTGTTCCATTTTGAACTACTTCAAAAACTTGTCAAGGTATGTACTCATTGAAAAAACTTATCAAGCGTCTTGATCTATCTCTATAGATCTTGATGCTCAATATGTAAGCAGCTTCATCGAGGTCTTTCTTTGAAAAACTCCTTTCAAACACTCCTTTATGCTTTCCAGAAAATTCTACATTATTTATGATCAACAATATGTCATTCACATATACTTATGAGAAAGGCTATAGTGCTCCCACTCACTTTCTTGTAAATACAGCCTTCACCGCAAGTCTGTATAAAACTATATGCTTTGATCAACTCATCAAAGCATATATTTGATACGTCTCCAACGTATCTATAATTTTTTATTGTTCCATGCTATAATATATTCTGTTTTGGATGTTAATGGGCTTATTTATACACTTTTATATTATTTTTGGGACTAACCTATTAACCCAAGGCCCAGTGCAAATTGTTGTTTTTTTGCCTATTTCAGTGTTTCGCAGAAAAGGAATATCAAACTGAGTCCAAATAGAATGAAACCTTCGGGAGCGTGATTTTTGGAACAAACGTGATCCAGAGGACTTGGAGTGGACGTCAAGAAATAAACGAGGAGGCCACGAGGCAGGGAGGTGCGCCTGCCCCCCTGGGCGCGCCCCCCACCCTCGTGGGCCCCTTGTGGCTCCACCGACCTACTTCTTCCTCCTATATATACCTATGTACCCCAAAACCATCCAGGAGCACCACGAAACCCTATTTCCACCGCCGCAACCTTTTGTACCCATGAGATCCCATCTTGGGGCCTTTTCCGGCGCTCCGCCGGAGGGGGCATCGATCACGGAGGGCTTCTACATCAACACCATAGCCTCTCCGATGATGTGTGAGTAGTTTACCACAGACCTTCGGGTCCATAGTTATTAGCTAGATGGCTTCTTCTCTCTCTTTGGATCTCAATACAAAGTTCTCCTCGATCTTCTTGGAGATCTATTTGATGTAACTCTTTTTGCGGTGTTTTTGTCGAGATCCGATGAATTGTGGGTTTATGATCAAGATTATCTATGAACAATATTTGAATCTTCTCTGAATTCTTTTATGTATGATTGGTTATCTTTGCAAGTCTCTTCGAATTATCAGTTTGGTTTGGCCTACTAGATTGATCTTTCTTGCAATGGGAGAAGTGCTTAGCTTTGGGTTCAATCTTGCGTTGCTCGATCCCAGTGACAGAAAGGGAAACGACACGTATTGTATTGTTACCATCGAGGATAAAAAGATGGGGTTTATATCATATTGCTTGAGTTTATCCCTCTACATCATGTCATCTAGCCTAATGTGTTACTATGTTCTTATGAACTTAATACTCTAGATGCATGCTGGATAGCGGTCGATGTGTGGAGTAATAGTAGTAGATGCAGGCAGGAGTCGGTCTACTTGTCACGGATGTGATGCCTATATACATGATCATGCCTAGATATTCTCATAATTATGCACTTTTCTATCAATTTCTCGACAGTAATTTGTTCACCCACCGTAATACTTATGCTATCTTGAGAGAAGCCACTAGTGAAACCTATGGCCCCGGGGTCTATTTTCCATCATATAAGTTTCCAATCTATTTTTACTTTGCAATCTTTACTTTTAATCTTTATCATAAAAATACCAAAAATATTATCTTAACATCTCTATCAGATCTCACATTTGCAAGTGGTCGTGAAGGGATTGGCAACCCCTTTATCGCGTTGGTTGCAAGGTTTTTATTTGTTTGTGTAGGTACGAGGGATTTGCGTGTGGCCTCCTACTGGATTGATACATTGGTTCTCAAAAACTGAGGGAAATACTTACGCTACTTTGATGCATCACCCTTTCCTCTTCAAGGTAAAACCAGCGCATGCTCAAGAGGTAGCAAGAAGGATTTCTGGCGCCGTTGCGTACCCATCACAAACTCTTATCCCTCGCATTACATTATTTGCCATTTGCCTCTCGTTTTCCTCTCCCCGACTTCACATTTGCCTTTTCTTCGCCCTCCTTCCGTTCGATCTTGTGTTACCATGTGCCTTCTTTTTGCTTGCATCTTCGCTTGCTAAAAGTTTATGGATCCTCATCCCCTTGCTAATCTCTTTAACAGATCCAATTATGACGAACCAATTTCTAGTGATTTGAGTGCACTAGATTATCTTTATGAGGTTTTGCTTGAAATCCGTGAATCTAAAAATTGTGATGAAATGCTTTATGAAGTGATTCACGATAGATCTTTGAATAAAAAAGCATGATTGCAATGATTATAGTATAAATTCTATTAATGTCAATTGTGCTTATAATATGCAAAACCCTAAGCTTGGGGATGCTAGTTTTGTTGTGTCTACTACTTGTTGCAATGATCATGATTGGGGTGATTCGTCTTACGATCTTGAAAATTTATTTAAGCCCCATGATGAATATGAGATTGATAATAGTGTTTGCAATAATATTGAAAGTGGGTTTGGAAGAGTGTCAACTTTAGATCCCACATATTTGGAGAATGTTCAATCTTGTGAATTTTTTGATAAAAGTGGGTTTGGAGAGGTCATGACTTTAGTTAATGTCAATCCCACTATTTTGGAAGAGTGTCAACTTTACATACATGTGGATCATGTTGAGAATATTGTATGTGATAGCTATATTGTTGAATTTTATATGATCCTACGTGTAATTATTATGAGAAAGGTAAATATGGTTGTAGAAATTTTCATGTTACAAAATTACCTCTCGTTATGTTGATATTGCTATTGGTCCTTTCTTCTTCCTTGCATATGCTAGTTTTTGTTCGCCTTGATAATTTGTTTGCTTATAAAATACCTATGCATAGGAAGTATGTTAGACTTAAGTGTGTTTGTCACATGTTTTATGATGCTCTCTTTGTGCTTCAATTCTTGTCTTTCATGTGAGCATCATTAAAATTATCAATGCCTAGCTAAAAGGCTTTAAAGAAAAGCGCTTGTTGGGAGACAACCCAATATTTTTCCTTGCTGTTATTAAATAAATAATCCATCTAGATTCTGTTTAGATGTGGTTTTATGTTTTAATTAGTGTTTGTGCCAAGTAGAACCTTTGGGAAGACTTGGGTGAAGTCTTTTTGATCTTGCTGTAAAAAACATAAACTTTAGCGCTCACGAGATTAGCTACAACTTTATATTGGAGAGTGCTATTTAGTTGATTATTTTTTAAGATGATTAATAGATAAATTCCTCACGTCCAGCAATTTATTTTAGAATTTTTGGAGTTCCAGAAGTATGCGTTTGATACAGATTACTACAGACTGTTCTGTTTTTGACAGATTCTGTTTTTCGTGTGTTGTTTGCTTATTTTGATGAATCTATGGCTAGTATCGGAGGTTATGAACCATAGAGAAGTTGGAATACAGTAGGTTTAACACCAATATAAATAAAGAATGAGTTCATTACAGTACCTTGAAGTGGTGTTTTGTTTTCTTTCGCTAACGGAGCTCACGAGATTTTCTGTTAAGTTTTGTGTTGTGAAGTTTTCAAGTTTTGGGTAAAGATTTGATGGATTATGGAACAAGGAGTGGCAAGAGCCTAAGCTTGGGGATTCCCAAGGCACCCCAAGGTAGAATCCAAGGACAACCAAAAAGCCTAAGCTTGGGGATGCCCCGGAAGGCATCCCCTCTTTCGTCTTCGTCCATCGGTAACTTTACTTTGAGCTATATTTTTATTCACCACATGATATGTGTTTTGCTTGGAGCGTCTTGTATGATTTGAGTCTTTGATTTTTAGTTCACCACAATCATACTTGCTGTACACACCTTTTGGGAGAGACACACATTAATCGGAATTTATTAGAATACTCTATGTGCTTCACTTATATCTTTTGAGCTAAACAATTTTGCTCTAGTGCTTCACTTATATCTTTCAGAGCACGGTGGTTGTTTTATTTTATAGAAATAATTGATCTCTCATGCTTCACTTATATTATTTTGAGAGTCCTTTAGAACAGCATGGTAATTTGCTTTGGTTATAAAATTAGTCCTAATATGATAGGCATCCAAGATGGATATAATAAAAACTTCCATAAAAGTGCATTGAATACTATGAGAAGTTTGATACTTGATGATTGTTTTGAGATATGGAGATAGTGATATTAAAGTTGTGCTAGTTGAGTAGTTGTGAATTTGAGAAATACTTGTGTTGAAGTTTGCAAGTCCTGTAGCATGCACGTATGGTAAACGTTGTGTGACAAATTTGAAACATGAGGTGTTCTTTGATTGTCATCCTTATGAGTGGCGGTCGGGGACGAGCGATGGTCTTTTCCTACAAATCTACCCCCCTAGGAGCATGCGCGTAGTGCTTGGTTTTTTATAACTTGTAGATTTTTGCAATAAGTATGTGAGTTCTTTATGACTAATGTTGAGTCCATGGATTATACGCACTCTCAACCTTCCATCATTGCTAGCCTCTTCGGTACCGTGCATTGCCCTTTCTCGCCTTGAGAGTTGGTGCAAACTTCGCCGGTGCATCCAAACCCCATGATACGATACGCTCTATCACACATAAACCTCCTTATATCTTCCTCAAAACAGCCACCATACCTACCTATTATGGCATTTCCATAGTCATTCCGAGATATATTGCCATGCAACTTTCCAACGTTCCGTTTATTATGACACGCTTCATCATTGTCATATTGCCTTGCATGATCATGTAGTTGACATCGTATTTGTGGCAAAGCCACCATGCATATTATTTCATACATGTCACTCTTGATTCATTGCCCATCCCGGTACACCGCCGGAGGCATTCATATAGATGTCAGGACCCCGATCCTAAGCCACATCGACCTAGCATGTAACACATCATATCACTTTGCGGCCTCACGCCTGGCCCGGGACCGTTTGCGCCTTTTGGCTCACGTATATGATAGTGTCGCTAGCATCCATATGACAGAGGACCCGGGCCGACATGACTAGTCATGAACCCAAAGTGGCACTAACTTATGGGGACAGGCATAGATGAAACAACATCGTGCATGTCGGTCAGCAGCGTGTGAACCCGGGCTGTAGCAACTGGGCTAACAGGACTCCGGGAACCCGGGCTATAGCAGGCTAGCAGGACTCTGGATGTCATCGCGTGACATTTCCCCGAAGGGACAGACACAGGAACGAAGTGTATCACATGCCGGCCAGTCTAGGTGTTCCGGAGCAGTAGTACTGGGCTAACAGGACTCCGGTAAACCGGGCTGTAGCGGACTACCATGGCTCAGTGGAAGCACCAGACTACATTTCCCCATAAGAGAGGCTACCAAGGATAGACAACTAGGTTGTCGGATCCCACACATACCAAGCATTTCAAAATCATACACACAATATGCTCGATATGTGCAAGTACAACATGGCATCACAACAAGACTCTACGACTCAAGAGTATTTATTCATTAGGCTCCGAGGAGCCAAGTATTACAAACATGGGTCTCATGACCCAACATACAGAGCATACAAGCATCAAGCGGAAGCATGAACATGTCTGAGTACAGACAACTACAAATGAAAAAGGCTGAGAAACCTGACTATCTACAAGACCCCCCCCCCCCAAGGGTATAAGATCGTAGCTGAGGTAACAAGCTAAACATCGAAGTCCACGCGGAACTACTAGTGAGACTGACGTCTCTCTGCAAAAACATAAATTAAGCAAACATGAGTACAAATGTACCCAGCAAGACTTACATCAAAACTAGCTACATATGCATCGGTATCAACAAAAGGGGGTGGTGGAGTTTAACTGCAGCAAGCCAGCTTTGACTCGGTGGCTATCCTAAACTACGACTGCGAGTAACTCTTCTGAGGTGGCGCACACGAGTCCACATATTCACCAATCAATACACCACTATGGATCCGCTCCCGTCTCCCTACGAGAAGGCCATCCATAGCACTCACGCTTATCTTGCGCATTTTAGAGTATCCACTTCAAGTTATCTATGAACTGTACAGGCAACCCAGAAGTCCTTTACCGCGGACATGGCTATTTGAATAGATGATGTTAACCTTGCAGGGGTGTACTTCTTCACACACGCTCTCGCCACTTACCACCATGTACACGTCGTGTATCTCGGCAACCTTCAAGCGGAAGCCTGGCGAGGGAGTCGGCCACGACCTAACTAATCACACAAGTCTCTAGTCCAGGTTTCTCGCCTATTCGGGTTCCATCCGCAAGGAGATCCGGCCGGGGTGTCGCTCACGGCCCCAAACGATGTGTGCAGGGTTCCCAAGCCCACCTCGACGGATGGATCTACGCTTGGTACACCATGCCATGGTGCCTAGTCTGTCCCAAGCCCACCTGTACCGGGTGCCACTTGGTAGACTACTAACACTACCTACAAACACCAGAAACTAGTTGCAACTCCTGGACAGAGATTAGGTTGATTAATAAGTCGAGAGAGCTTGGAGCACCCGGAGCCCAATGTGTGGTAGTATCTGTTCATGGATCACAAACACAGAACTCAATTCCTGAGGACGGCTGCAATGAGACAACCCACCATGTACTCCTACATGGCCTCTCACCGCTACCTTTACCAAATCGTGTTCACACACTTAGCTCTCAACAGTAGGACATGTTCACAACTTTCCAACTCATCCCCGGTGAATCAGACCTGACACAACTCTAAGCAATAGCAGGCATGACAAACAGGCATGAATGAGTAGGCACATCAGGGCTCAAACAACTCCTACTCATGCTAGTGGGTTTCATCTATTTACTGTGGCAATGACAGGTCATGCAGAGGAAAGGGTTCAACTACCGCAGCACGTAACAGTTGAAACGTTGTTGTCCTAATGCAGTAAAAGAGAGCAGGAGTGAGAGAGTGGGATTGTATCGGAATGAACAAGGGGGTTTTGCTTGCCTGGCACTTCTGAAGATAGCATTGGGTCTTCATCAGTGTCAAGGATCACAGCGTTGGAACAACGTCTACCGAGGGGGAACAACACCGACAAACAGAGAAAAAACACAATCAATGCAATTCACAATATGATGCATGAACATGGCATGTATATGTGATGTTGTTTGTGCTAATGCAAACAGCAACAAGTCCAATGGAGCTCATTTGAATCAAGGATTCAAATGCAACTCCAAACTTAAGCATTTTAAATGCCCTTTATGTGTTTTAATCTACACAGCAGGTTTAGGTTGGTTTGTCATGCATGAAACTAGTACAGATGGATAGATTGAATTTTTCTGATAATTTTTCATATATAAATTATTTCATTCTGAGCTATGGTTGATTTTATATGATTTTTAGAAGTTTTGGGCATTTTCTGAAAATAATAAATCATTTCTGATTTATTAAAAATCCCAAAAAGCATTACTGCGTTAGCACCACGTCATGATGATGTCAGCAAGTCAACAGGGGCTGGTCCAGGTCAAACCTTACTAGTGGGGCCCGCACGTCGGTGTAACATGGCAGGAACAGAGGCTGACTAGTGGGCCCAGGTCAACAACCACGTCAGCACGGTCAAAGCTGACGCGTGGGGCCAGTGTGTTTAATTAGGGCTAAACAGAAACTAAACCGTGGTTAATTTGGCAGCAGGGCCCGGCTGTCAGTGGGCCTGAGGGTGGTTAGTGGTGTGCTTAGGCAGCTAATGATGTGCCACGTCATCACGCCGGAGTTGAACGCCGGCGAGCACGCAGACGCGGCGGGACGCTCGGATTCGCTCTTCCGGCGCCCAAATGAGCGACGGAGAGTATCTACGGGGAGCCGGAGCTCTCCCGCATCAAGTGCAGCAAGCGGCAGCAGCTGGTGTGGCCGGAGCTCGTCAGAAACGAGCTCGAGGCGGCGGCCGGAGTTCGGTGGCGTGCGGGTTGGGTGCTGCGGTGCACGGCAAGAGCTGCGGAGGGCTTCTACGGCCTCCTGGCGTCACCAGGAGCACGGTGACGCGCGCGGTTGCGAGCTGCGGTGGCTAGAGCGACAGCAGCGACAAGAATGGCGGCGAGGTGCTACGGCCATCTACGAAACGACGACTACGACGAGCGGCAAGCCACGGGGTTAGGGGCAAAACGTGCAGGAGCTCACGGTGGTTCGGAAGGGCAGCTTAGTGGGCTCGGGGACGCGCTGAGGTCGACGGGGCAGCGAAGGCGATCTTTGGCGGCTGGAGGTGAAGACGACGGCGATGGCGGCTTTCCAGGGCTTCCCGCGTCACGTGGCTCGATGGAGAGGTAGCAGGCGACGGCGCGGAGCTCGTGGACTCGACGGAGGGGCGAGGGGACGGTGGGGAGCGCGTCGGCGGTGAGCTGCGGCAACAGCAGCGCTTCGGCTGTCGCGGGAGAGGGTGACAGAGGCGGGGAGGAGGACGGGAGGGAGTGAGAGAGGCCTGGGGGGTCGCGTAGCAACGTTTGGGACGGCCAGGGTGTTGAGGAAGAGGCCAGGCAGGCAGGAGGCGTGGCGCCTCGCGCGCGCGTGCGCTGTCCCGCCTCTGCCTACTGGCAGAGGCTAGGGATGACTGGCACCGAGCCAGGTCGGCTGGGCCAGCACAGGTGAGGCCCAGGTGAGCATCCCTCCCTCTCTGTTTTCTAATTTTGTTCTGTTTTTCTATTTTGCAGATTTGTTTTAATTTGGTTTTTCAAACCAAATCACTTTTAAAAATTCTGAAAATAGTTATTCCAGAGGCCCTCAACTAATTCCAGAATTGTTGGGGCATTTAAAAATATTAATAGTATTTAAATGTTCCAATTCAAATACAGTATGAATTAATTCAAAAATCCAGAATGGCTTAAAAATATGTTCATCATAGTAGGCAGAGGTTTTCACCTTTATCGAAAATCATGAACATTTTCAAAGGGCATTTTGGGTTCATTGAAAATGATTTTATGTTGAACCTATTTGATTTGATCTGGTGCTAGGGTTTGATCAATCCCCATCTCAAATTCAAAAGAATTTAAGCATGATGCAACACATGACTAGCTAGCTCAGAGCATACCAGAACTAGGGATGTGACAATAGAGTCATATTTTGTTCTAAGTATCGAGTTGTAATCATTGAGTTGTAAATAAATAGAAGTGTGATGATCATCATTAATAGAGCATTGTCCCAACAAAAAAAGGGAGAAAGGCCAAATAAAAAAAAGAAAGGCCCAAAAAGAAAAAGAAAAAATAAATAAAAAGAAATAAAAAGGGACAATGCTACTATTCTTTTTCCACACTTGTGATTCAAAGTAGCACCATGATCTTTATGATAGAGAGTCTCTTGTTTTGTCACTTTCATATACTAGTGGGCATTTTTCATTATAGAACTTGACTTGTATATTCCAACGATGGGCTTCCTCAAATGCCCTAGGTCTTCATGAGCAAGCAAGTTGGATGCACACCCACTTAGTTTATTTTGTTGAGCTTTCATACATTTATAGCTCTAGTGCATCCGTTGCATGGCAATCCCTACTCCTTGCATTGACATCAATTGATGGGCATCTCCCTAGCCCGTTGATTAGCTGCGTCAATGTGAGACTTTCTCTTTTTTTGTCTTCTCCACACAACCCCCATCATTATATTCTATTCCACCCATAGTGCTATATCCATGGCTCACGCTCATGTATTGCGTGAAAGTTGAAAAAAGTTTGAGATTACTAAAGTCTAAAACAATTGCTTGGCTTGTCATCGGGGTTGTGCAAGATGAGAGCATCTTGTGTGACGAAAATGAAGCATGGACAAACTATATGATTTTGTAGGGATGAGCTTTCTTTGGCTATGTTATTTTGAGAAGACATAATTGCTTGGTTAGTATGCTTGAAGTATTATTATTTTATGTCAATATTAAAATTTTATCTTGAATCTTTCGGATCTGAACATTCATGCCAGAATAAAGAAAATTACATTGAGAAATATGCTAGGTAGCATTCCACATCAAAATTCTGTTTTTATCATTTACCTACTCGAGGACGAGCAGGAATTAAGCTTGGGGATGCTTGATACGTCTCCAACGTATCTATAATTTTTTATTGTTCCATGGTATAATATATTCTGTTTTGGTTGTTAATGGGCTTATTTATACACTTTTATATTATTTTTGGGACTAGCCTATTAACCCAAGGCCCAGTGCAAATTGCTGTTTTTTGCCTATTTCAGTGTTTCACAGAAAAGGAATATCAAACGGAGTCCAGATGGAATGAAACCTTCGGGAGCGTGATTTTTGGAACAAACGTGATCCAGAGGACTTGGAGTGGACGTCAAGAAATCAACGAGGAGGCCACGAGGCAGGGAGGCACGCCTGCCCCCCTGGGCGTGCCCCCACCCTCGTGGGCCCCTCGTGGCTCCACCGACCTACTTCTTCCTCCTATATATACCTACGTACCCCGAAACCATCCAGGAGCACCACGAAACCCTATTTCCACCGCCGCAACCTTCTGTACCCGTTCCCATCTTGGGGCCCTTTCCGGTGCTCCACCGGAGGGGGCATCGATCACGGAGGGCTTCTACATCAACACCATAGCCTCTCCGATGATGTGTGAGTAGTTTACCACAGACCTTCGGGTCCATAGTTATTAGCTACATGGCTTCTTCTCTCTCTTTGGATCTCAATACAAAGTTCTCCTCGATCTTCTTGGAGATCTATTTGATGTAACTCTTTTTGCGGTGTGTTTTTCGAGATCCGATGAATTGTGGGTTTATGATCAAGATTATCTATGAACAATATTTGAATCTGCTCTGAATTCTTCTATGTATGACTGGTTATCTTTGCAAGTCTCTTTGAATTATCAGTGTAATTGTAACGGGTAGCAAGTAACCAGTGTAAATAAAGTGCAGCAAGATGGCCCAATCCTTTTTGTAGCAAAGGAGAAGCCTGGACAAATTCTTATATAGAGAAAAGCGCTCCCGAGGACACATGGGAATTATCGTCAAGCTAGTTTTCATTACGTTCATATGATTCGCGTTCGGTACTTTGATAATTTGATATGTGGGTGGACCGGTGCTTGGGTGTTGTCCTTACTTGGACAAGCATCCCACTTATGATTAACTCCTATTGCAAGCATCTGCAACTACAAAAGAAGTATTAAGGTAAACCTAACCATAGCATGAAACATATGGATCCAAATCAGCCCCTTACGAAGCAACACATAAACTAGGGTTTAAGCTTCTGTCACTCTAGCAACCCATCATCTACTTATTACTTCCCAATGCCTTCCTCTAGGCCCAAACAATGGTGAAGTGTCATGTAGTCGACGTTCACATAACACCACTAGAGGAGAGACAACATACATCTCATCAAAATATCGAACGAATACCAAATTCACATGACTACTAATAGCAAGGCTTCTCCCATGTCCTCATGAACAAACGTAACTACTCACAAAGCATATTCATGTTCATAATCAGAGGGGTATTAATATGCATAATGGATCTGAACATATGATCTTCCACCAAATAAACCAACTAGCATCAACTACAAGGAGTAATCAACACTACTAGCAACCTACAGGTACCAATCCCAGGCTATGAGACAAAGATTGGATACAAGAGATGAACTAGGGTTTTAGAGGAGATGGTGCTGGTGAAGATGTTGATGGAGATTGGCCCCCTCCCGATAAGAGGTGCATTGGTGATGACGATGGCGATGATTTCCCCCTCCCGGAGGGAAGTGTCCCCGACAGAACAGCTCCGCCAGAGCCCTAGTGGTCTTGTCCCGAAAGCTTGCTTATGATATTTTCTCGGACGAAAGACTTCATATAGCAGAAGATGGGCACTGGAGGGCCACCAGGGGCCCACGAGGCAGGGGGCGTGCCCAGGGGGGTAGGGCGCGCCCCCCACCCTCGTGGCCAGGGTGTGGGCCCCCTCTAGTATTTTCTTCGCTCAGTATTTTTTATTATTTCCAAAAATAACTTCCGTGAAGTTTCAGGACTTTTGGAGTTGCGCATAATAGGTCTCTAATATTTGCTCCTTTTCCAGCCTAGAATTCCAGTTGCTGGCATTCTCCCTCTTTATGTAAACCTAGTAAAATAAGAGAGAATAGGCATAAGTATTGTGACATAATGTGTAATAACAGCCCATAATGCAATAAATATCAATATAAAAGCATGATGCAAAATGGACGTATCAACTCCCCCAAGCTTAGACCTCGCTTGTCCTCAAGCGGAAGCCGATAACGATAAATATGTCCACATGTTTTGAGATAGAGGTGTCGATAAAATAAAATACGGACATGAGGGCATCATGATCATTCTCATAACAGGAACACACACACACACACACACATATATATATATATATTGTCATATGATTTCTTATGCTCAAGTAATAATCTATTCACAATGTCAAGTATGAATCAGAAACTTCATTGAGAACCAGCAAACTATAATCTCAGTCACTGAAGCAATTGCAATTTATCATAACATCGGAAAGACTCAATAAGAGCTTTTCAGCAAGTCCACATACTCAACTATCATTTAGTCTTTCACAATTGCTAACACTCACGCAATACTTGTGGTTACGGAGTTTTAATCGGACACAGAGAAAGATAGGGGCTTATAGTTTCGCCTCCCAACCTTTTACCTCAAGGGTAATGTCAAAAATAATAGCTCATGCTAACTTACATCCAATTGGATATATATATATATATATATATATATATATATATATATATATATATATATCAGGATCTTTCCAACACAATGTGCTTGCCAAAGGATAAAATGTAAAAAGGAAAGGTGAAGATCACCATGACTCTTGCATAAGGTAGAAGATAAAAGTAAAAGATAGGCCCTTCGCAGAGGGAAGCAGAGGTTGTCATGCGCTTTCAGGATTGGATGCACAAAATCTTAATGCGAAAGAACGTCACTTTATATTGCCACTTGTGATATGGAACTTTATTATGCAGTCTGTCGCTTTTATTTCTTCCACATCACAAGATCGTATAAAGCTTATTTCCTCCACACTAATCAATCATACATATTTAGAGAGCAATTTTTATTGCTTGCACCGATGACAACTTACTTGAAGGATCTTACTCAATCCATAGGTAGGTATGATGGACTCTCATGGCAAAACTGGGTTTAACGGTATTTGGAAGCACAAGTAGTATCTCTACTTGGTGCAAAGAATTTGGCTAGCATGAGGGAGGAAGGCAAGCTCAACATGTTGGATGATCCATGACAATATACTTTATCTCAGATATAAGAAAACATGACCCATTACGTTGTCTTCCTTGTCCAACATCAACTCTTTAGCATGTCATATTTTAATGAGTGCTCACAATCATAAAAGATGTCCAAGATAGTATATTTATATGTGAAACTTCTCTTTCTTTATTACTTCCTATTAATTGCAACGATGACCAAAACCATGTTTGTCAACTCTCAACAACTTTTAATCATCATACTCTTTATATGTGAAGTCATTACTCTCCATAAGATCAATATGATCTTCTTTTTTTCTTTTTATTCTTTCTTTTTCTTTTATTCACTCAAGATCATAGCAAGATAATCAAGCCCTTGACTCAACTTAATCTTTATTATATAGCTCACGGACTCGATTACATAGAGGGATCATAAAGCAAAACTCAAAACTAGATCATACTAAAACTCTATTCTACTAGATCAAGATAATACTGAAAGGATCGAACTAAAAAATACGGTAAAGATAGGAGTGTGATGGTGATACTATACCAGGGGCACCTCCCCCAAGCTTGGCAGTTGCCAAGGGGAGTGCCCATACCCATGTGATCATATCTCTTTTGCTGGAGAAGGTGATGGAGTCGTTGATGATGTAGGCTTGTCGTCCATCTTCCAAGGCATAGGCTCACCATCATAGAAGGATGATCGAGTCTCCGGAATCCTCAAATCTGCAGCCAAACTCATCCTCTTGAATCTATATTCATACTCACAGTTTTGGTTTTGCAGGTCATAGATTTGGGCTTGGAGGTGCTCGATCCTCTCATGAAGCTTGAAGATGGTCTCCCCAATATTCTTGGCATCCGGCTTGTGGTTGTTGGTGAACTCCGCGATCATTATATGGTTGGCGTTGAGTCCGCGTTCCACCATCCCCTGGCACTTGAAAACTTGTTGCTCCATTGCTTCAAGTCTCGTCTCCACGCTTCCGGTCCTCCTTGGTCCCTCAACATCGCGGATGTGCAGCAACCCATCATGCATCTCAATGGTTTGAGGGTGTTGCAGCACCTCCGCGAGGTAGGGGTTGATGACCTTCTCAAAGAACTTGTCCTTGGGGGCGCTTGGAGATGTCATGGTGATCTAGATCTGCCAGAAAAACAGCTCGAAACGAAAACAGAGGATATTTGCGTGATACAGGAGTCAAAACCTTTGGGGGAATATATAATTAATTTTTACCGACTGAAAGAAGTATCATGTAAGAAAACGGAGTCCGGAGAGCGCACGAGGTACCCACGAGGCAGGGGGGCGCGCCCAGGGGGTAGGGCGCACCCTCCACCCTCATGGAGGCCTCATGTCCTTCCTGGACTGCTTCTTATTTTCCTATTTTTCTAAATATTCCAACACGGAGAAAAATTGCCATTAGAACTGTTTTGGGGTCGGTTTACTTACCGTACCACATACCTATTCCTTTTCGGAGTCTGAAACGTTCTGGAAAGTGTCCCTTATGTATTCCTCTGGGGTTACGGTTTCAATAATATTAGTTTCAACATTTATGGGATTACCTGAGATATAATGTTTCACTCTTTGACCGTTCACCACCTTCGGATTTGTGCCTTCGAAGTTGTTGATTTTTATGGCACCAGAATGATAGACCTCCTTGATAACGTAAGGACCTTCCCATTTGGAGAGAAGTTTTCCTGCAAAAAATCTTAAACGAGAGTTGAATAGCAACACATAATCACCTACATTAAACTCACGCTTTTGTATCCTTTTGTCATGCCATCTTTTAACTTTCTCTTTAAACAGCTTGGCATTCTCATAGGCTTGGGTTCTCCATTCATCAAGTGAGCTAATGTCAAATAACCTCTTCTCACCGGCAAGTTTGAAATCATAATTGAGCTCTTTAATGGCCCAGTATGCCTTATGTTCTAGTTCGAGAGGTAAGTGACATGCTTTTCCATAAACCATTTTATACGGAGACATACCCATAGGATTTTTATATGCAGTTCTATAGGCCCATAATGCATCATCAAGTTTCTTGGACCAATTCTTCCTAGATCTATTAACAGTCTTTTGCAAAATTAATTTAAGCTCTCTATTACTCAATTCTACTTGACCACTAGACTGTGGGTGATAAGGAGATGCAATTCTATGATTAACATCATACTTAGCAAGCATTTTACGAAAAGCACCATGAATAAAATGTGAACCACCATCAGTCATTAAATATCTAGGGACTCCAAACCTCGGAAAAATAACTTCTTTAAGCATCTTAATAGAAGTGTTATGATCAGCACTACTAGTTGGAATAGCTTCTACCCACTTAGTAACGTAATCAACAACAACTAAAATATGTGTATACCCATTAGAGGAAGGAAACAGTCCCATATAATCAAAGCCCCAAACATCAAATGGTTCAATAACAAGTGAATAATTCATAGGCATTTCTTGACGTCTACTAATATTACCAATTCTTTGACATTCATCACAAGATAAGACAAACTTACGAGCATCCTTGAAGAGAGTAGGCCAATAAAAACCGGATTGTAATACCTTATGTGCAGTTCTATCTCCAGCGTGGTGTCCTCCATAAGCCTCGGAGTGACACTTGCGTAGGATATGTTCCTGTTCATGCTCAGGTACACAACGTCTAATAACACCATCTACTCCTTCTTTATAAAGATGCGGGTCATCCCAGAAGTAATGTCTTAAATCATAGAAAAACTTTTTCTTTTGTTGGTATGTGAAACTAGGTGGTATAAATTTAGCAACAATGTAATTAGCATAATCAGCATACCATGGAGCAGTACGAGAAGCATTTATGAAATTTAATTGTTCATCAGGAAAGCTATCATCAATAGGTAGTGGGTCATCAAGAACATTCTCTAACCTAGACAAGTTGTCTGCAACGGGGTTCTCAGCTCCCTTTCTATCAATAATATGTAAATCAAATTCTTGTAGCAAGAGAACCCATCTAATAAGTCTAGGTTTGGCATCTTTCTTTTCCATAAGATATTTAATAGCAGCATAATCAGTGTGAATAGTTACTTTAGAATCAACAATATAAGGTCTAAACTTATCACAAGCAAATACAACTGCTAAGAATTCTTTTTCAGTAGTGGCATAATTTCTCTGGGCATTGTCTAGAGTTTTACTAGCATATTGAATAACATTTAATTTCTTATCAACTCTTTGCCCTAGAACAGCACCTACAGCATAATCGCTAGCATCACACATAATTTCAAAAGGTAAATTCCAATCAGGTGGCTGAACAATAGGTGCAGAGATTAATGCTTTCTTAAGTATTTCAAATGCTTCTACACAATCATCATAAAAATGAAAGGTATAACTTTTTGTAAGAGATTAGTCAAAGGCCGAGAAATTTTTGAGAAGTCCTTAATGAACCTCCTATAAAAACCGGCATGACCCAGAAAACTTCTTATACCTTTGATGTCCTTAGGACACGGCATCTTTTCAATAGCATCAACTTTAGCTTTATCAACTTCAATACCTCTTTCAGAAATTTTATGCCCCAAGACAATGCCTTCATTAACCATAAAGTGGCACTTCTCCCAATTCAAGACAAGATTAGTTTCTTCACATCTCTGCAAAACTCGATCAAGGTTGCTCAAGCAATCATCAAAAGAGGATCCATAAACGGAGAAATCGTCCATGAAAACCTCACATATCTTTTCACAAAAATCGGAGAATATAGCCATCATGCATCTTTGAAAGGTAGCAGGTGCATTACATAAACCAAAAGGCATACGTCTATAAGCAAAAGTACCGAAAGGGCAAGTAAAAGTGGTCTTTGCTTGATCATCAGCTGACACGGGTATTTGAAAGAAACCAGAGTAACCATCTAGAAAGCAAAAATGTGTATGTTTGGATAATCTTTCTAGCATTTGATCAATAAAAGGTAAGGGGTAATGATATTTTTTAGTAGCCTTATTTAATTTGTGGAAATCAATTACCATCCTATAACCTGTAATAATTCTTTGTGGAATCAATTCATCCTTATCATTAGGAACGACAGTAATACCTCCCTTCTTAGGGACACAATGGACAGGACTTACCCACTGACTATCAGCCACGGGATAAATTATACCTGCCTCAAGGAGCTTTAGTATTTCCTTTCTTACCACTTCTTTCATCTTAGGGTTCAGCCTTCGTGATGATCAATAACTGGTTTGGCATCTTTCTCCAAATTTATTTTGTGTTGGCATAGAGTGGGGCTAATGCCCTTAAGATCATCAAGAGTATATCCAATAGCAGCATGGTGCTTCTTTAGAGTTTTCAGTAATTTTTCTTCCTCCTTCTCTGAAAGGTTAGCACTAATAATAACAGGATATATCTTCTTTTCATCAAGATAAGCATATTTAAGAGTATCAGGCAATGGTTTAAGCTCAAACACGGGATCAACCTTGGGTGGAGGAGGATCCCCTAGAATTTCAACAGGCAAATTGTGTTCAGAATAGGTCCCTGTTTAAAGAACACTTCATCTATTTCCCTTCTATCATTCATAAACATATCATTTTGATGGTCTAGCAAATATTGTTCTAAAGGATCATTAGGAGGCACGACAATAGAAGCAAGACCAATAATCTCATCTTTACTAGGCAATTCCTCATCACGAGGTTGTCTACGGAATTTAGAGAAATTAAACTCATGAGACATATCATCCAAACCAATAGTAACAACATCCTTCTTGCAATCTATCTTAGCATTAACAGTATTCAAGAAGGGTCTACCAAATATAATGGGACAAAAGCTATCTTGTGGGGAACCAAGAACAAGGAAATCAGCAGGATATTTAGCTTTCCCACACAAGACCTCAACATCTCTAACAATCCCAATTGGTGAAATAGTATCTCTATTGGCAAGCTTAATGGTGACATCAATGTCTTCTAACTCAGCGGGTGCAATATCATGCATAATTTCTTTGTATAAGGAAATAGGTATTGCACTAGCACTAGCACCCATATCACATAAGCCATGATAACAATGATCTCCTATTTTAACAGAAATAACAGGCATGCCTACCACAGGTCTATGTTTGTCTTTAGCACGAGGTTTAGCAATTCTAGCAGTTTCATCACAGAAGTAAATAACATGCCCATCGATATTATCAGCCAAGAGATCTTTAACAATAGCAATATTAGGTTCAACTTTAACTTGCTCAGGAGGTGTATAAGTTCTAATATTGCTTTTATGAACCACAGTTGAAGCTTTAGCATGATCCTTTATCCTAACAGGGAAAGGTGGTTTCTCAACATAAGCAGTAGGAACAACAGGATCATTATAAGTGATAGTATTTTCTTCAACTTTAATAGGTGCAACTACTTTTACTTCAACAGGAGGATTATATTTAAACCACTTCTCCTTAGGGAGATCAACATGAGCAGCAAAAGATTCGCAAAAAGAAGCTACTATCTCAGAGTCAAGTCCATATTTAGTGCTAAATTTACGGAAAAATCGGTATCCATAAAAGATTTAACACAATCAAACATAGGCGTTATACCTGAATCCTTACCCTCGTCGAGATCCCAATCTTCAGAGTTGCGTTTAATTCTTTCCAATAAATTCCATTTGAATTCAATAGTCTTCATCATAAAGGAACCAGTACAAGAAGTATCGAGCATGGAGCGATTGTTGTCAGAAAGCCGAGCATAAATTTTTTGAATAATCATCTCTCTTGAGAGCTCATGATTGGGGCATGAATATAACATTTGACTTAAGCCTCCCCCAAGCTTGAGCGATGCTTTCTCCTTCGCGAGGCCAAAAATTATATATATAATTACGATCACGATGAACAAGATGCATAGGATAAAACTTCTGATGAAATTCCAATTTCAATCGCTTGTAGTCCCATGATCCCATATCATCACATAGCCTATGCCATGTCAATGCATCTCCCTTCAAAGATAAAGGGAAGACCTTCTTCTTGATAACATCATCGGGCATACCTGCAAGCTTAAACAATCCACAAACTTCATCCACATAGATTAAGTGTAAATCGGGATGCAATGTTCCATCTCCTGCAAAAGGATTAGCTAGCAGTTTCTCTATCATACCCGAAGGAATTTCGAAGTAAACATTTTCATTTTCAGTAGGTTCAGTAGGTTGAGGAGCAACTCTTTGCTCTACTGGTCGAGGTGAAGATACCCCGAACAAGCCCCTCAAAGGATTACTTTCCATAGTAGCAAGTGACAGTAAATTTCAGCACACTATATAAATTTTTCCTTACCAAATTCCACCTACCAAAGGCGCTTCACTCCCCGGCAACGGCGCCAGAAAAGAGTCTTGATGGCCCACAAGTATGGGGTATCTATCGTAGTCCTTTCGATAAGTAAGAGTGTCGAACCCAACGAGGAACAAAAGGAAATGATAAGCGGTTTTCAGCAAGGTATTCTCTGCGAGCACTGAAATTATCGGTAACAGATAGTTTTGTGATAAGATAAATTGTAACAGGTAGCAAGTAACAAGTGTAAATAAAGTGCAGCAGGATGGCCCAATCCTTTTTGTAGCAAAGGATAAGCCTGGACAAATTCTTATATAGAGAAAAGCGCTCCCGAGGACACATGGGAATTATCATCAAGCTAGTTTTCATCACGTTCATATGATTTGCGTTCGGTACTTTGATAATTTGATATGTGGGTGGACCAGTGCTTGGGTGTTGTCCTTACTTGGACAAGCATCCCACTTATGATTAACTCCTATTGCAAGCATCCGCAACTACAAAAGAAGTATTAAGGTAAACCTAACCATAGCATGAAACATATGGATCCAAATCAGCCCCTTACGAAGCAACGCATAAACTAGGGTTTAAGCTTCTGTCACTCTAGCAACCCATCATCTACTTATTACTTCCCAATGCCTTCCTCTAGGCCCAAACAATGGTGAAGTGTCATGTAGTCGACGTTCACATAACACCACTAGAGGAGAGACAACATACATCTCATTAAAATATCGAACGAATACCAAATTCACATGACTACTAATAGCAAGACTTCTCCCATGTCCTCAGGAACAAACATAACTACTCACAAAGCATATTCATGTTCATAATCAGAGGGGTATTAATATGCATAATGGATCTAAACATACGATCTTCCACCAAATAAACCAACTAGCATCAACAACAAGGAGTAATCAACACTACTAGCAACCTACAGGTACCAATCCCATGCTATGAGACAAAGATTGGATACAAGAGATGAACTAGGGTTTTAGAGGAGATGGTGCTAGTGAAGATGTTGATGGAGATTGGCCCCCTCCCGATGAGAGGAGCGTTGGTGATGACGATGGCGATGATTTCCCCCTCCCGGAGGGAAGTGTCCCCGGCAGAACAGCTCCACCGGAGCCCTAGATTGGTTCCGCCAAGGTTTCGCCTCGTGGCAGCGGAGTCTCGTCCCAAAAGCTTGCTTATGATATTTTCTCAGACGAAAGACTTCATATAGCAGAAGATGGGCACCGGAGGGCCACCAGGGGGCCCACGAGGCAGGGGGGCGCCCAGTGGGGTAGGGCGCGCCCCCCACCCTCGTGGCCAGGGTGTGGGCCCCCTCTGGTATTTTCTTCGCTCAATATTTTTTATTATTTCCAAAAATAACTTCCGTGGAGTTTCAGGACTTTGGAGTTGCGTAGAATAGGTCTATAATATTTGCTCCTTTTCCAGCCCAGAATTCCAGCTGCCGGCATTCTCCCTCTTTATGTAAACCTAGTAAAATAAGAGAGAATAGGCATAAGTATTGTGACATAATGTGTAATAACAGCCCATAATGCAATAAATATCAATATAAAAGCATGATGCAAAATGGACGTATCACTCGCTCCATTGTTCTGGAGAATGGAGTCTTAGTCATCTTGCCCAAGAGGCATGGTTTGTAAGCATCAAGTGATTCATAGTCAAGTGATTCTAAAAGCCCATCAGCATGGAGTTTCTTCATGCGCTTTACACCAATATGACCTTAACGGCAGTGCGACAAATATGTTGCACTATCATTATTAACTTTGCATCTTTTGGCATCAATATTATGAATATGTGTATCACTACGATCGAGATTCAATAAACCATTCACATTGGGTGTATGACCATTGAAGGTTTTATTCATGTAAACAGAATAACAATTATTCTCTGACTTAAATGAATAATCATATTGCAATAAACATGATCCAATCATGTTATGCTCAATGCAAACACCAAATAACATTTATTTTAGGTTCAACACTAATCTCGAAGGTAAAAGGGAGTGTGCGATGGTGATCTTATCAACCTTGGAATCTCTTCCAACACACATCGTCACCTTGCCCTCAACTAGTCTTTGTTCATTTTGTAACTCCTGTTTCAAGTTACTAATCATAGCAACTGAACCAGTATCAAATACCCAGGGGCTACTATGAACACTAGTAAATTACACATCAATAACATTATATCATATATACTTTTGTTCACTTTGCCATCCTTCTTATCCGCCAAGTATTTGGGTAGTTCTGCTTCCAGTGACCATTTCCTTTGCAGTAGAAGCACTCAGTTTCAGGCTTGGGTCTAGCTTTGGGCTTCTTCACGGGAGTGGAAACTTGCTTGCCATTCTTCTTGAAGTTTCCTTTCTTTCCCTTGACCTTTTACTTGAAACTAGTGGTCTTGTCAACCATCAACATTTGATGCTTTTCCTGATTTCTACCTTCGTCGATTTCAGCATCACGAAGAGCTCGGGAATCGATTTCGTTATCCCTTGCATATTATAGTTCATCACGAAGTTATAGTAACTTGGTGATAGTGCTAGAGAACTCTGTCAATCACTATTTTATCTGGAAGATTAACTCCCACTTGATTCAAGCGATTGTAGTACTCAAACAATCTGAGCACATGCTCACTGGTTGAGCTATTCTCCTCCATCTTGTAGGCAAAGTACTATCAAAGGTCTCATACCTCTTGACACGGGCATGAGTATGAAATACTAATTTCAACTCTTGGAACATCTTATATGCTCCGTGGGGTTCAAAACATGTTTGAAGTCCCGGTTCTAAGCCGTAAAGCATGGTGCACTAAACTATCAAGTAGTCATCATACCGAGCTTGTCAAAACGTTCATAACGTCTGCATCTGCTCCTGCAATAGTTCTGTCACCTAGCGGTGCATCAAGGACATAATTTTTCTGTGCAGCAATGAGGATAATCCTCAGATCACGGACCTAGTCCGCATCATTGCTACTATCATCTTTCAACATAGTTTTTCTCTAGGAACATATCAAAAATAAACGGGGAGCTACATCGCGAGCTATTGATCTACAACATAGTTATGCAAATACTATCAGGACTAAGTTCATGATAAATTAAAGTTCAATTAATCATATTACTTAAGAACTCCCACTTAGATAGACATTCCTCTAGTCATCTAAATGATCACGTGATCCAAATCAACTAAACCATGTCCGATCATCACGTGAGATGGAGTAGTTTTCAATGGTGAACATCACTATGTTGATCATATCTACTATATGATTCACGCTCGACCTTTCGGTCTCCAGTGTTCCGAGGCCATATCTGCATATGATAGGCTCGTCAAGTTTAACCCGAGTATTCCGCGTGTGCAAAATTGGCTTACACCCGTTGTATGTGAACGTAGAGCTTATCACACCCGATCATCACGTGGTGTCTCGGCACGACGAACTGTCGCAACGGTGCATACTCAGGGAGAACACTTATACCTTGAAATTTAGTGAGAGATCATCTTATAATGCTATCGCTGAACTAAGCAAAATAAGATGCATAAAGGATAAACATCACATGCAATCAAAATATGTGACATGATATGGCCATGATCATCTTGCGCCTTTGATGTCCATCTCCAAAGTACCGTCATGATCTCTATCGTCACCGGCATGACACCATGATCTCCATCATCTTGATCTCTATCAACGTGTCGTCACATGGTCGTCTCGCCAACTATTGCTCTTGCAACTATTTCTATCACATAGCGATAAAATAAAGCAATTATTTGGCGCTTGCATCTTATGCAATAAAGAGACGACCATAAGGCTTCTGCTAGTTGCCGATAACTTCAACAAAACATGATCATCTCATACAACAACTTATATATCATCACGTCTTGACCATATCACATCACAACAAGCCCTGCAAAAACAAGTTAGACCTCCTCTACTTTGTTGTTGCAAGTTTTACGTGGCTGCTACGGGCTGAGTAAGAACCGTTGTTACCTACACATCAAAACCACAACAACTTTTTTGTCAAGTATGTGTTGTTTTAACCTTCAACAAGGACCGGGCGTAGCCACACTCGATTCAACTAAAGTTGGAGAAACTGACACCCGCCAGCCACCTGTGTGCGAAGCACGTCGGTAGAACCAGTCTCGCGTAAGCGTACGCGTAATGTCGGTCTGGGCTGATTCATCCAACAATACCGCCGAATCAAAGTATGACATGCTGGTAAGCAGTATGACTATTATCGCCCACAACTCACTTGTGTTCTACTCGTGCATATAACATCTACGCATAGACCTGGCTCGGATGCCACTGTTGGGGAACGCAGTAAGTTCAAAATTTTCCTACGCACATGCAAGATCATGGTGATGCATAGCAACGAGAGGGGAGAGTGTAGTCCACGTACCCTCGTAGACCGTAAGCGGAAGCGTTATGACAACGCGGTTGACGTAGTCGTACGTCTTCAATCCTAGTACTGAAAGTACGGCACCTCCGCGATCTGCACACGTTCGGCTCGATGACGTCCCACGAACTCACGATCCAGCAGAGTATCGAGGGAGAGCTTCGTCAGCACGACGGCTGATGACGGTGATGATGAAGCTACCGGCGCAGGGCTTCGCCTAAGCACTACGACGATATGACCGAGGTGGATTATGGTGGAGGGGGCACCGCACACGGCTAAGAGATCAATAATCAACTTGTGAGTCTATGGGGTGCCCCCTGGCCATGTATATAAAGGATGGAGGGAGAAGGAGGCCGGCCCTCATAGGGCGCTCCCAAAGTGTGGAGTCCTACTAGGACTCCCTAGTCCTAGTAGGATTCCACCTCCCACATGGAATAGGAAAAAGGGAAGGGAGAAGGAGAAGGAAGGAAGGGGGCGCCCCCTTTCCCTAGTCCAATTCGGACCAGTCCATGGGGAAGGGGTGCGGCCACCCTTGAGGCCTTTCTCTCCTTTCCCGTATGGCCCATTAAGGCTCAATACGAATTCCCGTAACTCTCCGGTACTCCGAAAAATACCCGAATCACTCGAAACCTTTCCGATGTCCGAATATAGCCTTCCAATATATCGATCTTTACGTCTCGACCATTTCGAGACTCCTCGTCATGTCCGTGATCTCATCCTGGACTCCGAACAACCTTCGGTACATCAAATCACATAACTCATAATACAAATCGTCATCGAACGTTAAGCGTGTGGACCCTATGGTTCGAGAACTATGTAGACATGACCGAGACACATCTCCGGTCAATAACCAATAGCGGAACCTGGATGCTCATATTGGCTCCTACATATTCTACGAAGATCTTTATCGGTCAAACCGCATAACAACATACGTTCTTCCCTTTGTCGTCGGTATGTTACTTGCCTGAGATTCGATCGTCGGTATCCTCATACCTAGTTCAATCTCGTTACCGGCAAGTCTCTTTACTCGTTCCGTAATGCATCATCCTGCAACTAACTCATTAGTCACATTGCTTGCAAGGCTTATAGTGATGTGCATTACCGAGAGCGCCCAGAGATACCTCTCCGACACACGGAGTGACAAATCCTAATCTCGATCTATGCCAACCCAACAAACACCTTCGAAGACACCTGTAGAGCATATTTATAATCACCCAATTATGTTGTGACGTTTGATAGCACACAAGGTGTTCCTCCGGTATTCGGGAGTTGCATAATCTCATAGTCTGAGGAACATGTATAAGTCATGAAGAAAGCAGTAGCAATGAAAGTGAAACGATCATAATGCTAAGCTAATGAATGGTCTTGTCCATCACATCATTCTCTAATGATGTGATCCCGTTCATCAAATGACAACACATGTCTATGGCTAGGAAACTTAACCATCTTTGATTAACGAGCTAGTCAAGTAGAGGCATACTAGGGACATTCTGTTTTTGTCTATGTATTCACACATGTACCGAGTTTCCGGTTAATACTATTCTAGCATGAATAATAAACATTTATCATGATATAAGGAAATAAAATAATAACTTTATTATTGCCTCTAGGGCATATTTCCTTGGGAGAATATCATACGGAAACCAATATTCAATGAAAACTTCGTGAAAACCATATTTTAAAGTTTCAGAAAAATCTAAAAAAAATATGGGATGTTAAGAAGGTGATGTTTAATTGCTACACAAAATTTTAAGTTGAAAAACATCACGAGATGTGAGCTATGAAAAAGACAAATTCAGCCTTGAATAGTGACATTACTATTCGGCACTATTCAACACTGATTTTGTCTTTTTCAAAGCTCATATCTCGTAATGTGTTTCAACTTGAAATTTTGTGTGGCAATAAAATATCATCCTCTTAACATCCCGCATTTTTTCAATTTTTTTTAAACTTCAAAACATCTTTTTCTCGTGGTTTTCACCGGTTTCCACTGAATATTGGTTTCCGTATGATATTCTCCCTATTTCCTTCAGGGGTTAGGTTGGGTGAAGCTGGTTCTCTGTCCATCGCAGTAGGGTTACAATCTGCGAGAGTCTGGGTTATATGTGGTAGGGCTGGTTCTCGTGCATGTACAACCGGGGTGCTATCTCCACCAAGAGGTAGCACTGTTTTATTTGAAGACCGTGTTTTTATGTTGGGGAACGTAGCAGAAATTCAAAATTTTCTACGCATCACCAAGATCAATCTATGGAGTAATCTAGCAACGAGGGGAAGGGGAGTGCATCTACATACCCTTGTAGATCGCGATGGGGAAGCGTTGCAAGAACGCGGATGAGGGAGTCGTACTCGTAGCTATTCAGATCACGGTTGATTCCGATCTAAGCACCGAAGAACGGTGCCTCCGCGTTCAACACACGTGCAGCCCGGTGACGTCTCCCACGCCTTGATCCAGCAAGGAGAGAGGGAGAGGTTGGGGAAGACTCCATCCAGCAGCAGCACGATGGCGTGGTGGTGATGGAGGAGCGTGGCAATCCCGCAGGGCTTCGCCAAGCACCGCGGGAGAGGAGGAGGAGGGAGAGGGGTAGGGCTGCGCCGAAAGAGAGACGTTCTCGTGTGTCTTGGGCAGCCCAAACCTCAACTATATATAGGGGGGGAGGGGGCTGCGCCCCCCTCTAGGGTTTCCACCCCAAGGGCTGGCGGCCAGCCCTAGATCCCATCAAGGGAGGCGGCCAAGGGGAGGAGAGGGGGGGCGCCCCACTAGATGGGCCCTAAGGCCCATCTGGACCTAGGGTTTGCCCCCTCCCACTCTCCCATGCGCCTTGGGCCTTGGTGGGGGGCGCACCAGCCCACCTGGGGCTGGTCCCCTCCCACACTTGGCCCACGCAGCCTTCTGGGGCTGGTGGCCCCACTTGGTGGACCCCCGGGACCCTCCCGGTGGTCCCGGTACATTACCGATATCACCCGAAACTTTTCCGGTGACCAAAACAGGACTTCCCATATATAAATCTTTACCTCCGGACCATTCCGGAACTCCTCGTGACGTCCGGGATCTCATCCGGGACTCCGAACAACATTCGGTAACCACGTACATGCTTTCCCTATAACCCTAGCGTCATCGAACCTTAAGTGTGTAGACCCTACGGGTTCGGGAACCATGCAGACATGACCGAGACGTTCTCCGGTCAATAACCAACATCGGGATCTGGATACCCATGTTGGCTCCCACATGTTCCACGATGATCTCATCGGATGAACCACGATGTCGGGGATTCAATCAATCCCGTATACAATTCCCTTTGTCTATCGGTATGTTACTTGCCCGAGATTCGATCGTCGGTATCCCGATACCTTGTTCAATCTCGTTACCGGCAAGTCTCTTTACTCGTTCCGTAACTCACATCATCCCGTGATCAACTCCTTGGTCACATTGTGCACATTATGATGATGTCCTACCGAGTGGGCCCAGAGATACCTCTCCGTTTACACGGAGTGACAAATCCCAGTCTCGATTCGTGCCAACCCAACAGACACTTTCGAAGATACCTGTAGTGCACCTTTATAGTCACCCAGTTACGTTGTGACGTTTGGTACACCCAAAGCATTCCTACGGTATCTGGGAGTTGCACAATCTCATGGTCTAAGGAAATGATACTTGACATTAGAAAAGCTCTGAGCAAAACAAACTACACGATCTTGTGCTAGGCTTAGGATTGGGTCTTGTCCATCACATCATTCTCCTAATGATGTGATCCCGTTATCAACGACATCCAATGTCCATGGTCAGGAAACCGTAACCATCTATTGATCAACGAGCTAGTCAACTAGAGGCTTACTAGGGACATGGTGTTGTCTATGTATCCACACATGTATCTGAGTTTCCTATCAATACAATTCTAGCATGGATAATAAACGATTATCATGAACAAGGAAATATAATAATAACCTATTTATTATTGCCTCTAGGGCATATTTCCAACAGTCTCCCACTTGCACTAGAGTCAATAATCTAGTCCACATCACCATGTGATTAACATTCATAGGTCACATCACCATGTGACCAACATCCAAAGAGTTTACTAGAGTCAACAATCTAGTTCACATCTCTATGTGATTAACACTCAATGAGTTCTGGTTTGATCATGTTATGCTTGTGAGAGAGGTTATTAGTCAACGGGTCTGAACCTTTCAGATCCGTGTGCTTTACGAATATCTATGTCATCTTGTGGATGCTACCACGCGCTACTTGGAGCCATTTCAAGTAATTGCTCTACTATACGAATTCGGTTCACTACTCAGAGTCATCCGGATTAGTGTCAAAGTTCGCATCGACGTAACCCTTTACGACGAACTCCTTTTCACCTCCATAATCGAGAAAATCCTTAGTCCACTGGATACTAAGGATAAGTTCGACCGCTGTCATGTGATCCATTCCCGGATCACTATTGTACCCCTTGACCAACTCATGGCAAGGCACACTTCATGTGCGGTACATAGCATAGCATACTGTAGAGCCTACGTCTGAAGCATAGGGGACGACCTTCGTCCTTTCTCTCTCTTCTGCTGTGGTCAGGTCTTGAGTCTTACTCAATACTCACACCTTGTAACACAGCCAAGAACTCCTTCCTTGCTGATCTATTTTGAACTCTTTCAAAAACATGTCAAGATGTGCGTTCTTTGAAAGTATCATCAGGCGTCTCGATCTATCTCTATAGATCTTGATGCCCAATATGTAAGCAGCTTTATCCAGGTATTCCTTTGAAAAACTCCTTTCAAACAACCCTTTATGCTTTCCAGAAATTTTTACATCATTTCGGATCAACAATATGTCATTCACATATACTTATCAGAAATGTTGTGGCGCTCCCACTCACTTTATTGTAAATACAAGTTTCTAACAAACTTTGTATAAACCCAAAAACTTTGATCACTCCATCAAAGCGTATATTCTGACTCCGAGATGCTTGCTCTAGTCCATGGAAGGATCGCTGGAGCTAGCATACCTTTTAGCAACCTTAGGATCGACAAAACCTTTCTAATTGTATCACATACAACCTTTCCTTACGAAAACTGGTAAGGAAACTTGTTTTGACATCCATCTGCCAGATTTCATAAATGCAGCTAATGCTAACATGATTCCGACGGACTTAAGCATCGCTACGGATGAGAAAATCTCATCGTAGTCAACTCCTTGAACTTGTGAAAATACTCTTTTCCACAAGTCGAGCTTCATAGACGGTAACATTACCGTCCATGTCCGTCTTCTTCTCAAAGATCCATTTATCTCGGATTTCATGGCTTCTAACCATTTGTCGGAATATGGGCCCACCATCGCTTCTCCATAGCTCGTAGGTTCAGTATTGTCTAACAACATGATATCTAAGACAGGATCACGTACCACTCTGAAGTAGCACGCATCCTCGTCGTCCTACGAGGTTTGGTGGTGACTTGATCCGAAGTTTCATGATCACTATCATAAGCTTCCACTTCAATTGGTATAGGTGCCACAGGAACAACTTCCTATGCCCTGCTACACACTAGTTGAAGTGACGGTTCAATAACCTTATCAAGTCTCCACCATCCTCCCACTCAATTCTTTCGAGAGAAACTTTTCCTCGAGAAAGGACTCGTTTCTAGAAGTAATTACTTTTGCTTCCAGATCTGAAATAGGAGGTATACCCAACTGTTTTGGGTATTCTATGAAGATGCATTTATCCGCTTTGGGTTCGAGCTTATTAGCCTGAAACTTTTTCACATAAGCATTGCAGCCCCAACTTTTAAGAAACGACAACTTAGGTTTCTCTAAACGGTGTCGTCTCAACGGAATTGCGTGGTGCCCCTTTTAAAGTGAATGCGGTTGTCTCTAATGCCTAACCCATAAACGATAGTGGTAATTCGATAAGAGACATCATGGTATGCACCATATCCAATAGGGTGTAGTTATGATGTTCGGACACACCATCACACTATGGTGTTCCAGGCAGTATTAATTGTGAAACACTTTCCACAATGTCTTAACTGTGTGCCAAACTCGTAACTCAGATACTCATCTCTATGATCATATCACAGACATTTTATCCTCTTGTCACGACGATCTTCAACTTCACTCTGAAATTACTTGAACCTTTCAATAATTTAGACTTGCGTTTAATCAAGTAAATATTCTCAGCATCTACTCAAATCATCTGTGAAGTAAGAACATAACGATGTCCATTGCATGCCTCAGCACTCATTGGACTGCATACATCAAAATGTGTTACTTCCAATAAGTTGCTCTCTTGTTCCATCTTACTGAAAACGAGGCCTTTTAGTCATCTTGCCCATGCGGTATGATTTGCATGTCTCAAGTGATTCAAAATCAAGTGAGTCCAAACGATCCATCTGCATGGAGTTTCTTCATGCATATATACCAATAGACATGGTTCGCATGTCTCAATCTTTTCAAAAACGACTGAGTCCAAAGATCCATCTACATGGAGCTTCTTCATGTGTTCTATACCAATATGACTCAAATGGCAGTGCCACAAGTATGTGGAACTATCATTACTATCTTATATCTTTTGGCATGAACATGTGTATCACTACGATCGAGATTCATTTTAGGTGCAAGACCATTGAAGGTATTATTCAAATAAACAGAGCAACCATTATTCTCCTTAAATGAATAACCGTATCGCGATAAACATAATCCAATCATGCTCAACGCAAACACCAAATCTCGATGGTAGAGGGAGCATGCGATGCTTGATCACATCAACCTTGGAAACACTTCCAACACATAACGTCATCTCACCTTTAGCCAGTCTCCATTTATTCCGCAGCTTTTATTTCGAGTTACTAACACTTAGCAACTGAACCGGTATCCAATACCCTGGTGCTGCTAGGAGTACTAGTAAAGTACACATTCATATAATGTATATCCAATATACTTCTGTCGATCTTGCCTGCCTTCTCATCTACCAAGTATCTAGGGTAGTCCTGCTTCAGTGACCGTTCCCCTCATTACAGAAGCACTTAGTCTCGGGTTTGGGTTCAACCTTGGGATTCTTCACTAGAGCAGCAAACGACTTGCTGTTTCATGAAGTATCCCTTTTGCCCTTGCCCTTCTTAAACTAGTGGTTGTACTAACCATCAACAATTGATGCTCCTTCTTGATTTCTACTCTCGCGGTGTCAAACATCGCGAATAGCTCAAGGATCATCATAACTATCCCTGATATGTTATAGTTCATCACGAAGCTCTACTAGCTTGGTGGCAGTGCCTATGGAGAACTATCACTATCTCATCTGGGAGATAAACTCCCACTCGATTCAAGCGATTGTGGTACTCAGACAATCTGAGCACATGCTCAACGATTGAGCTTTTCTCCCTTAGTCTGCATGCTTAAGAAACTTGTCAGAGGTCTCATACCTCTTGACGTGGGCACTAGTCTGAAATCCCGATTTCAGTCTTCGGAACATCTCATATGTCCTGCGACGTTTCAAAAACGCCTTGGGTGCCACAATTCTAAACCGTTAGCATTACGCACTGAACTATCACGTAGTCATCAAAACGTGTATGTCAGATGTTTCGCAACATCTACAGACGACGCTGAGGTTCAGCACACCGAGCGGTGCATTAAGGACATAAGCCTTCTGTGCAGCAATGAGGACAATCCTCAGTTTACGGACCCAGTCCGCATAATTGCTACTACCAACTTTCAACTAAATTTTCTCTAGGAACATATCTTAAACAGTAGAACTAAAGCGTATGACATAATTTGCAAAGACCTTTTGACTATGTTCATGATAATGAAGTTCATCTGATTGATGAACTCCCACTCAGACAGACATCCCTCTAGTCATCTAAGAAGGATACATGATCCGAGTCAAACTAGGCCGTGTCCGATCATCACGTGAGACGGACTAGTCATCATCGGTGAACATCTCCATGTTGATCGTATCTGCTATACGACTCATGTTCGACCTTTCGGTCTCTTGTGTTTCGAGGCCATGTCTGTACATGCTAGGCTCGTCAAGTCAACCTAAGTGTTTCGCATGTGTTCCGAGGCCATGTCTGTACATGCTAGGCTCGTCAACACCCGTTGTATTCGAACGTTAGAATCTATCACACCCGATCATCACGTGGTGCTTCGAAACAACGAACCTTCGCAACGGTGCACAGTTAGGGGGAACACTTCTCTTGAAATTTTAGTGAGGGATCATCTTATTTATGCTACCGTCGTTCTAAGCAAATAAGATGCATAACATGATAAACATCACATGCAATCAAATAGTGACATGATATGGCCAATATCATTTTGCTCCTTTGATCTCCATCTTCGGGGCACCATGATCATCTTTGTCACCGGCATGACACCATGATCTCCATCATTGTGTCTTCATGAAGTTGTCACGCCAACGATTACTTCTACTTCTATGGCTAACGCGCTTAGCAATAAAGTAAAGTAATTTACATGGCGTTATTCAATGACACGCAGGTCATACAAAAAATAAAGACAACTCCTATGGCTCCTGCCGGTTGTCATACTCATCGACATGCAAGTCGTGATCCCTATTACAAGAATATGATCAATCTCATACATCACATATATCATTCATCATATCTTCTGGCCATATCACATCACATAGCACATGCTGCAAAAACAAGTTAGACGTCCTCTAATTGTTGTTGCAAGTTTTTTTCGTGGCTTGTATAGGTTTCTAGCAAGAACGTTTCTTACCTACGTAAGACCACAACGTGATATGCCAATTTCTATTTACCCTTCATAAGGACCCTTTTCATCGAATCCGTTCCGACTAAAGTGGGAGAGACAGACACCCGCTAGCCACCTTATGCAACTAGTGCATGTCAGTCGGTGGAACCTGTCTCACGTAAGCGTACGTGTAAGGTCGGTCCGGGCCGCTTCATCCGACAATGCCGCCGAAACAAGATAAGACTAGTAGCGGCAAGAAGAATGGACAACATCGACGCCCACAACTACTTTGTGTTCTACTCGTGCATAGAAACTACGCATAGACCTAGCTCATGATGCCACTGTTGGGGAACGTAGCAGAAATTCGAAATTTTCTACGCATCACCAAGATCAATCTATGGAGTAATCTAGCAACGAGGGGAAGGGGAGTGCATCTACATACCCTTGTAGATCACGATGCGGAAGCGTTGCAAGAACACGGATGAGGGAGTCGTACTCGTAGCGATTCAGATCGCAGTTGATTCCGATCTAAGCACCGAAGAACGGTGCCTCCGCGTTCAACACACGTGCAGCCCGGTGACGTCTCCCACGCCTTGATCCAGCAAGGAGAGAGGGAGAGGTTGGGGAAGACTCCATCCAGCAGCAGCACAACGGCGTGGTGGTGATGGAGGAGCGTGGCAATCCCGCAGGGCTTCGCCAAGCACCGCGGGAGAGGAGGAGGAGGGAGAGGGGTAGGGCTGCGCCGAAAGAGAGACGTTCTCGTGTGTCTTGGGCAGCCCAAACCTCAACTATATATAGGGGGGGAGGGGGCTGCGCCCCCCTCTAGGGTTTCCACCCCAAGGGCTGGCGGCCAGCCCTAGATCCCATCAAGGGAGGCGGCCAAGGGGAGGAGAGGGGGGGGCGCCCCACTAGATGGGCCCTAAGGCCCATCTGGACCTAGGGTTTGCCCCCTCCCACTCTCCCATGCGCCTTGGGCCTTGGTGGGGGGGCGCACCAGCCCACCTGGGGCTGGTCCCCTCCCACACTTGGCCCACGCAGCCTTCTGGGGCTGGTGGCCCCACTTGGTGGACCCCCGGGACCCTCCCGGTGGTCCCGGTACATTACCGATAACACCCGAGACTTTTCCGGTGACCAAAACAGGACTTCCCATATATAAATCTTTACCTCCGGACCATTCCGGAACTCCTAGTGATGTCCGGGATCTCATCCGGGACTCCGAACAACATTCGGTAACCACGTACATGCTTTCCCTATAACCCTAGCGTCATCGAACCTTAAGTGTGTAGACCCTACGGGTTCGGGAACCATGCAGACATGACCGAGACGTTCTCCGGTCAATAACCAACAGCGGGATCTGGATACCCATGTTGGCTCCCACATGTTCCACGATGATCTCATCGGATGAACCACGATGTCGGGGATTCAATCAATCCCGTATACAATTCCCTTTGTCTATCGGTATGTTACTTGCCCGAGATTCGATCGTCGGTATCCCGATACCTTGTTCAATCTCGTTACCGGCAAGTCTCTTTACTCGTTCCGTAACTCACATCATCCCGTGATCAAATCCTTGGTCACATTGTGCACATTATGATGATGTCCTACCGAGTGGGCCCAGAGATACCTCTCCGTTTACACGGAGTGACAAATCCCAGTCTCGATTCGTGCCAACCCAACAGACACTTTCGAAGATACCTGTAGTGCACCTTTATAGTCACCCAGTTACGTTGTGACATTTGGTACACCCAAAGCATTCCTACGGTATCTGGGAGTTGCACAATCTCATGGTCTAAGGAAATGATACTTGACATTAGAAAAGCTCTGAGCAAAACAAACTACACGATCTTGTGCTAGGCTTAGGATTGGGTCTTGTCCATCACATCATTCTCCTAATGATGTGATCCCGTTATCAACGACATCCAATGTCCATGGTCAGGAAACCATAACCATCTATTGATCAACGAGCTAGTCAACTAGAGGCTTACTAGGGACATGGTGTTGTCTATGTATCCACACATGTATCTGAGTTTCCTATCAATACAATTCTAGCATGGATAATAAACGATTATCATGAACAAGGAAATATAATAATAACCTATTTATTATTGCCTCTAGGGCATATTTCCAACATTTTACTCCTCTAGATACTGCCATCACCCGCCCCAATTCAAATGGCTGGTAAACAGGAAATATAGTTGAATGTACATACCTTGTATGAGACACAGATGCAAAAAATAGCGTGGAAAAATGAGGGCATGAAATAGTTGACATGTACATTGTTTAACTAAAAAAGATAGCATGACATAATTTCACATATATTATGTCTATCTAAACTGGATAGCATAGCATGACATAATTCAAAGATATTATGACTAACTAAACATGATGGCATGAGATAATTATATGATGTCTTTAGTAAACAAGTTCGCATGACATAATTCACATACATGTTATCTAAGTAATCAGGATCACATGATTTAATTCACATATGTGATTTATACTAAGCAGAGGGCATTCGCATATATGATGTCTAAACTATGCAATGCAAGACACCATATGCATGATGTGAGCAGTATAACCGTGCCAAGTTAGAGCATACACCTCGGTGGGGGAATAGGACTGGTCATATGTCTCTGAATCCATCTATGAGGAGCTATCGGGACCCAGCAAGAGATCTGCTTCGGCAGGTAGCACTGTCTGCTCTGAAGATTTTGTTTTCACTCCAGATATTTCCATCACCCACTCAAATGGTTGATTTACAGGAAGAGTAGTTTAATGTACAAACATTGTCAACAAATGGAAATGTAATGAAGAAAAGGATGGGCAAGATATCATTCAAATATATGATGCCTGGTTAAACAGGATGGCATTACATATTTCACATATATTATGGCTGGCTAAAAGAGATAAGACCGCATAATTCCCATATATGATATAGAAACTAAACAGGTGGCATTACAGAACATGTCTAAACTAAGCAGATGACATATATCACGTCGAAAGTAGGCACTGCAAGGCAACATATGCATGATATAACCAACAACATCATGCCAAGTTAGAGCAAACACCTCGGGGGGTAAATAGGAGTGGTCAACTGCATTTGAATCCGCCTCAGAACAAATATCTTCCTCTGAATTACAATCTGGAGAGGGGGGGGTTGCCATTGAACCCACCATGGAGCGATGTCTGCATGACATTGTATTGCCGCGCAAAACTCTTCTCTTTTTCTCTACATGTTCAGCATGACTGTGTACAATATCCGACATGCATACAAAAAAATATAGTGAGATTATGTAAGGAGAGCATGCAGAAATCTAGAGTGATGGCAACAACCAGTGGATGGATCCAAAAATAATGATAGCAGGCTGATGATAGCTTTAATTTAATAAACAGACACATGATGATTGCTTTACTATTTGTTTCCCACCCAAGATGAACATCATAGGCATACCCTAGAACCAGATAATAGATAGAGATACTATTCATTGTTGCCTCGATATGTGCCCCACAAGTAATTTTAAAACTCAAGTTTGAACATTAATTTGGACATGACTTGGAGTCTAAGAGGTGAACATGACGATAAAGTAGCAGGTCCAGGTGGATGTTTTGCTCCATTCCTTTCAACAAAATGCATGAATAATTGAATAGTAGAGTGCCATAGGAAAATTTCCTATTGCTATGTTTTTCCTTCACTTTTTCCTTTGAACCAGAATAGCCCTAATGGATTGACATGAATGTAAAGTAATAAGTGATGGGACAAGCGTACAACCTCTTTGCCGTAGCCGTGTCGACCTCAACATCATTGGGTTGGTCGTTGAAGAAGTTGCGGCAGAGGTGGCTAACGGGGGTGTGGAGGAAGATCCGAGGAATCTATAGACAACGTCTAGGGCACTGCTCGATTGTGATGGATGGTTCCGTCGTTGGAGCAGCTCCGGCGAGCCGTAAGACGTCGAGGCTGAAGCAGTACAAGACAGACATCGTTATTCTCAAGTGGGATTCTAATAGCATCTCCAATAGATGATGTAAAATACATTACCAAAAAGTGATAGATGTAAAATTTACATCACCAAAAATCACCTGACTACAACAGATGAGGTAAAAACTGTTGACTCTAAACTTAATTGTCGAAACTGAAATTTATTGTGGAATCTGAATGTTACTGTCGAAACTGAACGCACTGGTAGCAGAGAGGCACTTCACATGTAGTTTAGGTGGCTCGAGCAGTAGTAGTAGAGAAACAGTTATCTAAATCAGCAGGCGATCGACAAGGAACACAGTAGCAGATAGCAGCCGGAGCAACAACGCCTGGAGGAGCAGTGCGAACTAGAGCCAGAGCAGCAACTCGTGTAGCTGTAGCAGCCCGTGTACCAGCATCAACAGCGCGAGCGAGAGCAAGAGCAGAGCAGCAGCACGAGCGAGGGGGGAGTAGAGCAACAATGCGACCGAGCGAGAGCCGGAGTAGCAGCAGCAGCAGCGCGACCGAGCGAGCGAGACCCAGAGCAGCAGTGCGACCGAGCCAGCGAGAGCCTGAGCAGCAGCAGCAGATCCGACTAGTATGGCCGCCGCCGAAGGTGCCTCGCACTTGGGGAGAGCCACCGTGGAGATGTCGCCCGCAGCGCCGGCTTCGAGGTAGCTGCGCCATGGGGGTGCGGGATGAAGCACCGTCGGCGCCGGGAGGTCGAGTTAAGGAGAAGGTGTGATGCGATGAGTGTACAACCTCTTTGGTGGCGCCGAGTAGGCCTCAGCTTCGTCCAAGGAGTCGGTGAGGATGTTGCGGTTCTGATGGAGCAGCTTGATACGTCCATTTTGCATCATGTTTTACTATCGTTATTTATAATGTTTTTATCAATAATAATGCTTTTTGGAGTAATTCTAATGCCTTTTCTCTCATAATATGCAAGGTATACACAAAGAGGGAGAATTCTAGCAGCTGGAAATCTGGACCTGGAAAAGCTACGTCACGCCACCTATTCTGCACAACTCCAAACAAGCTGAAACTTAACGGAGATTTTTTATCAAATATATGATGAATATTGGAGCAAATAACTACCAAAAGGGGGCCCACCAGGTGGGCACAACCCACCTGGGCGCGCTAGGGAGCCCAGGCCCACCTCTGGTGCCCATCTTCTCGTATATAGGTCATTTTGACGAAGAAAAAATAAGGAGAGGACTTTCGGGACGGAGCGCCGCCGTCTCGAGGCGGAACTTGGGCAGGAGCACTTTTGCCCTCCAGCGGAGCGATTCCGCCGGGGAAACTTCCCTCCTGGAGGGGAAAATCATCATCGTCATCATCACCAACAACTCTCCCATCTTGGGAAGGGCTATATCCATCAACATCTTCAACATCACCATCTCATCTTAAACCCTAGTTCATCTCTTGTGTTCAATCTTGTTACCGGAACTATAGATTGATGCTTGTGGGTGACTAGTAGTGTTGATTACATCTTGTAGTTGATTACTATATGGTTTATTTTGTGAAAGATTATATGTTCAGATCCAATATGCTATTTAATACCCCTCTGATCTTGAGCATGATTATCATTTGTGAGTAGTTACTTTTGTTCTTGAGGTCACGGGAGAAATCGTGTTGCAAGTAATCATGTGAACTTGATATGTGTTCGATATTTTGATAGTATGTATGTTGTGATTCCCTTAGTGGTGTCATGTGAACATCGACTACATGACACTTCACCATATTTGGGCCTAAGGGAATGCATTGTGGAGTAGCAATTAGATGATGGGTTGCGAGAGTGACAGAAGCTTAAACCCGAGTTTATGCGCTACTTCGTAAGGGACCGATTGGATCCAAAAGTTTAATGCTATGTGTTGAGGATATAGACCTTAGAGTCACCCGCCAGGAGGGGCCGGGTTACTCGCGTGGTCAGTGCCAGAAGCCCGGAGCCAAGTTTGAAGACGATGGGCCAGAGATGGGCTGAGACCCGGATATGGCTTAAGGCCCGTAGTTACAATCATCATTATAGTAGAACTTGTAGTGTAAGGCAAGTATGATTGAGAGTCCGAGCCGGACACTCTTATGAGCCGGCCGGGACTCTAAGGGCTGCTGGGCGTCAGCCTCCCTATATAAAGGGACGACCCGGCAGCGGTTTAGGGCGACAACAATCTCATCGAGAGCCGGGCAAAGCTGTTTAGCTCCCTGGCGATCGTAACCCTAATCAATATCACCTCAAACTGGACGTAGGCTTTTACCTTCACCGTAAGGGGCTGAACCAGTATAAACCCTCGTGTTCCTTGTCCCGCATAACCCCTTCAAGCTTCCTAGCTGCGATGGCTCCGCGACTAAGTCCTAGCACGAGGACATCTGCCGTGACAATTCCACGACAGTTGGCGCCCACCGTGGGGCCAGCGCACGGTGGATTTGAGTTCTTGAAGGGCGGCTTCGAAGGGCTCAAGGGATACGCTATGGGCCGGATGACCAAGAGTCGTCGCGGCAAGCTCTACATCGACAATGCGGACTGGGGCCCCGACACCGGCTCAGTGGAGTACGGGTACCGGGTCCCCTTTGGCGGAATTCATGTCTTCATTGGCAAGATTGGTGAGCCGGGCCCCGAGCCGGATCTCTGCGCCGATCTCATCGAAACGGCTCAGCGCGCACGACCCGCCCAGGCCCGGCCTGCCTTAAGGCGCGCTTTTGTGGGATGCATCCATGGAGGGCCCTCTGATCCATCGGGGTCTGGTGATGAGGCGGCCGCCGGTTCTCACGGCGAGTCGGCCACTGATGAGTCAAACTCGTTGTACCAACTTCAAGATGGCAGGCTCATGGGTTGTTCCGATGGCGACAGTATTCCGGGCCTTTTTGAGCCGCCAAGTCAGGTTGGAGTTTTTATGGCTGGGGCGCAGCCTGTTCAGAACCCCGCTGCTGGATCGGGAAACCCGGTGCCCTCTCCGGCTCAGGTGCTGATGGATCTGACGGACAAGATGACGGCCCTGTTAACCACCATGGTTGACCCGGCAGATCAAGCTCAGCATGATGCGGAGGTGGCGCAATTAAAATTGGATCTGATAAAAGCTAAAGAGGATCTTGCAGCAGAAGGGATCAGGCTGGCTGCGGAGCAGGCGGTTCTCGACGCCCGGACTCAGCTGATTCAGGCGCAGTCCTTCCAACTCACGATGGATCAGAACGCGGCCAATGAGGTCATGAGAAGGAGGCATCAGAAGGCCCAGTCTAGACTCCCACCGGTTTACGATCCACGCAACCTCTTCAACACACCAGGGGCAGGGTCTAGTAACCCGCCAGGGATCATAGCGCCCGGGTCTGGACCCCTTATTCAGCTACGAGTGATGGGGCCTCCCCAGGTGCCCCCTGCCCCGCCTCAGTATGTGCCAATACCCCCGGGTCATTATGATAACCCGTTGGAGAACATGGTAGCTGCGGCAGCACGGCTGGCGGCTCTCCCCGTAGACGGCGATTCTCCAGCAGCCATCGAAACCCGCCGAGTCAAGGAACTCCTACAGACGGCACTGGCACAGCAAGAAGCATACTCCCACAGCCGTGATAGGATCCACTCGACCCCCCGTCCGGGTCAGAGCCCGAGTTACAGCCGACACATGGTCTCAGCAACCGGCTTAAGCAATGTCCGACGTCATGACCCGCCCCCTGGCCGTGGCCCGGCTCATAACGGAGCCTTTTACGTGGCAGACCAAGCGCGGCAAGAGGCGGAGCAAGTGCCTCAATTGACGGCTTACCAGACCCCCCCGGCTTATCCGACGACTTCCGTTGATGTGGGCATCCCTACCAGGACCGGGGGTGTCCCCTGTTTGGTGCCAGCTATCCGTAATGAACGTCTGCCTAAGGACTTCAAGGGCCCTAGGAAGGTGCCTAACTACACAGCGGACTTACAGCCCGCGGCCTGGATCGAGAGTTACGAGATGGCCATGGAGCTCCTGGAGGTCAGTGAGGCGGCCATGGCTAAGTACTTCACCATGATGTTGGATGGGACTGCCCGCACTTGGTTGAAAGGCTACCACCGAATTCCATTGGGTCTTTGGCGGAGCTGAAAGCCCGGTTCATCCAAAACTTCAAAGATACCTGCAGGCTGTCTATGTCAATTGTGGATCTGACTAACTGTAAGCAGCAGGAGGGTGAATCCACGACCCATTGGGTCCGCCGGGTCAAGGAGATCATACACTCATCAGACAAAATGGATGTTGGGTCTGCAGTCTTAATGTTGGAACAAAACTGTCGCTTTGTGCCCCTGAAGATGAAACTTGGGCGGCTTAAACGTGACTGCACTGATATGGGTACACTAATGGCAGCTCTTGTCAAGTACGCCGATTCCGATGGTACCAAGGATCCCCCTTCAGATGATGAAAGGTCAGGGAAGGGAAAGAAGAACGGCAATGGCAAGGGTCCTCAGTTTAACCCGGGGAACCAAGGAGGCAAGCGCAAGGCTGATGGCAGCTTAGAGTTCGTAGCCAACGCCAGCTCCCAAGGTAACAACCAGCGCCGCAAGGGGAGGCCCCCCCCCCCCCGAGGCGGCGGGTCAGGACCTTCTCTGGAGCAGCTGTTGAATGAACCTTGTCCGAGACACGGCTCTAGAGAGAAACCAGCGACTCATCTATGGAAGGATTGTGCAATCATGAAGGCCTTTAAAAACTACAATGGCCCGGGTGGCGGCTCAGGCGCCGGCGGTTTTCATGGCCCGGGGGGCGGCTCGAATCTGGCCCTCAGGGCGGTCAAGGGGGCTTTAATCAACAGTCTGGCCAGGGTCATCAACAGCAGCAGGGGGGTTACCAGACCAATCCAAAGCAGCTAAGCGGTGGACAGTATCATGTATTTACCACTAGTCTGTGCAAGTGAGATCAGAAGATTCACAGGAGGGCTGTGAATGCTGTTGAGCCGGCAGTCCCACGCTATTTACGATGGTCTGAGCAGCCCATAGTGTGGAGTAGGGAGGATCATCCTCCTCGGGTGGATAACCCGGGCCACTTGGCCTTGGTGGTGGCTCCTCAGGTGGGAGGATATAAGTTCACAAAGGTACTTATGGATGGAGGCAGTAGCATTAACATCCTTTATTATGAGACTTCTCGCCGTATGGGGTTAGTTGATAAGAACCTCAGCCAGTCAAACACTATCTTCCATGGGGTAGTACCTGGTAAGTCGGCTTATCCAGTCGGCAAGATCGAATTGGAAGTGGCTTTCGGTGATGACAATAATTACAGGGTGGAGAAGTTGACCTTTGAGGTGGTCAAGATAAGAAGTCCATACCATGCTATATTTGGACGGCCGGCTTACGCCAAGTTCATGGCACGGCCGTGTTATGTGTACTTACAGCTCAAGATGCCGGGTCACAATGGGACCATTACGGTTCACGGCAGCCGGAAAGTGGCTCTGGAGTGTGAGGAAGGTGATGCAGCTTATGCAGAGTCTGTTTGTGCTATAGAGGAGTTAAAGTTTTACAAAGACAATTTTGACCCAACAGACATGACCTCTCTGAAGAAGCCGACTACGGAGACTGAGCCGGCGATGAAATTTAAGTCGGCTGATGAAACTAAGCTTGTTGATTTTGTTCCAGGAGATTCATCTCAGCAGTTTAGCATCAGTGCCAGTCTGGATCCAAAATAGGAAAGCGCGCTCATCGAGTTCATCCGTGAGAATAGGGACATCTTCGCGTGGAAACCTTCTGACATGCCAGGTGTACCTAGAGAACTCGCTGAGCACACTCTCAATGTTGATCCGAAATTTAAGCCGGTCAGACAGTTCCTTCGGCGGTTTAATGAAGAGAGGCGAAAAGCTATTGGTGAAGAAGTGGCTAGGCTCTTGGCGGCCGGGTTTATCGTTGAAGTCTTTCACCCAGAGTGGTTGGCTAACCCGGTGCTCGTGCTCAAGAAGAATGGCACCTGGCGGATGTGTGTGGACTACACGGACTTGAACAAGGCGTGTCCGGCTGATCCTTTTGCCCTCCCCCGTATTGATCAAATCATTGATGCTACGGCAGGTTGTGCACGCTTAAGTTTCTTGGATGCTTATTCCGGGTATCATCAGATTAAGATGGCAGTTAAGGACCAGGAGAAGACGGCGTTCATCACTCCCTTTGGAGCCTTCTGCTATGTATCTATGCCCTTCGGACTCAAGTGTGCACAGGCGACTTACCAGCGTTGTGTACAGAATTGTCTTCATAAACAGATCGGGCGCAATGTTCACGCTTACGTGGACGATATTGTGGTTAAATCCATCAAGGAGGAAACCCTGATAGATGACTTAAGGGAAACCTTTGATAATCTCCGGGTCTATAAGATGATGCTTAACCCGGCCAAGTGTGTCTTTGGTGTTCCTGCAGGCAAGCTCTTGGGTTTCTTGGTTTCTGACAGAGGCATTGAGGCTAACCCGGAGAAGATCAAGGCCATCACCTCCCTGGCTAAGCCGGCGTGTATAAATGACGTTCAGCGCTTGGCGGGTCGCATTGCTGCTTTAAGCCGGTTTATAAGCCATTTGGGTGAAAAGGCCATGCCCTTATATCAGTTGATGAAGAAAACTGATAACTTTGTCTAGAATGATGCAGCTAATACCGCTTTTGAAGAATTGAAGAAACAACTGGCAGAGCCCCCGGTCCTTGCTGCTCCGGTTGATAAGGAGCCCTTACTACTGTATGTGGCAGCAAACGCACGAGCAGTCAGCGTGGCTATTGTGGTGGAGCGCAAGGAGGCGGGTAAGGAGCATCCGGTTCAGCGGCCGGTTTATTATGTCAGCGAAGTGCTCATTGAGTCTAAACAGCGGTACCCGCATTGGCAGAAGCTTGTGTATGGAGTGTTCATGGCGAGCCGGAAGCTTAAGCATTATTTTCAGGGTCATCCCATCATTGTGGTCAGTTCTGCCCCTCTTGGTGATATCATTCAGAATAGAGAGGCCACAGGGAGAATTGCTAAGTGGGCTATAGAACTTGGACCCCATGGTCTCAAATATGTGCCACGTACTGCTGTTAAATCTCAGGCTTTGGTGGATTTCATCAACGATTGGACAGAATCACAAGTGCTCGAGCAGAAGCCGGATAACACATATTGGACTATTCACTTTGACGGGTCCAGGCAGTTGGAGGGCTCGGGGGCTGGTGTTGTATTAGCCTCCCCTAAAGGTGACAAGTTCCATTATGTGTTACAGTTGATGTTTCCTTGCACTAACAATGCGGCTGAGTACGAGGCCTTGCTCCACGGTCTTCGGATGGCTAAGGAGATGAGCCTGAGCCGGGTAAGGTGCTTCGGTGATTCAGACTTGGTGGCTCAACAGGTATCAGGCAAGTGGGACTCTAAGGACCCTCTAATGGCGGCTTATCGCCGCGAAGTTGATGCCATTGCGGGGCACTTTCAGGGCTACCAAGTAGAGCACATTGATCGCAGGAAGAACGAGGCGGCTGATGCTTTAAGCTGACTAGGCTCTCAGCGAAAGCCGGTGCCGCCTAACACTTTCCTGGATGTCCTGTATAACCCTTCGGTTAAATTGCCTACAGAGGAGGACTTGGCTATCCCTGACCCGGAGGCACGACTGGTGGCGGCTCTTCATGTCATACCAGACTGGACAATGCCATATCTGGCTTATATAACCCGGGGAGAGTTGCCTGAGGATGAAACTTTGGCCAGGCAAATAACCCGGCGGGCTAAGTCAATGATCATCATCGATGGCGAGTTACATCACCGCAGTGTTTCAGGGGCATTTCAGCGTTGTATCTCCCCTGAGGAAGGCCAAGAGATCTTGCGTGAGATCCATGAAGGGGATTGTGGCCATCACGCCGGCTCCAAATCCCTTGTAGCCAAGGCTTTCCGTCATGGTTTTTATTTGCTGACGGCTCATGCTGATGCAGAGGACTTGGTCAGTAAATGTGATGGTTGCCAAAGGTTCTCACGACGGGCTCATGTGCCGGCTCAGGAGTTGAGGATGATCCCAATCACTTGGCCCTTTGCGGTCTGGGGGCTTGATATGGTTGGGCCTTTTAAACGGTCCAAGGATAAGAAGACCCACCTCTTGGTGGCAGTTGACAAATTCACAAAGTGGGTGGAAGCTGAGCCAGTTAGCAAGTGCGATGCAGCCACGGCGGTTCAATTTATGAAAAAAGTGATTTTCCGCTTTGGTTTTCCACATAGCATTATAACTGACAATGGCACCAATCTCTCCAAGGGCGCCATGGAGGAATTTTGTCAACGAGAGCATATCAGACTTGATGTTTCTTCAGTGGCTCATCCTCAATCCAATGGTCAAGCAGAGAGAGCTAACCAGGAAATTCTGAAGGGCATCAAACCCCGGCTTTTGGTCCCTTTGCAACGGACGCCGGGTTGTTGGGTGGAGGAGTTGCCCTCCGTCTTATGGAGCATCAACACTACTCCTAACAGGTCTACCGGCTTCACGCCTTTCTTCATGGTTTATGGAGCAGAAGCAGTCCTCCCCAGCGACATCCGTCACGATTCACCTCGCGTGGCGGCTTATGTTGAGACGGATAATGAACAAGCGCGCCAAGATGCTCTGGACTTGTTGGACGAACAACGTGACGTGGCAGCAGCCCGTTCAGCGATTTACCAACAAGACCTGCGCCGTTATCATAGTCGCAGGGTTAAATCCCGGGTCTTCCAGGAAGGCGACCTTGTGCTCCGGCTCATCCAGGATCAAGCAGATGCACACAAGTTATCCCCACCTTGGGAAGGGCCCTTTGTGGTCAGCAAGAACTTGCACAACGGGTCATATTACCTCATTGATATTCGGGAGCACAAAGATTCACGTAAATCTGAGGAAGAGACCCGTCGGCCGTGGAACATAGCTCACCTTCGGCCTTACTACACTTGAGCTACCGGCTCTCGTGGTGTACATACTTATCTCGGCCATGTATATATTATGATAAGCAATAAAGCAGTACCTCTGTCCTTTTCTCTCCTCCAAATATGTGTGTGTTGTTTTTATTACAAGATTACATGCTGACTTAAAGGAGGATCCGGCTTACGATCGTATTCGAATCTAGCCGTAAGCAGTAAAGTCACTTGGGGGCTTCCTGTTCAAACATGGGTCGTATTCGAACCAAAGAGAACATAGCTGTCGATACCCATTTGATTGGCAAAGTGCCGAGCTCATTGGGAGGTTATCTTTGGTCATATTTGAATCATAAGTTTAACCCCTCTGAGAACCGACGTGGATCATATTCGAATCAGCGTCGTTAAACAATTTTAAATCACTTGGGGGCTTCCTGTTCAAACATAAGTCGTATTCGAACCAAAGAGAACATAGCTGTCGGTACCCTCTTGATTGGCATCGCCACACCCACTGGGGGCTATGTGATCGTATCCGAATCTTAGCTTAACCCCTTTGGGCCGGGTTTCTGGTCGTATTCGAACCGGAAGCCCCTAAGTTCTTATATTTTGTCACAAGTTTACTCTGATTACGTCAAGGTGTGTACTGCCGGGTCTCACTTGCCGGCTTAATTTTGGTTTATCTTGTTAGTTGAACATCAGGGATGTCATCAAGGCAAGTAAATTAGAGTTAAGGTACCAACCGTGCTACCCGGGTTATTTAAACCGGACGTATGCTTACAGGCCGTTAAGTGTGTTATCACGGCCATGTTCAGAGTATAATTAAGGACCAGTCTTTTTTGATTCGTATTCCGGGTTATCCATCTCAAGCACCTGATTCTCAGGGCGGTAAGCCGCCTTCAGACTTGTGATTCGTCTTTCTATGCAGATACTTAAAGGCACTTTTTAAGGTTGAGAAGGACAACGGGATGATTATGACCCGGAGAAACATCAAAAGGATAACTTCAAGGGATTTCAGCATTCATTACGTGCACGATGGCACGGCAGAGATAAATTGTTGCACCTATTCTATTACAAAATTCATCAAGTCTCAAGGATGGAGCATTGTTCGGTGAACCGCCAGCCGATTTATGATGCCTGCTGAGTCGAAGTCTCCGGCTCGTTCCTGTCCTCTCCTCCGGCTGATCCCAAGACTTGGAACGTTGATGACTTCCAGTCAATGCCGCGGAGAGCTTCGAATTGGGCTTCTTCATCAATTAACCCCGCCGGGTCAATCTCTGGGGCAAAGGTGTGCTGACGAGCCGGCGGAATTAGACTCAGGTCTTCATAGCGAGGGGTTGGAATCCTCTGATTCTCCGCGTTGTAGCCCGGCTGGTACTTTGTTAGATCAGTGTCGTCCCCGATAAGGGTGGCCACCGGGCGTACAGCCTTCACACACGCCGCGAAGTCCTTCTGGTCAAAGGCTGAGCCGTCTTCCTTCAGGCTTGGGTAACCCAGGGCGATGTCTGCCGGGTCTAGCTCCGGCAGAAATGCCTTGGCCCGGCTCAGCGCGGCGATCGCTCCGGCTCTCGCAGAGGCCCGTCGTAGCTCTTGGATCCGCTGAGGCAGAACGGCGAGCCGGCGCAGGACTTCGGCCAGATGAGTTGGCACCTCGTTGGATAGGGCCACCACGGCTAAGGCGCGTTGTGACCCGGTGTAGAGCTGTTCCACCAGGGTATACACGGCCTTTAGCTTGGTGACCACGCTCTGGTTGAGATTGGCACTTCTGGGACCTGTTTAACCGCATCAGATAAGCCGGTGACAAGGATGAATCATGAGATGTAAACATTCTAACATGGATGAAAGCCGGTGAGGCGACTTACCGAAGATGGCGGCTACCATTTGGGAAACCTGGCGTTTTAGGCCGGAGAGCTCGGCGGTCTTCTCAGAGAGAGCCTTCTCCGCCTGTTCCGCCCGGGTCACCAGTGCGGCCTTCTCCTCAGCCCAGGCCTTCCGCTCAGCATCAAATTCGGTCTTTAGCTTCTCTTGAGCGGCGATGCTGGAGACAAACTTGGCGTTTGCCTTCCGGGTCTCCATCTCCTGTGTCTTCAGCCGGCTCTTGAGATCGGCAAGGTCCGACTCTAGTTTCTTGCCAACAGCCTGAATAAATCTCCGGGTTATTAACAGTCATTATATAAGTCCCAAGCGCTTTCCACGCAAAGACACTTGGCACTTGGGGGCTAATGCATATTGAACGTATCTATCTACATACTGCCGGCTCATTTGAGTAAGCCGGAACCTAAGTCTACAACATATTCAAGTATAAGTCGTTGACTTGGGGGCTGGCATGACAAGGGTAACTATGCGGTAAATAAAACGACAGCGGCAGGATACCTCAGATTTTTGTTGGATCTGGTTGACCATGGCGACCTCGGCGTCCCGGCTCTTGTGAACTTGGCTGATGTAGCCAGAGACGAGCTCTCCAATGCTCAAGTCGGTGTAGCCGGAGAGGTCCAGATTCACCCGGTGGGGCTGCAGCAACTCCCCTTTCGCGGAGCATTTGGCCAGCACGGTCGGTCTCCCCGGCTCAACATACTCCGTCCGGGTAATTACCACGTCCGGGTCGTCAGCTGGTGGAGCTGAGCCGGAAGCCTCCGGGTTAACTGAAGCTTCAGTCGTGGCCTTGGTAGTTGGGGCGGTGGTTTCAGGTGCCGTGTCCATTGGAGTGGCGGCTTCGGGGGCGGAGGCAGCTGGCGGTTCTTGGATTGTCACCGCCGGCTCAGGCAAGTCCGGCACTCCGGCCGACTTGGTTTTCTTCACCCTCTTGGTGAGCTTTGCTTGAGCACTGAAAGAACAACAAAGGTTAGTACAAAGCATATGAGTAAAGATCAGAATGACATGAGATGATTGTTGTTACCCGGGCGCGGTCTTGAAAGCCGGCAGATTTGACTGCATGGAGTCACCCGAAGAGGGGGAGGTCTCCTGGTAATTGGAGTCAGAAGAGTTGAGTGGCTGACGGATAACACCCGCCAACGGATGAAAGGGGTATAAGTGAGAAAAAACCTCAGTGCGACGCTTCCTTGTTGCGTCGGGTAACCCGACGGAGAGGTCGGTGTCCTTGCGGGCCCGGGTGTGACGCCGGCTCTCGTGAACCTGCTGCTTCAAAAGAAATTGAGGGTCTTGATGAGCTAACGGATGTGAAAAGCTTACTTTCCGGGTTACTCTTCGGACTTTCGGCTGTGGAAAAGGCTCCGAGTCGGAGGAAAGTGACATTACCTCTTCAACCACCGGGTTACTGGCGCCGGTGTCATCCTGTCAATGAGCAAAGTGTTGATAAGGCGGACAACAGCTAACAAACAAGTATAGCAAGAAGTTAAAGGTTTAAGGATTACCACTGACTCGGAGCTATCGCTTAATTGCATTAGCTCCGAAGCAGTGGGTCGGCTTCCCTTTTTGCGAGGGGCGGCTTTCTTGGCGGCTTTCTTCGCCTTCCTGGCCTTCTTGGCCGCTTCATGGTCATATTTGACCCGCCAGAACTTATCATCAGCCTGAAAGATACAAGGATTGATTCTTAAAACGGTTCGTTTGAAGGTCATATGCAGATGAAGATAAAGGTTAAAGTCAGCGGCTTACCGCTGGGGCTGGATTGGTCTTGCAGAAGGGGGCTAGCCCGGTTCTTCCGCAGTCTGCCAGGCTCTCGTTTAAAAGAGCCTTGGTTTCTTCCTCTGCAACGTCTTCTGGAAGATCATTGCGACTGTGCCTCTGCGGGTCATCCTTTCGCCCGGTGTACTCACACATTAAGCCGGGGCGGCGGCTCAACGGGATCACCCGCCATGAGATCCAGACCCGGACCAGGTCAATTCCGTTCAGACCGTTGCCTAGCAGGGCCTTGATCTTATTGATAGTTGGAAGCAGAGGCTGGCGTTCTGCTGCAGTCAGTTTGTCCGACAGCGGATGAGTCGGCTCTAGACGTGTTGGGCGAAAGCCGGGCAGCGGGTTTTCATCAGCCGGAGACGTGTCTTGGCAGTAGAACCAAGTCATATTCCAGTCCTTGGGGTGGCTCGGCGGCTCTGCATAAGGGAACAGACAGTCCCTACGCCGTTGGATGGAGATGCCACCTAACTCCAGACTTGGCCCGTTGGCGCATTCATTCTGGCGGTTTAAATAAAACAGCTCTCTGAAGAGCAGCAGACTAGGCTCTTCTCCAAGGTACACTTCGCAAAAGACTTGGAAGTTGCAGATGTTGGATACGGAGTTGGGTCCTATATCCTGAGGCCGTAGGTCAAAGAAGTTGAGCACGTCCCTGAAAAACTTTGAGCCGGGCGGTGCGAAGCCCCGGCTCATATGGTCTGCGAAGATCACTACCTCCCCCGTCCCTTGGCTGTGGTCTCTCTTCCGACGGGTCAGGGGCACGGTAAGACATGATTTCCTTCTTAGGCAAATATCCGGACTTAACGAAATTGGCCAGGGTCTCGTCGGTGACGTTGGACCTCATCCAGTTGCAAGTGATGGAAGCCTTGGGAGGCATGGTGAAGGTTGGTGGTCTATGATAAAGAGAAAAGTGTCTGGGTTAATTATAAGCCGGAGATCTATTGTTCAAACTAAGATGGCGGCTTATGAAGGGGACTAATGGTGTATATTCAGATACGGTGGATTATTTAAGCCGCAGGAAGATTCAGAGTAAATTGGTTATTTGCGGTTTTACTACAGTTAAGCCGGAGGATTCTACAGAGCATGGTTCTCCTTAAACCGGAAAGTTCTACAACGCGTGTTTTTCCTTAAACCGGAAATGTAAGCCGCCAAGATTCAATAGTTGCAATTTTTACTAAGTGTGGTAAAACAGGTTTCGCATACTACCGTAACTTTTTTGGATCAAAATGGTTGGAGCAAAGAAAATTTTCTAGACCTAAAATGCGGACGTAGGGGAGTTCTTGGGCTCGAACGAAGCATCTATACAGTGGAAGGAGATCTACTGGTACTTGAAATGAGGCTTAAACAACTACCGCAATAACTTTATGCAAGGTTAAAGATCAACCAAGTACAGTGGCTATGATAACTACTGAGGGTTGTGGCAATGGCGATGAACGCGAAGAACTCAGACGAACCCTACGGTAGATCTATCTGACAGGGCAAAGGAGACTCACCGGAGTTGGAGAAGAGCGGAAGTCGCCGCCGTTTATCTGGTCCGAATCAGGGTGATGCAGCGGCCGGGTTGATGAAGACCAGAGGCGCGACGGCGGCGGCAGTGGCAGAGCTCGGGCAGAGGAGCGACGACGTGAGGAGGAAGAAGAGAGCGTGAGAAGAACCTGTTGGGCCGGCCTATTTATAAGGCAAGGTCATAAGTGGGCGCGAGATTCAAGGAGACCACGGCGTGGTTATCTCCCCCCACGACGCCTCGATTTTCGGAATGGCAGTGAAAGCAAAGATCCGTTGCGGATCTGGCGGAGTAAAAAACGGACTTAATGGAGGATGACGTCATGGCGGATTATCCGGAGTCCAGAGGATGACGTCACTCCGGGTTATGGCCTTCGCATGAATGGTAAGCCGGAGATTTTTTCTGTCAGAAGAGTTGAAGATTGACATGAGCCGACTCAAATCAATCTGGGGCCTAATGTTGAGGATATAGACCTTAGAGTCACCCGCCAGGAGGGGCCGGGTTACTCGCGTGGTCAGTGCCAGAAGCCCGGAGCCAAGTTTGAAGACGATGGGCCAGAGATGGGCTGAGACCCGGATATGGCTTAAGGCCCGTAGTTACAATCATCATTATAGTAGAACTTGTAGTGTAAGGCAAGTATGATTGAGAGTCTGAGCCGGACACTCTTATGAGCCGGCCGGGACTCTAAGGGCTGCTGGGCGTCAGCCTCCCTATATAAAGGGACGACCCGGCAGCGGTTTAGGGCGACAACAATCTCATCGAGAGCCGGGCAAAGCTGTTTAGCTCCCTGGCGATCGTAACCCTAATCAATATCACCTCAAACTGGACGTAGGCTTTTACCTTCACCGTAAGGGGCCGAACCAGTATAAACCCTCGTGTTCCTTGTCCCGCATAACCCCTTCAAGCTTCCTAGCTGCGATGGCTCCGCGACTAAGTCCTAGCACGAGGACATCTGCCGTGACAATTCCACAACACTATGGTTAGAATTTATTCATAATACTTTTCTCGTAGTTGCGGATGCTTGCGGGAGGGTTAATCATAAGTAGGAGGTTTGTTCAAGTAAGAACAACACCTAAGCACCGGTCCACTCACATTTCAAATTATCAAAGTAGCGAACACAAATCGAACCAACGTGGTGAAAGTGACTAGATGAAATCCCCGTGTACCCTAAAGAACGCTTTGCTTATCATAAGAGACCGTTTTGGCATGTCCTTTGCCTCAAAAGGATTGGGCTACCTTGCTGCACTTTTGCTACTACTATCGTTACTTGCTCGTTACAATTTATCTTGCTATCAAACTACTCTGCTACTTACAATTTCAGCACTTGCAGTCATTACCTTGCTGAAAACCACTTGTCATTTCCTTCTGCTCCCCGTTGGGTTCGACACTCTTATTTATCGTAAAGAGCTACAATTGATCTCCTATACTTGTGGGTCATCATAGCACTCGGTATTTAACGAGTTCAGGCCCCTCACTCGGTGGAGGTAAAAGCCCTACGTCTCGTGCCCTAAGGCCTGCTTTGATTTGATGGTATGCCCGGCTATGGAGAGGGGTGCGACTTATATAGAGTGCACTGCAACCTCATGTTCTCCATGCCGCCGGGGCAATTAATGTCATTGAATGAGGCAGTTACTAGGGTAATGAGCCTCTACTACAACAGTTACAGGTAACAGTAGCTATAACTATATTTAGTGGATGACTTAGGATACTTCGACCGTTGCAGCTCCCACGACGCCTTCCTGTCCAGTACGTCCGAGTGGTAGTTCGTCCGTCGAGTGTCGTGTGGTTGTCCGAGTGCCGCAGAGCCGTCCGAGTGATCCTCCTAATGTATGCATCCGAATGCTGACATGGTCCAGAGACCTTTCTATGATGGTGATGGGCCCCATGTGGGACCCAGATGATGGGTCCTTGACCCTACCTATAATAGGTGACCGCATCAGCTGTCATGGCTCACCTTGGTCAGAGAAGCCGAGCCATGTCATTGGCAGCCGATGCGCCACCCGGGGCTTGCGTAGGAGGAAGATACCTGACGGTGTCTTGGGCTATGCATCGTCGCGCCGCCACATGCTTCTGCTCTGCAGCCGCACTGAGCGATGGTCGTTTGGGAGCCTGATGGTGGAAGGCGTCCATGAGTCCAGGGCGGTGGATTGTGATCTACCACCCACACTAGTGGGGAAACTATCGTCGAGCACTGATCGGCCTCTTGCCTTCGATCTAATGAAGTGATTCATCCAAATAGGTCAATTGCTAGGTATTAGTTCTTTGTACCGAGGTCACAAATTTGTACATATGTTGAAGTAGTCCATCCAGTCCTTTTTACACCGCATATAAAATTTGTTTGAAGTCAAACTTCGTAAAGTTTAGCCATATTTATATAAAAATAGTATCAACATCTACAATACTAAAGTTATCCAGTGTGAAAACTAAATTCATGATGCAACTAATGATATTGATTTTGTATTATGAATGTTGATATTTTTTCCATAAAGTTAGTCAAATTTTACAAAGTTTGACTTCGTACAAATTTTATATGAAGAGTAAAAAGGCCCGAAGAAAGTATGAAGTGAATAAAGCTCTAAACAATATCTCATCCATGGAGCGAAGCATCATAATTGCATCAACAAATGGACTTTCAAGAGAGAATCATCATCAAAGAATAAACAACAGATAATGTTGCTACTTGTTTTTTTAAAATATTTTTGTAACAAATTATAATACATTTACTTAATTGTTAATTTTATGTGAAGACATGTCTACGGATCGTGTGTTTCACGCGTGTTCACATTGTTGGCATGAGACACATTTAAATAACTTGGTATACAAATAGTTCGATATACAAAGTCGCTGAAAAATAAAATTCAAAATATATGTTTTTATTATAGATTAGGATATGTTTGCTCGTTTATAATATTATTGTAGTGTCAAAAATACTTTTATATTAGGAGTAGTTACATGAATGAGCTAATCCACTTCGTGACTTCGAGTACCAAAGTCGGTAACTGGATCCCCAGGAATCCAGGACAGGGAACTTGCCAGCCGCGCAATGTCCAAACACACCATTACCGTCTAAAACATATCGCTCGTACGATCAAAACTGAACGGCCAAGATTTCCCTCAACGACAGCCATCAGACATGGATCAGACGGCCAGGAAGGAACCCTAGCACCCCCCGCTGCCAATATAAAGAGGGGAGGCATTCCGCGCTCCTAGCCCCCCTCCTCAGTCCCCTCCCGCCGCCGCCTCCCCTCCGTTCGTTCTTCTTCTTCGAGGTCAGTTTCCCGATCCAGTCCCCTTCTCTTTTCAGATGCGTTCTCCATGGCTGTCGAGAAGCTCTAGATCTACGCGCATGTCTCAGTTTCTGTTTAGTTGCCTGTAGCGCGCGAGCCGCTGGAGTATTAGGAGCCTTTCGAGCGGATCGTTCTTCCGTTTTTACTTTGAAGGGCTTTCCGCTAATACTGTTGCCTTGATCCGTAGTTTGCCAGGGTTATGTTCCTAATTTGTTAGCGCAATTGCAAGCTCGTAACACCTAATCATCTCTGCTCTTTGTTTTTATCGGTCCACGGACGTATACTTAGTTCGTAGGATGCACCGATGACAGTCTTGTGGAATATTTATTTGTCGCTCCATCATTTTTTTGTCGTTCACTGGTGTTGTTGCCGAGATATAGTTATGGCTTCTGGATGATATGCTGGAGGTTTTATAGCATCTTATTAGACAACCTTTTTACTGTTAACCGTCATAGCATCTTATTAGACCCATCTTTTTACTGTTAACCGTCACCGGTAGCTAAGATATTTGATCTATCAGTTTATGTCACTTGTTCACATGATGATTCCCTGCGTCCGTTGGTTTTAATAAATTTTTTCTGTGTCGCAGTTGGGTAGTTTAGCTCTACCCACCAGCCATGGGTAAGGAGAAGACTCACATCAACATCGTGGTCATTGGCCACGTCGACTCTGGCAAGTCGACGACCACTGGCCACCTGATCTACAAGCTTGGAGGCATTGACAAGCGTGTCATCGAGAGGTTCGAGAAGGAAGCCGCTGAGATGAACAAGAGGTCTTTCAAGTACGCGTGGGTGCTTGACAAGCTCAAGGCCGAGCGTGAGAGAGGTATCACCATCGATATTGCTCTCTGGAAGTTTGAGACCACCAAGTACTACTGCACCGTCATTGATGCCCCTGGTCACCGTGACTTCATAAAGAACATGATCACCGGTACCTCCCAGGCTGACTGTGCTGTTCTCATCATTGACTCCACCACTGGTGGTTTTGAGGCTGGTATCTCCAAGGACGGCCAGACACGTGAGCATGCCCTCCTTGCTTTCACTCTTGGAGTGAAGCAGATGATCTGCTGCTGCAACAAGGTATAACTTGTGAAAAATCTTCATTCCTGAAAGGCCATATAACCATATTACTTTGTGTAGATGTTGCTACTTGTGTGGTAGACTTATTTGAGGTTGTTATATTTTCTGAGTGTTTGATTTTAACTAACATGTACACATGCTCTGAATCAATTGCTTGATTTTAACAAACATGTACACATGCTCTGAATCAATTGCTTGATTTTAACAAACATGTACACATGCTCTGAATCAATTGCTTAATTTCATATTGCTGTACACATTTTGATTCTAGTGGTCTAATTTTATGTTTTCTGTAGTACATTAGGATATACCAGCTTCTACCTGTATGAATCTAAATGTAATATTAAATGGTGTAGGAGTTGGGTGTGAATTAATTAATCATCATCTGTATGAGAACTAACCACAATGTATTAATATGTCTATTGTTATCCTGTACTGTCATCCCTGCAGTTTTTCCTGTAACTAGTTGATTGTTCTACTGTTCTAATGTTTAATTATCACTCTGTGATTGGTACTGCTGTGCTAGTTGATTGTTCTGATTGTTTATGCTAGTTATAATAGTATAATCAAGTCTCTTGCTGTTATCTGTTCACAATATCTTACAGTTCCGTCGTAGCTCTGAGTATCATTTAACTAAAGGTGTCCTTCTACTGTTATGTTTTTAGATGGACGCCACCACTCCCAAGTACTCAAAGGCGCGTTATGAAGAAATTGTCAAGGAGGTCTCTTCCTACCTGAAGAAGGTCGGCTACAACCCTGACAAGGTTCCCTTCGTCCCCATCTCTGGGTTTGAGGGTGACAACATGATTGAGAGGTCCACCAACCTTGACTGGTACAAGGGCCCAACCCTCCTTGAGGCGCTTGACCAGATCAACGAGCCCAAGAGGCCGTCAGACAAGCCCCTCCGCCTTCCCCTCCAGGACGTTTACAAGATTGGTGGCATTGGAACTGTGCCAGTTGGCCGTGTTGAGACTGGTGTCATCAAGCCTGGTATGGTTGTTACCTTTGGTCCCACTGGTCTGACAACTGAGGTCAAGTCCGTTGAGATGCACCATGAGTCTCTCCTGGAGGCGCTTCCCGGTGACAACGTCGGCTTCAACGTCAAGAATGTTGCCGTGAAGGATCTGAAGCGTGGGTTTGTTGCATCCAACTCCAAGGATGACCCTGCCAAGGAGGCAGCCAACTTCACCTCCCAGGTCATCATCATGAACCACCCTGGTCAGATTGGCAACGGCTATGCCCCAGTGCTGGACTGCCACACCTCGCACATTGCTGTCAAGTTTGCTGAGCTGGTGACCAAGATCGACAGGCGATCTGGTAAGGAGCTGGAGGCCCTGCCCAAGTTCCTCAAGAATGGTGATGCTGGCATAGTGAAGATGATTCCCACCAAGCCCATGGTTGTGGAGACCTTTGCTACTTACCCTCCTCTTGGTCGTTTTGCTGTCCGGGACATGAGGCAAACTGTGGCTGTTGGTGTCATCAAGGGTGTGGAGAAGAAGGACCCAACCGGTGCCAAGGTGACCAAGGCTGCCATCAAGAAGAAATGAGGCGTTTACCTGAATCCATCTATGTCTGCTTTTGAGATCTCTAGTAGTTTAGTGCCTATTAAGTTTTGCTACTGTTAGCGCCGTGTGATATGCGCCCTGTTGATGTGTCATTTGAGTACTGTCGTGTTAATTTCGGCTTTTGGCAAAACATGGAAGCTTCTGAGACTACTCATTTTTATCCTCTGCTTTGGAATGGTAGGCTGCTACTTTTAGTCTTGGCTGCTGTTTCTCGTTGAAGCCTTTGGTGGTATTTTGTAGTGATAATAGCAGGTTGTTTTCATTCTAAGATCTGTTTGGATTGATCCCCATCTAGGCCTACCAAAATATGTTCGGCCAATAGAGGCATGACCAAAATGTTGGGGCTTGCTTGGATTGTAACTACGAAAATTTTGGCAAAAAATCATAGGCTTTTATCTGTTTTCAAGCCAAAAGATCAGCCATGTAGTAAAATGCAGTTCATTACAATCAAATCAGAACTAATGCGCAAATAAAGGGTGCAAAATAATTAGCATACACCCAGTACAACGGAGGAAAATAGAGTGCAAAGACGTTTTCGTATTTCAATTTAGAAAAAGATGTATAGGGACACTTCGTAAAGTCACATGCAAATGAGATCGGTGTTAGGGTTGGGGGGCTCCATGTACAGACCTACTGGTGAAATGTGGAGCGGAGTAGCGCAGCACCAAGCCGGAAAAAAATATAAGAGCTTTTAGATTACTGCAAGTGATCTAAACATTCTTATAGGGAATACTGTATAAGACCGTTCGAAAGTGTTATGTCGAGTTCAGCAATTCGAGTTAAGCATTTTTTCTGTTTTGCTTAGTCCAGTGAAATTTCTAGTCTTTGTCTTTAGGTCACTGAATAGACATGTTGTACCTTGTATACATCAAAATTAGGCCCAAGCCCGCAAAATAGCTTTTCGAAAACTGTTTGCACAGAGCAGGTTCATCTAACTGAGTTGAAAAGGTTAAAAATTACAAAAATGTTTTCTTCTTGCATCTGACGTAGTGCCATTCTAAGTTAGCGACAAGCGCCAGGAGGCGGCAGTACAAGCCAACTCGGTCGAAAAATTTAAACAGGTCGAGCAGCATTCCAAAGTTGCTTGACCAGAGTATCATCGTCTATCGGCATGTGCCTGCTACGAACACCTATAGCTCATCTTCAAGCCTCACCTCTCCTGCTTTCTCAGCTTCGTTCAACACAAAGGTCTTGAGAGACTCTACGTCCCTAGGCCCTGCAATGTCATTGAGTAGTTGGATTAGGCATTGAGCACTTACTAGACGAATATTTTCAAAACAAAGAATCATACATAATGGGACAAACTGCGTGTATACAAAGAAAATGCAGCAAAAAATTTATTGCCAAACTGCATATGATCTTTTGAGCGGTGATGCCGAATGACAGTACAAGAAAACTGTAACTGTTAGATTAAATCAACTTCAGGGACATGATACGGTCCATGATTATGAATTGATGGTTGAAAGTGGAGACTCGCTATAGAATAGCATTTTCATGAACAAAGTACCACAACAAATCCAACAGGTGGAGCAACATGATGACATATCCATCTAATAGAATATTGAAAAAGCACGCATTCATGATCAATAAAAGCAAAAAATAAAATAAAATGATATGTGAACAAAGTTGTACACAAAGTTTTCCTCCCTCATGTTGTTTATTTAGTTATGAAATATCGTCACCTCTGCTGTTAAGAACTAGCTGATACTCCCTCCGATTACAAATATAAGATGTTTTGGATATTTCAATATGGACCACATACGGACTGAAATGAGTGTAACAAACACACTAAAACGTGTCTATATACATCCAATTCAGACAAAAGTTAGAATACCTTATATTTGTGAATGGAGGAGGAGTATATCAGTAACATCCAAGTCATGGCTGGTCCAAAAAAGAAATTCTAAATTTTCCGCATTAGCGGATCCTGCTATATACGAAAATCGCGCCTAAAATGTAATCTTTTCCAACCTTTTGGTTCAAGTTCAGAGGTTTTAATCTTTTAAGAGTCATGCCCTACTCTCACAATACAAGTCAACAGCGTGGTTTTGGTTTCTAAAATCTATCACCATTCCAAGAGTATTGAACCACATGCAATAGATTCCAACATGGTTTTCATGGTAGTAGTATCTAGTTTATGTTGTCCTTGTCAAACAAAAGTAAGATGTGAGAGGGATTACCTTTATATTTTGCAACTTCTTCGCCATCATAGAACACCTTGAATGTTGGGTATGAATGAATGTCCACCTTTGAGCAGACTGGTTTGCTTGCACCGCAATCAACTTCTCCGATCTCAATTTCATCCGTACCTTCGATAACCTTTCCGAGGTCCTCCCAAAGAGTTCCTAGGCTCTTGCTGTGTAAATGTAGAAGGCATCCTTGTTTAGCAGCAAGCGGTCAAAACTCGCATTGTAGTTGATATATCCATGTCACCGCTACGGCATGTAGAGCTTACCAGTGCTTACACCAAGGGACGCAGAATTGCACAAACCATACTGTGTCCTTCTCCTTTATCTAGACACAAGAGAAAAAAAAATCCAAACTGGCTTAAGCAACGGCTGTGCACAAGCATTGCAGCGAAGCAACTCGAACCAAAACAGGAGTTCAGATGGCGCGCCGCATCTAAACACCGAACCTTCCATGATTGGAACAATTAATACACCAAGAATAATGATCTATCGGTTTATTATTAAGAAATCATGCTGGAATCAGTAGCAAATCTGGGAAACGGCTACATGTCAGTAACTAAGCACACCGCCTGCTACACTGCATCCCAGCGTAGCCAAGTGATAAGTCGAAGAATCAGCTGTTCTTGGGTCTGCGGCGTGCCTTAGAGTACTACTACTATTACATCTCGATGGGGAGGTGGAAGAGGGTGGAGACACGAGAAGGGGAAAGCAGTCGGTACCTTGTCGGAGAAGGTCTCTTCGGTGAGGGTGATGACCTCCGCGTCGGATCGCGCGGCCAGGGCGGCGAGTAAAGTGACGGCCACCAGCAGGAGGTGGATAGGGAGGCGGGAGCGGCGCCGAAGAGCCGGATCCATGGCTCGATCGGAGGACGGCCACGGCGACGACGGGGAGACAAGGAGAAGGCGGATACGCTAGCCGGGGTGGGTCGATGTAGTATTTCACTGGGCCGGTCCGGGCCGGGTCGGGCTAGGATAGACGATGACACGGGTTTAAGCATAGCCCTGACCTCAAAAAAAAGAAGAAGGAAGAAAGCATGTGGAACCTGGGCCTCCGACCGGACGTGGGCCACTGTCGTCGCCTTCTTGCTTTGCCATAGGCTGTCAGCCACAGTGCTCGCCTCCCTCGGCGTTCATATTATTCATCGGCTTTATTTGCTCGGAGAAAAAAGGGTCTACTGTTGTCAAAAAACTTATCATGATAATACGTGTCTCATTTATATCATAAATATATTTCTAAACAAAATTATATCATAAAGATCATATTACAAGTCACGTTAATAACATTAGATAGCTAGCTTTTGCACAAACGAACATCAGTCAAGAAAAAAATTACAATCAAGACCGAAGAATCTCCTGAGCTTGGCATCAACACACTTCACCTGCCTCTGGCACTTCCTGAGCAGGCCCCAAATGAAAAAAATGACGGATCACCTCCTCATCCGAGCTTGATGTGACTCTATTTATGATATGCACGTTTACAGATCTCCAAGATGGCTCACGAAAGGCAAGGACATTTTTTCAAGAAACGTTCAATCTATTCATTTTCAATCATGACAGTACAAAGATCACCGAATGTAATAAAAATTACAATCAGGTCCGTGGACCACCTAGCGAAGCCATTGACTTTGAACGAATCAGATCAGGGCAACATCCCGGATACGCCATCAAACTCCAGATCTGGGACTAAGACGTCGGAGGAGGAAACCATACCGCCAGCCACCAACCCCGAAGGAAGCACACGATCCGTCTTCCAGATGTCGTTGATGCATACCACCATCAGCTTCCGCTCCTTGACTGTGTCCCAAGCTTCGCGTTGGTGCTGGAGCAGATGTTGTCGCAATGCGAAGCTTGAGGACACAAGTTCACCACAAGAATGTCGCCGCCGCCACGACATCTCCACTTGGACATGCTAGTTCTCAAAACCATCACCGACAATAGAGTTGATCGCCTCGTTGAAAAAAAATTGAAGCTTCTTTATTCCGCGTCGTCGCTGTCGCCTAAGTCAAGACGTCGAACGACGCAAAACCTAAGTTACTAGAGCCTTAAAACCTAAAGCTAGCTGATCCACACATGCGAGATCCGACGACCCTACTCACCATCGACGATCGAGTTGTCGTTGGCAGATGGGAGCCGTCGGAAAATTGACCTCTCATTTTTTTTTTGAAAAAGAGAGCGATCCCTCCGATTTCTATATATCAGAAACCACAATGTCTTAGAGACTCAATACCAAAAAGGGAAAAGCAATCATGCTAATGAGACGATGCATGACCCAAGGACCTAAAACATCACACACAACGAAGATGCGTGCACATGCCTTAGAGCATCTCCAGCCGTTCGGCCCCCCAGGGCGCCGAAATAGAGCGGCCTGGGGGCGAGCCAACGCTAGATTGGCCCCTGGGGTTCGTTTTCCCCCAGCCACGCCCCCAGGTGCCGTCCCCAAGGCGCCCCATATTCGAACTCCATCGTTCCCGCTCAAAGAAAAGCCATCATCGCAATAGTTCGGCGATTTAGTGCCACAGTTCGGCGATCAAATAAAAGGACACGCAGTAGTTCGGCGTACATAAAAGGAAGGACGCGAAAGGAGTACATCAAACGTCGAGCTCCACCTCCGGCGTCGGCGTCGTCGGCGTACGCGGGCTGGAAGGAGTCGGCGCGGCTTCCGGGTTGGTCGGCGTGGCTTCTGTGCTGCCGGGCGCGGCGGAGGCATCGTCGGTGGGGCTGGGCGTCGCAGAGGCATTGTCGGTGGGGCTGGGCGTCGCGGAGGCATCGTCATCAGCCCCCGTGCTGGGCGGCGCGTCGGTGTCGGCGTGGCCAGTATCTGATTCAGGATGAGGCCGCGCTCCGCCAAGAACCACGCCTTGAGCTTCTCATCGCCGCTCTGGAGCATGTCAGCGCCGCCCATCAAGAAGGTGAGGTCGTTGTTCCTCTTCTTCGCGTCTTGAGCTTTGAGTTCCGCGGCGGCGTTGGTCCGGAGCAAGTCGAGTTTGACGGCGCTGTTCGTCATGAAAACAGCCCACCTCGCCTCAGTTTTCTCTTCTCGCTGGGCGGCCCTGGTCTTGGCGTCGGCGAGGCAGTGTTCGATGGACTCTTGCACGCGCGAGGCAGCCGACTCGGCGTATTTCGCCTTCTTGGCACCTTTGTTGCCGTCCGGTCGCCCGTCAACCGCCCCCGCGATCGGCGCGTCCGGCTTGTACGTCTCTTTGGCTTTGGCGCGCGGCATCACGTACTTCTTCGGCGGCATGGCGGGCGTTTGGCGGGAGGAGGCGAGCGTTTGGCAGGAGGAGCCGAGCGTTTGGCGGGAGGAATGGAGAAGAGAGGGGAGCCTAGGGGGAAAGCGGGAGAAAACGGCGGGAAAGGGCTTCAGTCGCCAACGGAGCGGCCCCATGCGGCTTTTCGCTTGTGCCGGCGCGCCCAGGCGACACCCGGCCGCTTGGGTGGGCGGGATCGCCGGCTCTGTATTTCGCCCAAACCGGCGCTAAACGAGATCCTGGGGTCGCGACTGGGCGATTTTCGACCACCGGCGCTAAAAATTCGTCTGAGGGAGGGGGTCTGTTGGGGGCGCGGCTGGAGATGCTCTTAACCCCTCCATCCACTTATTGCCGAGGCTCCGAAAGAGAGGCAGCAGCAGAACCTAAGACAAGACTCAGGGTATCAAGTACAGTTCCAAATTTTGATGCATTAACAGGCCATGAAAAAGTAAGGTCGCAGGGGAAGGAAGGTGATGAGCAGGAAGACTTCAAACAGCAACAGCGAGGGAACTGCAACAGGGGGGAGCTTCAATCCTGTGTCTCTCACCTAGGAAAAACGCTTCGCAGCCTCTCACCTACTGTTGTCAATTTAGGGACGGTGACAAGGGTCAGGGAGGTGGGTTCGGTGAATATACGATTGTGTGTTGGCGACTTGTACCAGCCGGCGGTACGCCGTAGTTCCACAATCGCTGTCGCTAACAAATTATACCGATGTGCATACTTTTATATTTCAGAAATACAGCTAATTTAGGAATATAAGGGGATGGTCAGTTCGGGACATGCGCACGATGGTTGATACTTCATGGTTTGCACCTTTCGAATACTGGGGACCATCCGCGGCAGAGGAACGGCCCAAACATGGTTGATCCGGGTGGGGGACGCCACCGGAGCCGATGCGGCTGCGTCGCTGTCAAAGCACTGCTAACCACCACCAGGCTCCAAGCTCAAGAAGATCATGGAAGAATCGTCGGTGTCCCGGCCCTGCCCTTTTAGGCGCCCAACCAACACATGACCACGTTCCGCCGTGCCGGCCTGCGCGCGTCCCGTAGCTTTTGTTAACCATCCAACGCGCGCACGCGCACGTTCGGTGCCGTCGGTTTGCGGAGGTGATTACCCTTTACATGTCATCTTATCTCCAAAACCCGGATGACGACTCCACTGGATGGGATATCTAATCCGTCAACAACGCACTCTGGATTAAGAGCCCAGCTCGATCGTGAGTCATCTCAGCGTCATCGCCGTCTCCAACGCTCGACGAAGCTGCCTTTTTCTTTTCTTTTTCAATCTACTATACGGCTTTGTTCAGGTGGAGGAATTTTTTTTTCCGAGTTTAGGTGGAGGAATTTCCTTTTCTTCCCTAGGTGGAGGAATTCGAATGTTGTTCACTTCTTAGAGCAATTTCAATGGGGCGACCCATTTCGTCCGCCACCGTCCGTTTGAATCGGCGCAGATAAAAAAAGAGGCCCAACACGCCAACCTAAACCCAAATCGAGTCCGCTTCCCATTCGCGCCGACGCATTTGCGGCCCAAATTTGCGCCCCAAATGCGTCGACGCAGACACGGAACGGACGCCATGCGCCTTCTTGGTGTCCGCCGCGTCCCCACCTGGCGGTTGTCCAACTATCCGCTGCCTACCTGGTCAGCTTAATTTATGATCTCGGGCCCACGCGTCAGCGACGGCGGTCGTCCTTTTTTAAGCCGACCGTGCGGCAGGGCCGTCCTCATCCGCTTCCAGCCAGCTCCCGTCCCCATCTAGCCGCACTCGCTTCCCCGTCGCCGGCAAAACCCTAGTCACCCTAGCCACCCCAGCCACCCCCAGATGGGGCTCTTCTCCGGCGCCGGCAGCAGCAAGGCCAAGGGCAAGTCGCCCGCCATTCCTTTTCCCCCGGAGTTTCTGCCGCCTCCGCCGGCGCTAGCTCGCCGGCCGAGGCAGCGCGTGAACGTGCCGGTGCACCAGGCGGAGTGGCACTGGCAACACCGCGTGCCTCTCCCGTACCCTGATGCCACCCTGCCGCACGACTGGCACCTGGATCCGGAGAGGATCCCAGTGCCGGCGGCGCCGCGGTCGGTTAGGGCGCACGCGGAGGAGCTGCGGCGCCGGCGGGCGCTCCAGACGCCGGAGTAGCGCCGCGACCCCGCCTACGCATCCGACTCGCCCAACTGGGCGCGCTGGTTCACCTTCAAGCACGAGGAGGCAAGGCGACGTGGCGTCCGCGAAGTCGACCGCACTGTGCCCCCGCCCCCGCTCGTCGTCCGCGAGGAGGACCAGGCGGCGGAGGCTGCCTACCAGGCTGCCTGTAAGTGCATCTAGTGTCCCTTAGTGATTTTGGTGTATTAAAGACTTATAGGTTAAGGGACTAATGAGTTTGTGAGTGTACACAGGTCTATAAGTCTATGAGGAGTTTGATATTTACGATGAAAGTCGACCCTTAAAAATGAATGTCTTCAGCTGAAGACTTTGAAAGTGAAGAAATTTGTGTGACCGTGAAGACTTGATATTCATGCGAGGATTATGAAGCGTGAAGACTTTTGTTTTCATAGTTTCATTTTCTCTTTCTTGAGCATAGAAAACACTGTACTGTTAAAGGGGGCCGAGGTAAAACTAAGGAAAAGTTTCTAAGTGATGCTCATCTCAAAATCCTACACCTACCCAATTCTTTCGAGTGAAGCCTTGGAAATCTCATACAGTTCAGTCAATTTCTTCAGTGACAGAGACGAAGATCTTCTGTTCTCTGAGGTATTTGTTCTAACTGAGGAGTTAGGAATTCACCAGTGCAGATTGCCTACAGGTGAGGAACATGATAGCCCTGAGGAATTTGATAGCTCAAATATCCGATCGTTGTTGTGCTATGCGCCAGCTGTCCCAAAATATCTACCCACCTAACGGTCATATCATTGAAGGGCATTTATGTCTTATCATATCGGGCTCCTCCCTAGGCTATAAATAGGCGCCCCCTACAACCACTAGTTGGTTGGCTGCTCCACTACTTGGTTGGCCCCTCCTCCAGATCCGCCTCGCCGACGCGCCCTGCGTCGTCCGCCGTGCTGACCACGGCCACCGCTGTCCCCGTCCCTCTCCGACGAGTCCCCGAGCGCCGTCGTGCCCCGCGAAGTCTTCCTCGACCACCGGACCAAGCCAGGAGCCCCCACAACAAGCGCGGCGACCTCTCCTTCCTCCTCTGCTCCGACGAACGCCCGCGTCGAATTCGGCCACCTCGCGCCTCCCCCGAGCCCACTGAGCACATCTGCAGGCTCGCTGTGAGCTACACTCCTCCCCCTCTCTTTTGCTTCCGTACGCGCCCGGAGCGGCTGGACCCACCATGGCCGAGCCGAGCTCCGCCATTGAGCTCATTGTCGTCGCCCTGATGCTCCTCGCGCCGCGCTAACACCACCACCGAGCTCCTGGAGCTCCTAGTTGCTCAACGCGCCCCTCCGCCACCCTTGCCGTGCCCTGGACGTTCGAATCCATCAACGTCCGAACTCCGGCGCCGCTCCGGTCGGCGCTGCCGTGGCTCTAGGCCATCCCAGCACGCGGGACCGCCGGCATTGGATGCGTGCGGCTCCCCTCGTTCGAACGCGCGTCACAACGCTTGTTTTAACCGCCCCGCATGATTTTTCTCGACGCGCTCCCGAACGCCGCTGCCGCCTCCGCTCGCCGCCGACGATGCTCCGGTCGTCCCCGACGCCGGTCGTCGTCACCATCGTGTGCGCGGCGACGGGCCGCACCCTTAGGTCCAAGCCGCAGGTCCGGAGGCCCCATGTAGCGCGGCACCGGCCAACTCCGGCGAGGCGCCGCCGTTGCGTTGGTCGCCGGAGCTCTCTCTCCAGCGCCGACGCCAACGTGGCATAGTGGGCCCCGCCCTGGGTCGCTGACCAGTGGGCCCTGGTGGCCCAGTTGACTGGCTTGAGCCGGTCAACTACTGACTGGGCTGCCCAGTGAGACTGACGTGTGGGCCCCACTTGTTGAAAACATTTTATAAACAAATAAAATTGCTAGTTAAAATCTGTTATTTAATTAGTAGTGACTTAGTCACTGACACTTGGGGCCCACCCCTCTAATCAGTCTGTTAGATTAGTTTAACCCACTATTTAACCCAGAGAGGCTGACAGGTGGGCCCCACCTGTCAGTTTGACCAGTCAGCAGGTCAGCCGAATGCTGACGCATTGCTGACGTCATATTCCATTTCTGTTATTTTGAATAATTCCAGAAAGTACTTTAATCTTTGAAAATTCATAGAAAATAACCGTAGCCCGGATGAAAATGTTTTCTACATGAAAGTTGCTCAGAAAAATCCAACAAATTTGTCGAGAGGTTTTCAAGAAGATGTAATTGATCGATGATGACATCAAGTCAAAGGAATGATGAAAGCGAGAGGTTATTGGAACCACGGGTAGCACACAAACTCGGGGTCAAGTTTGTTGTTCGAGGCGAAACAATATGACGAGGAAAATCGACGTAAGCTTAGCTCATCGTCGAAAGTGGTGCTCCGGGAATAAGGACCAGGTAGCACAGTTAAAATCATCAAGATAATGATATAGCCAAACAGGCTAGGAATGACGCGATCGGGTACAAACTCGTAAGTAAGGAGCATTACTAAAAGTTGTTGCACCGTAGTGCGGACTCGATTCAATTATCGGTGGTTTTGAGTGTTTAAAAACTCAAAGCCCGTGAAAATTTGGAATCAATGAGAATGTAGCACTTGATGAAGAACTCATAAGAAGTTATGCAGTTCCATGATAATCTCGAGATACCAGGGGGGTAATACTCGACGACAAACCAAAGTAGAGGTTGGACTGGGGTATTGCTCCTACAGAAGACAAGTGCTTAAACTTGTACGAGAAATGGTATTTAAAGGAGAACATGGTCGGAACGACGTCCACGGATACCAGATGAACTTATTACAAGGGGGCAATTATTTTAAGAGAAGCTTCCATGATAAGGTATACATCGTGTCCATGGGCATGAACACAAAGGTTCAAGGTCGACTCCCACTTCTCCAATGCATAACCTTTCATTCACTTCTCATTTTTCAAATAAGTTGTAGTGTTGAAATTTTATATGGCAAAATACCAGAAGAGTATGACTCGTGAAAACTTTCGAGTTCACACATATTAAGGAAGGCATAGGTTCAAGCCATCAGGGCTTCTTAGAACATATACCACGAACTTCAGAAGTAAATAACACAAGCTCAAAAATAGAGCATGGTTGACAAAGCAGAAGATACAATTTACCAAAGGCATTATATACCCGTGGAAAGGCTCACAAGGTTATTCAATATGAAGGACACTGTCGGATAATAATCTAACAAAGGATTTGGTGGTCCACAAGGGATCAGATGTGAGCATCGGTACTCAACTAGAGGAAGAAAGAATGCAAGGGGATCAGATTATAGAAACAACTGACTAACTCAAAGCTCAAATGCAAAGGAATTATGATTTCCAAATCAAGGGATCAGAAGCAAACGCTTTGATTAAGGATGGATAAGTTGAATAGCCTTAGGGGTACAATCGATGGCAATTCGATTGGTCGATACCAGCTCATGTTTAAAATGACGTTTGAGCCAGAAGGAAGAATTCTAGGATCTGATTGAGGATTGTGAGCATTCGCAATATTTTGAATCAATTGACTCAAAATGATAATGACAAGGAATGACAATAAGATTACGAGACTTATGGGATTAACCATAATGCAAACAAGCAAGAATTTCAAGAGCAATAGGCTGCTTAGGATTTTCGGAAGTTCAAATAGTATTTCAAAGACTTTTGTGAATTACTTGAATCAACTGGGGACGAGCGGATACTCGGTAAGTGCGAGAATTATCCGTAGGGGTATTCAGGTGACAAGGAACAGCGAGGCAGTAAGCTCAAAGGATTCTCGGAACAACAGAGAGAATTTCGGGGTATCTTGTAATAACAAGATCAACTGGGAAACATTGTATGAATGGCGAGTATACGTGGTTATCCATAGGAGTTTATCGATAAAAGGGAATTGCAAAAGCAATGAACACAAGTTCTCGGGTTATCAGCGGAGAGTATCTTCAGGGTCTTCACGTGCAGCAGACGATCATCAGTAATAAGGGGCCCTCCGGGTGAAAGTGATAACGAGTTCCTAATGTTAGATTTAGTAAAATTCACTTAACCCGAATAGAAGAGAGATCAGAGTCCCAGAATATAGACAAGGAGTAAAAGATCCTAATACCACCCAATGGCGACGTGGGCCCGTAAGCCACACAGCCATGTTAGTAAAACAGTTTTCACTGACTAGACTCAACTTCGGTCAAGGAGTTGGAAAGGGGGATTCCTACAGGCAGTTGGCTCTGATACCAACTTGTGACGCCCCTGATTTGACCGTACACTAATCATGCACGCAAATGTGTACGATCAAGATCAGGGACTCACGGGAAGATATCACAACACAACTCTAAAACATAAATAAGTCATACAAGCATCATAATACAAGCCAGGGGCCTCGAGGGCTCGAATACAAGTGCTCGATCATAGACGAGTCGGCGGAAGCAACAATATCTGAGTACAGACATAAGTTAAACAAGTTGCCTTAAGAAGGCTAGCACAAACTGGGATACAGATCGAACGAGGCACAGGCCTCCTGCCTGGGATCCTCCTAACTACTCCTGGTCGTCGTCAGCGGCCTGCACGTAGTAGTAGGCACCTCCAGTGTCGTAGGAGTCGTCGTCGACGGTGGCGTCTGGCTCCTGGACTCCAGCATCTGGTTGCGACAACCAGATAGAAAGGAAAGGGGGAAAAGAGGGAGAGAAGCAACCGTGAGTACTCATCCAAAGTACTCGCAAGCAAGGAGCTACACTACATATGCATGGGTATATGTGTAAAGGGGCATATCAGTGGACTGAACTGCAGAATGCCAGAATAAAAGGGGGATAGCTAGTCCTGTCGAAGACTACGCTTCTGGTCATCTCCATCTTGCAGCATGTAGAAGAGAGTACATTGGAGTCCTCCAAGTAGTATCGCATAGCATAATCCTACCCGGCGATCCCCTCCTCGTCGCCCTGTTAGAGAGCGATCACCGGGTTGTATCTGGCACTTGGAAGGGTGTATTTTATTCAGTATCCAGTTCTAGTTGTCATAAGGTCAAGGTACAACTCCGGGTCGTCCTTTTACCGAGAGACACGGCTATTCGAATAGATAAACTTCCCTGCAGGGGTGCACCACATAACCCAACACGCTCGATCCCATTTGGCCGGACACACTTTTCTGGGTCATGCCCGGCCTCGTAAGATCAACGCGTCGCAGCCCCACCTAGGCTCAACAGAGAGGTCAGCACGCCGGTCTAACCCTATGCGCGTAGGGGTCTGGGCCCATTGCCCTATGCACACCTGCACGTTGCGTACGCAGCCGGAAGCAGACCTAGCCTCCTTAATACAAGCGCGAGCTTACGGTCCAATGCGGCGCGCGCCACTCAGTCGCTGACGTCAAAAGAGCTTCGGCTGATACCACGACGCCGGGATACCCATAACTACTCCCGCGTAGATGGTTAGTGCGTATAGACCAAATGGCCAGACTCGGATCAAATACCAAGATCTCGTTAAGCGTGTTACGTATCCGCGAACGCCGACCAGGGCCAGGCCCACCTCTCTCCTGGGTGGTCTCAACCTGCCCTGTCGCTCCGCCACAAAGTAACAGTCGGGGGCCGTCAGGAACCCAGGCCCACCTCTACCGGGGTGGAGCCACCTGTCCTTTCAGCCCCCTCATCAGAATCACTTGCGGGTACTCCTCGAGCCGACCCGACTTTAGTCACCTCATGTGTCATGTATATAGTATATAAGTATATACCCGTGATCACCGCCCAGGTGATCACGGCCCGATAGTATAGCATAGCAGACGGACAAGAATGTAGGGCCACTGATGGAAAACTAGCATCCTATACTAAGCATGTAGGATTGCAGGTAAAGGTAACAACAGTAGTAGCAAGGATAGGCTATGCATCAGGATAGGATATCGGAAAGCAGTAACATGCTACACTACTCTAATGCAAGCAGTATAGAGAAGAATAGGCGATATCTGGTGATCAAGGGGGGGGGGCTTGCCTGGTTGCTCTGGCAAGTAGGAGGGATCGTCAACTCCGTAGTCGAACTGGGCAGCAGCAGTGTCGGTCTCGTAGTCTACCGGAGAGAAGAGGGGGAAGAAACAGTAAATACAATGCAAACATAAACATGACGATGCGTGACATGACAACGAGCGGTGTGAGGTGTGTCCTAACGCGACAGTAGGTGGTAACGGCGAAGGGGGGGGGGAACATCCGGGAAGTATTCCCGATGTTTCGCGTTTTCGGACAGACGGACCGGAGGGGGAAAGTTGCGAGTTCGATAGGTTAGGGAGGTGTGGTGGACGAACGGACTGCGTATCCGGATTCGTCTCGGCGTTCTGAGCAACTTTCATATTGAAAATATTTTAATCCGAGGTACGGATTAAAAGATATGATTTTCTAAAGATTTTATTAATTTCTGGAATTTAACTAATTATTTAAATTAATTTGAAAGTGGAATTATGACATCAGCATGATGTCATGCTGACGTCAGCAGTCAACGTTGACCGTTGACCTGGTCAACCTGACAGGTGGGTCCCACCTGCAGGGGCTGTTACCTGATTAACTACTGTTTAGTTAATTAATTATCTAATTAGATTAATTTAAACAGGATTAATTAACTTAATTAATTTAGTTAATTTAGTTAATTAATTAATTAATTAAATTTATTTTTATTATTAATTTTATTTTTATTTATTTATTTATTATTATTATTTTATTTATTTATTTATTAATTTTTATTAATTAGTTTATTATTTTTATTTATTATTATTATTATTATTTATATATAATTTTCTGTAATTCTCTTTTTTTTTTTAAAAACGTTCAGGGGCGTGGGCCCTTGTGTCATTGGCCCAAAGGCCATAGCAGGCATGGGCGCTAACGGGCATAGCCCCGAACGGGCGCTGGCCCGCGGGGGCGCACCCGACGGGGCGGCTGGCGGGCGCGGGCGCCGGTGTGCCGGCGAGCTGGGCGCTCGGGGCGGCGAACGGCGGGGAGCTCCGGTGGAGCAGCGGCAGGGCCATCGTGGGGGGGGGGGGAAGCGGGGCGACGGTGCGGGAGGGGGGTGAGCGCCGGAGGCGGACGCGTGCACGGCGGTAGGTGAGCGACGAGAGCGGGGCAACGCAAATCGACGGTGGGATCGACGGGGAAGAGGGGAACGGACATGGCTCACTGGGAGGAGGTCGATGGAGAGCTCGGGACGGTCGGAGTGGCGTCGGAGAGGTGGGCCAACGCGGTGGTGGTCGTGGCCGAGGCGGACGGGGACGGCGAGGCAGCGACGTCCAGCTCGGGGGGGGGGGGGGGAGTTGCGCGAGGGAGAGGCAGGGACGGCGCGGTCCGGTGCGACGGGGGGGGGGGGGGGGGTTTGGGGGCGAGGCGGCGGCGGGACGCGCCGGGCGGCGGCGTCGCGACGTCGGGGCTCCCAGATCGGGAAAAGGGGGAGGCGAGGAGGACGGCGGTGGCGTTCCGGCGACGGAGTGGTGGGGCGGGGCAGCCCGGCGACGGCGGGGCGGCGTCGGGCCCTGGCGTCGGGCTCGGGGGCAACGGGATCGGGGCGGCGATGCGTTGGGCGCCCCTGATCCAGATCGCGCGGGGGGGGGGGGGGAAGGAGAGTGGGGATCGTGGGGGTGTGGGGTGCGGCTAGGGTTTCGGGGGGGGGGGGGTAGAGGCCTAAGTAGGCCATGGGCATGGGCCGGCCTGGCTGGGTCGTGGCCCAGTTGGGCCAAGGGGTCCAGTGGGGGGGGGGGGAAGGGGTCTTTGTCTTTTTTTTTTGTATCTTATTTCTTTTCTGTTTTATTTTGTTCCTCATTTTATTTTAGTTTTGTAAAGTACAAAATGATCCCTAAATTAGTACTACCACTAAACCCACTGCGATAAAAAGTTTAACACCTAATTAGAATAGTTTAACATTTTATTAATTATAAAAGGCATTTCAATAATTGTTTTGACTACTGTTTTATTCATTTAAGAGTATTTAAAGATTTTATATAAGTGTGGTTTTCTCCATCATAATTATCCATGATTTATTTGAACCCACCCGAACATTTTAGTTTTAATATTTGAAAACTTTTATTGTTTGCTTGATTTTGAACTTTGAATTTTGGACCGGTTTTGATCTAACGATAGATTAGCAACAGTAACGGAGGTAACGTGGCACCATTAGCGTGGGATTACTGTAGCTTAATTACCCGGGCGTCACAATTCTCCTCCACTACAAGAAATCTCGTCCCGAGATTTAAGAGGGGAAGTAAGGGGGAAGGGATTTGGTCGCGAAATTCTAACGAGTCTTCTCGGTCTTGGTTGCTATTCTCAAAGAGGTCGATCCATTATGTTGATGTCTTCATTTCTCTGCTTTAGGTCATCATGATGAAGTCGGTATCCTTTCTTTGGGAACTCCATCGTATTTATGGAAGAATAAAGGGGGGGGGGCATTCCGGGAGAACAGATCTCTGCAAGGTCGACTATCTGGTCAATAACATCGAGGAAGGTAGTGGAAGTAACTCTCGAATTGAAACTTAAGAAAATATCGAGAGCAAAGTAAGGAGGTACCATGGGAAGTTTCAAGCGGGCAGGCAATCGTTCGATGTCTGAAATAGGGCGTGAAAGGGGCTCAATGCAACAAAAATAAGTATTGTGCATGATACCAGAATTGATCACTAGGAAGGTGGCCCGTGAATTACATACGAAATCAAGCGCGAGGAATAACATTGGGAACAGGGGTGTACAAGAGAGTCAGGTTTCGATCCTATGGAACTGTGGGTTATGGGCCCACCGTGTGGTTTTTTTTTATAGGAGCAGTGACATCTTGCACGGTCATGATAGCAAGGCATGTCAGAGAGTACCCTGTCAGTTATGTCGGCAACACGTTGGTACCAAGGGCGAAGGACGAAGAGAACCATTTTCCTGCTCGTTGAAACGAGGCGGACCAATAGGCAAAATTCTCGTCCATCGGGGGTTACCGAAAATGTCACCAACAATATTAACAGGGTCTTACTGACAGAGTTGTACACCGAGGTGTTTACATAAGCAGGAGGATATTACTGCTTAGATCATATAGATCACCAGAAAGGTTAAACCAAACAATGGAAAGGAAAATATGATTATCAGATTAAACAGAAGAATGGAAAGGAAAATGTGTTAAAACACATATTTCAAGGGTATATTCTTCCCAAGGGTAAGCAGAGCATGATATCCATGACGGGATATAACGTAGAAAACTCTTTAGGTAAAGGGAAGGAAATTTCATGACATTACCCATACAACGGTGTTTGGATAATTGAGAAGGAAACAATTAGCTTTGGGCTTCAAATGTTGCTGTTGAAAACCAGAGTACCATAGACATGCTTCGAGATAGCATTGACATGGTCAATAGGTAAGATCAGGCCATGGATTCGCAAAGGTTCCATCAGTAACAACTTATGGAATAAGTCTTACAATTTCCTCATGGAAGAAGGGCTAACCTTGGTAAGGAGGATACTATACCAATAGGTCATCCGGCCATGTGTGCTAGGCATGACATCATCTTACCGGGTTATAAAAAGACTAATGTTATAACTCTTGGAATTACGTTCCAACCATCATTTCTGACCAAGATTCAGATCAGATTGGTGTCAGGTTACCTCATACTTAGGATGTCTGAGAAGAAAGGTGCAACACAAATTGATGGGATGACATTGTAAGATTCTCGGGAAATGAACCATGAAAGCAAGTTCCAAAACAAGAGTTCATCATTAAACCAAGGAGAGGTGAGGAGGTGATTGATTGACTCAGCGACAATCCATTGAGACTTCCAAAAGATGGATTTCCAAAACTATGTGAACAAGGAGATAACATTAGCTAGATCGAATGACTTAATGAAGTAGGCTCGAGGAAAACATACACAGTTAAACATTGGCTGAAATGTGCACCCGAAATATGGGCTAGGTAGCACGATCAATGTTCGAATGATGATTCATTAAGCCATAGACGTAGAATGGAGCTATAGACCAATAACTTCAAAGCAATAGGGTTGCTAGAAGTTTAAAATCTACACATCACAGACCATTTGTCGGTATTTCGTTTAGAAACTACACGGGGACCAAGAAAGAATGGTGATGGTGAGAAGTACCACTGTACCAAGAATTCTTAAGAGGTGGAGTAATGTTCACGACATTCTTGACATCAAAAATGGTAATACTCCACGGTAGCACATAACATAAGTTGGATAGCAGGGGAAATCAAGATACATCACAAAATATGAACAAGTTCGTGTTGGGGGGGGGGGAAGGTAAGAATATTGTCGATGATAACATAATTCATCGAGGGGCAAGGATGGTATTTCTCATCCTGAATTTCGACACACAACTTGGAAGAAGTCAAATTGTTGACAATGATCACGACAAATTTGTCGAGAGGTTTTCAAGAAGATGCAATTGATCGATGATGACATCAAGTCAAAGGAATGATGAAAGCGAGAGGTTATTGGAACCACGGGTAGCACACAAACTCGGGGTCAAGTTTGTTGTTCGAGGTGAAACGATATGACGAGGAAAATCGACGTAAGCTTAGCTCATCGTCGAAAGTGGTGCTCCAGGAATAAGGACCAGGTAGCACAGTTAAAATCATCAAGATAATGATATAGCCAAACAGGCTAGGAATGACGCGATCGGGTACAAACTCGTAAGTAAGGAGCATTACTAAAAGTTGTTGAACCGTAGTGCGGACTCGATTCAATTATCGGTGGTTTTGAGTGTTTAAAAACTCAAAGCCCGTGAAAATTTGGAATCAATGAGAATGTAGCACTTGATGAAGAACTCATAAGAAGTTATGCAGTTCCATGATAATCTCGAGATACCAGGGGGGTAATACTCGACGACAAACCAAAGTAGAGGTTGGACTGGGGTATTGCTCCTACAGAAGGCAAGTGCTTAAACTTGTACGAGAAATGGTATTTAAAGGAGAACATGGTCGGAACGACGTCCACGGATACCAGATGAACTTATTACAAGGGGGCAATTATTTTAAGAGAAGCTTCCATGATAAGGTATACATCGTGTCCATGGGCATGAACACAAAGGTTCAAGGTCGACTCCCACTTCTCCAATGCATAACCTTTCATTCACTTCTCATTTTTCAAATAAGTTGTAGTGTTGAAATTTTATATGGCAAAATACCAGAAGAGTATGACTCGTGAAAACTTTCGAGTTCACACATATTAAGGAAGGCATAGGTTCAAGCCATCAGGGCTTCTTAGAACATATACCACGAACTTCAGAAGTAAATAACACAAGCTCAAAAATAGAGCATGGTTGACAAAGCAGAAGATACAATTTACCAAAGGCATTATATACCCGTGGAAAGGCTCACAAGGTTATTCAATATGAAGGACACTGTCGGATAATAATCTAACAAAGGATTTGGTGGTCCACAAGGGATCAGATGTGAGCATCGGTACTCAACTAGAGGAAGAAAGAATGCAAGGGGATCAGATTATAGAAACAACTGACTAACTCAAAGCTCAAATGCAAAGGAATTATGATTTCCAAATCAAGGGATCAGAAGCAAACGCTTTGATTAAGGATGGATAAGTTGAATAGCCTTAGGGGTACAATCGATGGCAATTCGATTGGTCGATACCAGCTCATGTTTAAAATGACGTTTGAGCCAGAAGGAAGAATTCTAGGATCTGATTGAGGATTGTGAGCATTCGCAATATTTTGAATCAATTGACTCAAAATGATAATGACAAGGAATGACAATAAGATTACGAGACTTATGGGATTAACCATAATGCAAACAAGCAAGAATTTCAAGAGCAATAGGCTGCTTAGGATTTTCGGAAGTTCAAATAGTATTTCAAAGACTTTTGTGAATTACTTGAATCAACTGGGGACGAGCGGATACTCGGTAAGTGCGAGAATTATCCGTAGGGGTATTCAGGTGACAAGGAACAGCGAGGCAGTAAGCTCAAAGGATTCTCGGAACAACAGAGAGAATTTCGGGGTATCTTGTAATAACAAGATCAACTGGGAAACATTGTATGAATGGCGAGTATACGTGGTTATCCATAGGAGTTTATCGATAAAAGGGAATTGCAAAAGCAATGAACACAAGTTCTCGGGTTATCAGCGGAGAGTATCTTCAGGGTCTTCACGTGCAGCAGACGATCATCAGTAATAAGGGGCCCTCCGGGTGAAAGTGATAACGAGTTCCTAATGTTAGATTTAGTAAAATTCACTTAACCCGAATAGAAGAGAGATCAGAGTCCCAGAATATAGACAAGGAGTAAAAGATCCTAATACCACCCAATGGCGACGTGGGCCCGTAAGCCACACAGCCATGTTAGTAAAACAGTTTTCACTGACTAGACTCAACTTCGGCCAAGGAGTTGGAAAGGGGGATTCCTACAGGCAGTTGGCTCTGATACCAACTTGTGATGCCCCTGATTTGACCGTACACTAATCATGCACGCAAATGTGTACGATCAAGATCAGGGACTCACGGGAAGATATCACAACACAACTCTAAAACATAAATAAGTCATACAAGCATCATAATACAAGCCAGGGGCCTCGAGGGCTCGAATACAAGTGCTCGATCATAGACGAGTCGGCGGAAGCAACAATATCTGAGTACAGACATAAGTTAAACAAGTTGCCTTAAGAAGGCTAGCACAAACTGGGATACAGATCGAACGAGGCACAGGCCTCCTGCCTGGGATCCTCCTAACTACTCCTGGTCGTCGTCAGCGGCCTGCACGTAGTAGTAGGCACCTCCAGTGTCGTAGGAGTCGTCGTCGACGGTGGCGTCTGGCTCCTGGACTCCAGCATCTGGTTGCGACAACCAGATAGAAAGGAAAGGGGGAAAAGAGGGAGAGAAGCAACCGTGAGTACTCATCCAAAGTACTCGCAAGCAAGGAGCTACACTACATATGCATGGGTATATGTGTAAAGGGGCATATCAGTGGACTGAACTGCAGAATGCCAGAATAAAAGGGGGATAGCTAGTCCTGTCGAAGACTACGCTTCTGGTCATCTCCATCTTGCAGCATGTAGAAGAGAGTACATTGGAGTCCTCCAAGTAGTATCGCATAGCATAATCCTACCCGGCGATCCCCTCCTCGTCGCCCTGTTAGAGAGCGATCACCGGGTTGTATCTGGCACTTGGAAGGGTGTATTTTATTCAGTATCCAGTTCTAGTTGTCATAAGGTCAAGGTACAACTCCGGGTCGTCCTTTTACCGAGAGACACGGCTATTCGAATAGATAAACTTCCCTGCAGGGGTGCACCACATAACCCAACACGCTCGATCCCATTTGGCCGGACACACTTTTTTGGGTCATGCCCGGCCTCGTAAGATCAACGCGTCGCAGCCCCACCTAGGCTCAACAGAGAGGTCAGCACGCCGGTCTAACCCTATGCGCGCAGGGGTCTGGGCCCATCGCCCTATGCACACCTGCACGTTGCGTACGCGGCCGGAAGCAGACCTAGCCTCCTTAATACAAGCGCGAGCTTACGGTCCAATGCGGCGCGCGCCACTCAGTCGCTCACGTCAAAAGAGCTTCGGCTGATAACACGACGCCGGGATACCATAACTACTCCCGCGTAGATGGTTAGTGCGTATAGACCAAATGGCCAGACTCGGATCAAATACCAAGATCTCGTTAAGCGTGTTAAGTATCCGCGAACGCCGACCAGGGCCAGGCCCACCTCTCTCCTGGGTGGTCTCAACCTGCCCTGTCGCTCCGCCACAAAGTAACAGTCGGGGGCCGTCAGGAACCCAGGCCCACCTCTACCGGGGTGGAGCCACCTGTCCTTTCAGCCCCCTCATCAGAATCACTTGCGGGTACTCCTCGAGCCGACCCGACTTTAGTCACCTCATGTGTCATGTATATAGTATATAAGTATATACCCGTGATCACCGCCCAGGTGATCACGGCCCGATAGTATAGCATAGCAGACGGACAAGAATGTAGGGCCACTGATGGAAAACTAGCATCCTATACTAAGCATGTAGGATTGCAGGTAAAGGTAACAACAGTAGTAGCAAGGATAGGCTATGCATCAGGATAGGATATCGGAAAGCAGTAACATGCTACACTACTCTAATGCAAGCAGTATAGAGAAGAATAGGCGATATCTGGTGATCAAGGGGGGGGGCTTGCCTGGTTGCTCTGGCAAGTAGGAGGGATCGTCAACTCCGTAGTCGAACTGGGCAGCAGCAGTGTCGGTCTCGTAGTCTACCGGAGAGAAGAGGAGGAAGAAACAGTAAATACAATGCAAACATAAACATGACGATGCGTGACATGAGAACGAGCGGTGTGAGGTGTGTCCTAACGCGACAGTAGGTGGTAACGGCGAAGGGGGGGGGACATCCGGGAAGTATTCCCGATGTTTCGCGTTTTCGGACAGACGGACCGGAGGGGGAAAGTTGCGAGTTCGATAGGTTAGGGAGGTGTGGTGGACGAACGGACTGCGTATCCGGATTCGTCTCGGCGTTCTGAGCAACTTTCATATTGAAAATATTTTAATCCGAGTTACGGATTAAAAGATATGATTTTCTAAAGATTTTACTAATTTCTGGAATTTAACTAATTATTTAAATTAATTTGAAAGTGGAATTATGACATCAGCATGATGTCATGCTGACGTCAGCAGTCAACGTTGACCGTTGACCTGGTCAACCTGACAGGTGGGTCCCACCTGTCAGGGGCTGTTACCTGATTAACTACTGTTTAGTTAATTAATTATCTAATTAGATTAATTTAAACAGGATTAATTATCTTAATTAATTTAGTTAGTTAATTAATTAATTAATTAAATTTATTTTTATTATTTGTTTTATTATTAATTTTATTTTTATTTATTATTATTATTATTTTATTTATTTATTTATTTATTTTTATTAATTAGTTTATTATTTTTATTTACTTATTATTATTATTTATATATAATTTTCTTTAATTCTCTTTTTTTTAAACGTTCAGGGGCGTGGGCCCTTGTGTCATTGGCCCAAAGGCCATAGCAGGCATGGGCGCTAACGGGCATAGCCCCGAACGGGCGCTGGCCCGCGAAGGCGCACCCGACGGGGCGGCTGGCGGGCGCGGGCGCCGGTGTGCCGGCGAGCTGGGCGCGCGGGGCGGCGAACGGCGGGGAGCTCCGGTGGAGCAGCTGCAGGGCCATCGTGGGGGGGGGGGGAAGCGGGGCGACGGTGCGGGGGGGGGGGGGGTGAGCGCCGGAGGCGGACGCGTGCACGGCGGTAGGTGAGCAACGAGAGCGGGGCAACGCAAATCGACGGTGGGATCGACGGGGAAGAGGGGAACGGACATGGCTCACTGGGAGGAGGTCGATGGAGAGCTCGGGACGGTCGGAGTGGCATCGGAGAGGTGGGCCAACGCGGTGGTGGTCGTGGCCGAGGCGGACGGGGACGGCGAGGCGGCGACGTCCAGCTCGGGGGGGGGGAGTTGCGCGAGGGAGAGGCAGGGACGGCGCGGTTCGGTGCGACGGGGGGGGGGGATTTGGGGGCGAGGCGGCGGCGTCGCGACGTCGGGGCTCCCAGATCGGGAGAGGGGGGAGGCGAGGAGGACGGCGGTGGCGTTCCGGCGACGGAGTGGTGGGGCGGGGCAGCCTGGCGACGGCGGGGCGGCGTCGGGCCCCGGCGTCGGGCTCGGGGGCAACGGGATCGGGGCGGCGATGCGTTGGGCGCCCCTGATCCAGATCGTGCGGGGGGGGGGGGAGGAGGGGGGGGATCGTGGGGGTGTGGGGTGCGGCTAGGGTTTCGGGGGGGGGGGGGGTAGAGGCCTAAGTAGGCCATGGGCATGGGCCGGCCTGGCTGGGTCGTGGCCCAGTTGGGCCAAGGGGTCCAGTGGGGGGGGAGGGCTCTTTGTCTTTTTTTTTGTATCTTATTTCTTTTCTGTTTTATTTTGTTCCTCATTTTATTTTAGTTTTGTAAAGTACAAAATGATCCCTAAATTAGTACTACCACTAAACCCACTGCGATAAAAAGTTTAACACCTAATTAGAATAGTTTAACATTTTATTAATTATAAAAGGCATTTCAATAATTGTTTTGGCTACTGTTTTATTCATTTAAGAGTATTTAAAGATTTTATATAAGTGTGGTTTTCTCCATCATAATTATCCATGATTTATTTGAACCCACCCGAACATTTTAGTTTTAATATTTGAAAACTTTTATTGTTTGCTTGATTTTGAACTTTGAATTTTGGACCGGTTTTGATCTAATGATAGATTAGCAACAGTAACGGAGGTAACGTGGCACCATTAGCGTGGGATTACTGTAGCTTAATTACCCGGGCGTCACACTTTCCCCTTAGTTGCTCGACACTACTGGGTTACTATCGAGTGCCGAGGGTGAGACCTCTACAACACTTCTAATGCTAACCCTGTAGTGTAGCTATTCAGTCGTGGTCATCAGGGGTGATTCCGCCTTAACCACTTCCGATACGACTCTGTCATGCAACCCCTCAAGTGTGAACCTCGTGGGTGGTTCCTCTTACGTTCACCTTGATGATTACATCGAGTGGAATTCGCCGGGGGTGATTCCTTGGGTTTTCCCCTTGATGTTTGGACACACGGATACTTGGACTTTACCACTACTACTTGGAAAGGCGGGTCAACCCTGAGGGGTACACGCGAGTGATGTGGAGACGGGCTGACTTGGAGGGTGCCCGCGAGATAATTACGAGGCGTGGCCGGGCATTCCTAGCCCTTGCCACAAGTCCTCGAGACGGGGCAACGGGGTCACATCTTTCGTGAGTCTCTTCTTGTTACCGCGTGCTCCTAATCCACTACGATTTGGATATTTGATCCGAGGGGCCTCTGGCCTAATAGCACTAACCATCACGTGGGCATAGTATGGGCGTTCTGCGTCGTATGCATCAGCCGAAGCTTAATAGACGTCAGCGACTGAGCGGCGCGCACCGGGTTGGACTGGTAAGCACCTGCCTTTTTTAAGGAGGTAGTTAGGTCTGCTCACCGGCCGCGTTCGCAACGTGCAGGAGTTCCCGGGGCGATGGCCCATGACCCCTGGGGGCATAGGTTTAGTCCGGCGTGCTGGCCTCTCTATTAAGCCTAGGTCGGGTTGCGGCGTATTGTTTGGCCGAGGCCGGGCATGACCCAAGAAAGTGTGTCCTACCGGAGTTAATCGAGCGTGGTGGGTAAGTTGGTGCACCCCTGCAGGGAAGAAAACATCTATCGATAGCTTGTCCTACGCTAACGGACACTTGGAGTTGTATCCCGATCGATACAACTAGAACTGGATACCTGAGATGAGAAATGGATATGAGAAATGGAGATGAGAACTGGATAGTATGGCTCTGGGATTGCTTTCTCGCAGGGAGTCGAGAAAGGATCTCTGGCCGAGGTTGATAATACTTCTACTACTTTACTTTATGCTACTCTACTCCCTCCTGCTGCTGCAAGATGGTGGTTTCCAGAAGATGCTAGTCTTCGATAGGCTAGGCTTTCCCCTTCTCTTCTGGCATTCTGCAGTTCAGTCCACATATACTACGCATTTCTTTGACACCGATGCATATGTAGTGTAGATCCTTGCTTGCAAGTACTTTGGATGAGTACTCACGGTTGCTTTGCTCCCCTTTTTCCACCTCTTTCCATTCTTCCCGGATGCTGCAACCAGATGGTGGAGCCCAGGATCCAGACGCCACCTTCGACGACGACTGCTACTACACTGAGGGTGCCTACTACTACGTGGAGGCCGCCGACGACCAGGAGTAGTTAGGAGGCTCCCAGGCAGGAGGCCTTGCCTTTTCGATCGTTGTTGCTTTTGTGCTAGCCTTCTTAAGGCAAACTTGTCTAACTCATGTCTGTACTCAAATATTGTTGCTTCCGCTGACTCTTGTGTATTCGAGCTTATGTATTCGAGCCCTCGAGGCCCCTGGCTTGTAATATAAAGCTTGTATTATTTTAATTTGTGTCTAGAGTTGTGTTGTGATATCTTCCTGTGAGTCCTTGATCTTGATCGTACACATTTGTGTGTATGATTAGTGTACGATTGAATCGAGGGCGTCACAAGTTGGTATCAGAGCCGACTGCCTGTAGGTAGCCCCCTTTCCAACTCCTTGGCCAAAGTTGAGTCTAGTCACTACAAAAACTTTTACTAACATTGGCTGTGTGTCTTACGGGCCCACGTCGCCATTGGGTGGTATTAGGATCTTTTATTCCTCGTCTATACTCTGAGATTCTGATCTCTCTTCTATTTGGGTTAAAGACTTTACTAACTCTAACTTTAGGTTCTCGTAACCACTTCCTACTGGAGAGCCCCTTCATTCCAGATGATTGTCTGCTTCATCAGAAGATTCTGAAGATACTCTTTGATGTTTTCCCAAGAGCCTTGTGCCCACCGCCTTTGCAATTCCCTGTCACCGATATATCCTTATGGATAAGTACATACAGTTGCCGTTCATACCTTTGTCCCTAGTTGCTCTTGTTTCTAAAAGATGCCCCGAAATACTCTCCGTTGTCCCGAGAACCCCTTCTGCAATTGCCTTGAAGTTCTTTGCCACATGAATACCCCTACGAATAATTCCTCTCAATTACCGAAGATTCTTCATCCCCAGTTGTTTGAGTGTTTCACAAAAATCTTCAAAATCCTATTCGATCTTCCGACAATCCTTAGCAGCTTATTGCTCTTGAAATTCTTGCTTGCTTGCATTATGGTTAAATCCCATAAGTATAGTAATCTTATTGGCATCCTTTGTCATTATCATTTGAGTCTGTTGATTCAATATGTTGCGGATGCTCGCAATCCTCAGTCGGATCATAGAATTCATCCTTCCGGCTTGGACGTCATTTGACCAAGAGTTGTTTCTCGACCAATCAAATTGTCGTCAATTGTATCCCTAGGGCTATTCAACTTACTTATCTTTTGATCAGAGCGTCTGCTTCTGATCTTCTATTTTTTAAATCATGATTTCTTTGCATTTAAAGCATCGAATTATTCAGATGTTTCTATAATCCGAAGCCTTTGCATTCTTTCTTCTTCTGGTGGAGTACCGATACTCACATCAGATCCAATGTGGACCGCCAGATCCTTTGTTGGATTTTATCTGACAACGTCCTTCATATTCAATAACCTCTTGGAGCCTTTCCTCAGATACATAAAGCCTTTGGTAAATTATATTCTCTGCCTTCTCAACCATGCTCTGCCTTCGAGTTTGTGTTATTTTACTCATGGAGTTTGTGGTATATGTTCCCAAGATGCCCCTATGGGTTGAACCTATGCCTTACTTAATCCATGTGAACCCGAGAGTTTTCACGAGTCATACTCTTCTGGTGTTTTGCCAGATAACATTTCAACACTACAACTTCATTGAATGCGAGAAGTGAATGAAAGGTTATGCATTGGAGAAGTGGGAGTCAACCTTGAACTTTGTGTTCATGCCCATGGACCTAATGTGGATCTTATCATGGAAGCTTCTTGTGATATAATAATCCCCTTATTATAAGTTCATACGGTATCTATGTTTGGTCCTTTGCAACCGTGGTTCTGACCATGATTGTTCCCCCTTTAATTCCATTTCTCGGACAAGTTAAAGCACTTGTGTTCTGCAGATCAATGCAGCTCCGCAACCTCTATTTTGATCTTCCTTCGAGTATTACCCTCCGGTACCTCAAGAATATCAAAGAACTGTGTTGCTTCCTATGAGTCTTCATCTAGTATTGCTTCTCACCGATTTCAGATTTCCCCCGGGATCTGAGTTATTAATCACTCAAGGACACCGATAAGTGAATCGGTTGAATCAATTCCGCACTCCGATTCTATAACTCTAAGTAATTTTCATTACTTACGAGTTTAATAATCCTTCAAGTCATTCCTAGTCTGGCCGGCTATGTCATTATCGTGCTAAATTTTAACTGTGCTACCTGGTCCGTCTTCCCGAAACCGAATTTTTTACGATGAGCTAAGCTTATGTCGATCTTCCTCGTCATACCATTTCGCCTTGAACAGCAAGCTTGCTATCGAGTTTGTGTCATACCCGTGGTTCCAATAACTTTTCGCTTCATCATTCCTTTGACTTGATGTCATCGCCGATCAATTACATCTTCCTGAAATCTCTCGACAATTGTGTCGTGCTCGTCAACATTCTGAGCTCTTCTAGCATATCAATCGGATTGGTGATGAGATATACCATCCTTTACCTTTGATGATTTGAGTTATCATCGACAACTCCCTTGTCTTCTTTCCAACACATGTTTGATCATGTCTTGGTTATACCTTGGACTCCTTGCTGTTCCTGCAATTGTTCCTTGAGTATTTCTTGTGATCTTCAACTCCAACCCCTACGTGTAACACCATGTTAATGCTACCTCAAAGCATGACTGAGGTATTCCACATATAAACAAGAACATTGGAAGCACATTGTCGAATGTTTCTTGATCTATTATCCAAACACCGTTGTATGGGTAATATCATGGAATTTCTCTCCCCTTACCTAAAGAGTTTTCTACATTATATCCTGTCATGGATATCATGATCTGCTTGTCCTTGGGAAGGATATACCCTTGAGATATGTGTTTAAACACATTTTTCCTTTCCATTGTTCTGTTTATTCTGGTAAACGCCTTTTCCTTCCCATTGTTTTGTTTAACCTTTCTTGTGATCTATATGATCTAAGCAGTAATTTTTTTCTGCTTATGTAAATACCTTGGTGTAGAACCGTGTCAGTAAGACCCTGTTACTATAGTTGATGACATTTCGGTAGCCACCGATGGACGAGAACTTTGCCTATTGGTTCGCCTCGTTCAACGAGCAGGAAGATAGTTCTCTCCGTCCCTCGCCCTTGGTACCAACGTTGTTGTCAACATAATTGATACTCTATCATCTGACATGCCTTTCTATCGGCCCCCTTTCTACTTTTAACCCACATGGTGGGCTCATAACCCACAGTTCCGCAGGATTGGAACCTGACTCTCCTATATATCCTTTATTCCGAAGTATCATTTGCTCTTGGCTTTGTGTGCTGTCACGAGCCACCGTCCGACAGATGATCTATTCCCGATGCTCAGAACCCCCTTCTCACACTCTGTTCAGGTATCGATCGTTTGTCTATTCGCTTGAAACTCCCTATTGTACCTTCATATTTTGCTCTTGATGTTTTCTTAAGTTTCAACTCGAGAGATACTTCTGCCACATTCCCTGAATTGTTCACTAGATAATTAACCCTAAAAGGGTCAGTTCTCCCGAAGTTACTCTTTACTTCCCCACTTAAATCTCGGGACGAGATTTCTTGTAGTGGAGGAGATTTGTAACACCCCCAGTGTCATGCTACAGTAACCCTCTGTGATTAAGCCTAATCATTTGGCTAAAGAATGCTTATTCACCTTTGTTCAATATCTCTTTTCAACTCCTATCTGAATTCAAATTAAAATCATAAGTGAAATTTGAAGTTGCACAAAAGTTGCTGGAAAAATGTTCATCATTTAGCAAATATTCCACTACAATTTGATGTAAATAAAAACAACATCACTACTATGCTAAAATGGACACTAACATTTATAACAGTGCCATTCCAGCAATTTAAAATGCAAATTCATTTATGAAAATTCCAAATGAATCTGAACCTCTCCCAAAAATAATTGTGGCAGTGCCTAAAAATGCACTGGACTTTTATGATCCAGTTCCACATTTTTCCTAAATCATTAGGGTCCCCAGATAAATCATTTTCCTTCTTTGGTAATTAAAGAAAAAGAAAAGGAAAAGCAGAAGAGAGAGAGAGAGAGCAACCCCCTCCCTGGGCCGGCCCACCTAACCCACCCGAGCCAGCCCAGCCTCCCACGCTCCCCCGGTCGCCTTCCTGTTCGAGCGACCGCGGGCGCGGTCGCCATCCAACCACCTCGCTGGCAACGCCCGACGAGAGGATAAGGCCTCCACCGCCCCGACGCCTCGGCCCCCTCGCCTCCCACTTGCCCTGCCTCCCCCCACTCGCGCCAGTCCCTATCCCCTCGCACACTCGCTCCCCCTCCTCCAGATCCGCCTCGCCGACGCACCCTGCGCCGTCCGCCGTGCTGACCGCGGCCACTGCTGTCCCCGTCCCTCTCCGACGAGTCCCCGAGCGCCGTCGTGCCCCGCGAAGTCTTCCTCGACCACCGGACCAAGCCAGGAGCCCCCACAACGAGCACAACGACCTCTCCTTCCTCCTCTGCTCCGACGAACGCCGGCGTCGAATTCGGCCATCTCGCATCTCCCCCGAGCCCACGGAGCACATCTGCAGGCTCGCTGTGAGCTACTCCTCCCCCTCTCTTTTGCTTCCGTATGCGCCCGAAGCGGCTGGACCCGCCATGGCCGAGCCGAGCTCCGCCGTTGAGCTCATTGTCGTCGCCCTGATGCTCCTCGCGCCGCGCTAACACCACGACCGAGCTCCTGGAGCTCCTAGTTGCTCAATGCGCCCCTCCGCCACCCTTGCCGTGCCCTGGACGTTCGAATCCATCGACGTCCGAACTCCGGCGCCGCTCTGGTCGGCGCTGCCGTGGCTCTAGGCCATCCCAGCACGCGGGACCGCCGGCGTTGGATGCGTGCAGCTCCCCTCGTTCGAATGCGCATCACAACGCTCGTTTTAACCGCCCCGTAGGGTTTTTCACGACGCGCTCCCGAACGCCGCTGCCGCCTCCGCTCGCCGCCGGGGATGCTCCGGTCGTCCCCGACGCCGGTCGTCGTCACCATCGTGTGCGCGGCGCCGGGCCGCGCCCTTAGGTCCAAGCCGCAGGTCCGGAGGCACCCTGAGCGCGACCCCGGCCAACTCCGGCGAGGCGCCGCCGTTGCCTTGGTCGCCGGAGCTCTCTCCGGCGCCGACGCCAACGTGACATAGTGGGCCCCGCCCCTGGGTCGCTGACCAGTGGGCCCTGGTGGCCCTGCTGACTGGGCTGCCTAGTGAGACTAACGTGTGGGCCCCACTTGTTTAAAACGTTTTATAAATAAATAAAACTACTAGTTAAAATCTGGTATTTAATTAGTAGTTAGTTAGTCACTGACTTGGGGCCCACCCCTCTAATCAGTGTGTTAGATTAGTTTAACCCACTGTTTAACCCAGAGAGGCTGACAGGTGGGCCCCACCTATCAGTTTGACCAGTCAGCAGGTCAGCCGAATGCTGACGCATTGCTGATGTCATGCTGATGTCATATTCCATTTCTGTTATTTTGAATAATTCTAGAAAGGAAAATTGATTTTATGCCCCTAGTTGGGTCACACTTGGCAGGTTTACCCCTAGTTTCCGAAAACACTTGTTCCTGCCCAAACCACTTTGTTCCTCTTATGCTTTTGCCCTTTGACCGTTTGACCATCACTTTGAAAACTTCATATAAAACCCGTACTAACTCAGAAAAATTCAAATAAGATATCAAAATATTCAGAAAATCATCACCTAAATGTAAATGTCATTTGCATTCATGAAAAAAGTGTTGGCCAATCCCCATCTCAATTTTAACTCATATGATCTTAGCATGAACAGTAAAATCTAAAAAAAATCTAAAAATTCTAAAAAAATTGGTGGCAAACTTTGACCAATGTTTTGAGGGCTTGCCAAGTTTCATAAGGGAGTGACATTCGTGGAAGTCATGGCAAAAAAAATCAATGCTCCAAAATTCCATTTTTACCACGACTTCCACGAATGCCATTCCCTTATGAAACTTGGCAAGCACTCAAAACATCGGTCAAAGTTTGCCACCAAAAAAATTTAGAATATTTTGAATTTTTTTAGATTTTACTATTCATGCTAAGATCATATGAGCTAAAACTGAGATGGGGACTGGCCAACACTTTTTTCATGAATGCAAGTGACATGCACATATAGGTGATGCTTTTCTGAACATTTTGATATCTTATTTGAATTTTTCTGAGTTAGTATGATTTTTTTATGAAGTTTTCAAATTGATGGTCAAACGGTCAAAGGGCAAAAGCATAAGAGGAGCAAAGTGGTTTGGGCAGGAACAAGTGTTTTCGGAAACTAGGGGTAAACCTGCCGAGTGGGACACAACTAAGGGCACCAAATTAATTATCCCTTCTAGAAAATACTTTAATCTTTGAAAATTCATAGAAAATAAACCGTAACCCGGATGAAAATGTTTTCTACATGAAAGTTGCTCAGAAAAATCCACGAATCCAGATGCGCGGTCCGTTTACCTGTCAGACGCCTCTAACTATCTGCACATGGAACATTTCCCCTCCGGTCATCTGTCTGACACAGGTCCGGAACCGGGAATATGTTCCCGATTGATTTCCCCCTTCACCTATATCGTGTAGCCATATGTTAGGCCACATGCGGCACAACATATTGCCACGTTATGCTTTGTGATGCTATGTTTGCTTTATATTTACTGTTTCTTCCCCCTCTTCTCTCTGGTAGACCCCGAGACCGATGCTGCCCCTGTGATCGACGACTCCTCCTCCTTCTCGTCTGAGCAACCAGGCAAGCCCCCCCTTTGATCATCTCGATATCGCCCATTCCATTCTCTCATGCTTGCATTAGATTTTGCTGCTGTTATTGTTTGCTCCTATTCTGATGCATAGCCTGCTTTTGTAACTTGCTCATTGTTACCTACCTGCTTATCCTAAACTGCTTAGTATAGGTTGGTTAGTGATCCATCAGTGACCCCCACCTTGTCCTTGTTGCCCCTGCTTCATCATTGAAGACCCGATCAACGGGATCGAAGACCAGGCCCCGGCACCGCACATCACTATCCCCTTAGTTGCTCGACACTACTGGGTTACTATCGAGTGCCGAGGGTGAGACCTCTACAACACTTCTAATGTTAACCCTGTAGTGTAGCTATTCGGTCGTGGTCATCGGGGGTGATTCCGCCTTAACCACTTATGATACGATTCTGTCGTGCAACCCCTCAAGTGTGAACCTCGTGGGTGGTTCCTCTTACGTTCACCTTGATGATTACATCGAGTGGAATTTGCCGGGGGTGATTCCTCGGGTTTTCCCCTTGATGTTTGGACACACGGATACTTGGACTTTACCACTGCTACTTGGAAGGCGGGTCGACCCTGAGGGGTACCCGCGAGTGATGTGGAGGCGGGTTGACCTGGAGGGTGCCCGCGAGATAATTACGAGGCGTGGCCGGACATTCCTAGCCCTTGCCGCAAGTCCTCGAGACGGGGCAACGGGGTCACATCTTTCGTGAGTCTCTGCTTGTTACCGCGTGCTCCTAATCCACTATGATTTGGATATTTGATCCGAGGGGCCTCTGGCCTGATAGCACTAACCATCACGTGGGCATAGTATGGGCGTTCTGCGTCGTATGCATCAGCCGAAGCTTAATAGACGTCAGCGACTGAGCGGCGCGCACCGGGTTGGACTGGTAAGCACCTGCCTTTTTTAAGGAGGTAGCTAGGTTTGCTCACCGGCCACGTTCGCAACATGCAGGAGTTCCCGGGGCGATGGCCCATGACCCCTGGGGGCATAGGTTTAGTCCGGCGTGCTGGCCTCTCTATTAAGCCTAGGTCGGCTTGCGGCGTATTGTTTGGCCGAGGCCGGGCATGACCCAAGAAAGTGTGTCCGGCCGGAGTTAATCGAGCATGGTGGGTAAGTTGGTGCACCCCTGCAGGGAAGAAAACATCTATCGATAGCCTGTCCTACGGTAACGGACACTTGGAGTTGTATCCCGATCGATACAACTAGAACTGGATACCTGAGATGAGAAATGGATATGAGAAATGGAGATGAGAACTAGATAGTATGGCTCTGGGATTGCTTTCTGGTAGGGAGTCGAGAAAGGATCTCTGGCCGAGGTTGATAATACTTCTACTACTCTACTCCCTCATGTTGCTGCAAGATGGTGATTTCCAGAAGATGCTAGTCTTCGATAGGCTAGGCTTTCCCCTTCTCTTCTGGCATTCTGCAGTTCAGTCCACATATACTACCCATTTCTTTGACACCGATGCATATGTAGTGTAGATCCTTGCTTGCGAGTACTTTGGATGAGTACTCACGGTTGCTTTGATCCCCTTTTTCCACCTCTTTCCATTCTTCCCGGATGCTGCAACCAGATGGTGGAGCCCAGGATCCAGAAGCCACCTTCGACGACGACTGCTACTACACTGAGGGTGCCTACTACTACGTGGAGGCTGCCGACGACCAGGAGTAGTTAGGAGGCTCCCAGGCAGGAGGCCTTGCCTTTTCGATCGTTGTTGCTTTTGTGCTAGCCTTCTTAAGGCAAACTTGTCTAACTCATGTCTGTACTCGGATATTGTTGCTTCCGCTGACTCTTGTGTATTCGAGCTTATGTATTCGAGCCCTCGAGGCCCCTGGCTTGTAATATAAAGTTTGTATTATTTTAATTTGTGTTGTGATATCTTCCCGTGAGTCCTTGATCTTGATCGTACACATTTGCGTGTATGATTAGTGTACGATTGAATCGAGGGCGTCACATGGACCAAAGTCTTCATATGGATCCAAGTCCTCGTATGGACCAAATTCCTCACGTGGATCAAATTCCTCATATGGATCCAAATCCTCATATGAACATTATCGTGCTAACACTTCTGTTTCGCAGGAAAGCCCAAGGGCTATGAATATGTGCATCATTCTTCAAATCATTATGTTCATAAGTCCTCTAAGAATTTCTCTGCTTATTCATATGCTTAATTACTCTAACCCCTATTCCGTGAAACATAGTGGACTGGCTTCTATGCCACCTTTTTCTCATGGAGCTCGCAGAATGATGAACTCTTCGCCACCCCTCCAGATGTGGGTGGTGAAGAAAAAGAACTAATCTCTTATGCAGGGTCAGGTCTCTAGACAAACTTAATCGTCTGAAGAATTTGCTGGAGACCTGAATATGCTTGAAAGGACGCAAGCTAATCATGAATAAATGAATATTCATTTCTCACACCCTTATACTGCTATATCTGTTGTACTGCTTGATGAAATTTAATCTAATGAATTTGATGGCATATTCTTCACTCATGAAGTATATGAGTTTGTAAGTTGCACTAATTCATCTGCAGGATGATCAACCCTAGTAAGCCTCTAGTTGACTAGCTCGTTTATCAATAGATGGTTACGGTTTCCCGACCATGGACATTGGATGTCGTTGATAACGGGATCACATCATTAGGAGAATGATGTGATGGACGAGACCCAATCCTAAGCCTAGCACAAGATCGTGTAGTTCGTTTGCTCAGAGCTTTTCTAATGTCAAGTATCAGTTCCTTAGACCATGAGATTGTGCAACTCCCGGATACCGTAGGAATGCTTTGGGTGTACCAAACGTCACAACGTAACTGGGTGGCTATAAAGGTGCACTACAGGTATCTCCGAAAGTGTCTGTTGGGTTGGCACGAATCGAGACTGGGATTTGTCACTCCGTGTAAACGGAGAGGTATCTCTGGGCCCACTCGATAGGACATCATCATAATGTGCACAATGTGACCAAGGAGTTGATCACGGGATGATGTGAGTTACGGAACGAGTAAAGAGACTTGCCGGTAACGAGATTGAACAAGGTATCGGGATACCGACGATCGAATCTCGGGCAAGTACCATACCGATTGACAAAGGGAATTGGGTACGGGATTGATTGAATCCTCGACATCGTGGTTCATCCGATGAGATCATCGAGGAGCATGTGGGAGCCAACATGGGTATCCAGATCCCGCTGTTGGTTATTGACTGGAGAGTCGTCTCGGTCATGTCTGCATGTCTCCCGAACCCGTAGGGTCTACACACTTAAGGTTCGGTGACGCTAGGGTTATAGAGATATTACTATGTGGTAACCCGAAAGTTGTTCGGAGTCCCGGATGAGGTCCCGGACGTCACGAGGAGTTCCGAAATGGTCTGGAGGTAAAGATTTATATATGGGAAGTCTTATTTTGGTCGCCGGAAAAGTTTCGCACTTTATCGGTATTGTACCGGGAGTGCCGAAAGGGGTCCGGGGGTCCACCAAGCGGGTCCACCAGCCCCGGGGGGCCACATGGGCTGTAGGGGATGCGCCTTGGCCTATATGGGCCAAGGGCACCAGCCCCAAGAGGCCCATGCGCCAAGAGATAAGGAAAAGGGAGAGTCCTAAAGGGGGAAGGCACCTCCGAGGTGCCTTGGGGGGGAAGGACTCCTCCCTGGCCGCACCCTTCCTTGGAGGAAGGGCCAAGGCTGCGCCCCCCTCTCTCCCTTGGCCCTATATATAGTGGGGGGAAGGGAGGGCAGCAATACCTAAGCCCTGGCGCCTCCCTCTCCCTCCCGTTGCACATCTCCCTCCTCCCGCAGCGCTTGCGAGGGCATTTCCATCGCGAAGGATTCAATCCAGCCACAGGTTCCCCTACGGCTACCTTGTTACGACTTCACCCCAGTCGAAGACCCCACCGTGGTATGCGCCAATAAGACCACCAATGGCCTTTGTGGCACTAGTGGTACACAGAAGTCATGGGTGATCATTGGTCCGATGCTTCGGGCGAAACCAATTCCCGGCGAAGCCCTGTTGGAATCCCGCTACTTCCACCACCACGCCGTCGTGCTGCTGGATCTCCATTAACCTCTCCTTCCCCCTTGCTGGATCAAGAAGGAGGAGACGTCGCTGCTCCGTATGTGTGTTGAACGCGGAGGTGCCGTCCGTTCGGCGCTAGGATCATCGGTGATTTGGATCACGACGAGTACGACTCCATCAACCCCGTTCTCTTGAACGCTTCCGCTCGCGATCTACAAGGGTATGTAGATGCACTCCTTCCCTCTCGTTGCTAGTAAACTCCATAGATTGATCTTGGTGATGCGTAGAAAATTTTGAATTTCTGCTACGTTCCCCAACAGTGGCATCATGAGCTAGGTCTATGCGTAGTTTCTATGCACGAGTAGAACACAAACTAGTTGTGGGCGTCGATTTTGTCAATTTACTTGCCATTACTAGTCTTATCTTGATTCGGCGGCATCGTGGGATGAAGCGGCCCGGACCGACCTTACACGTACTCTTACGTGAGACAGGTTCCACCGACTGACATGCACTAGTTGCATAAGGTGGCTAGCGGGTGTCTGTCTCTCCCACTTTAGTCGGATCGGATTCGATGAAAAGGGTCCTTATGAAGGGTAAAAAGAAATTGGCATATCACGTTGTGGCTTTTGCGTAGGTAAGAAACGTTCTTGCTAGAAACCCATAGCAGCCACGTAAAACATGCAACAACAATTAGAGGACGTCTAACTTGTTTTTGCAGGGTATGCTATGTGATGTGATATGGCCAAAAGGATGTGATGAATGATATATGTGATGTATGAGATTGATCATGTTCTTGTAATAGAAATCACGACTTGCATGTCGATGAGTATGACAACCGGCAAGAGCCATAGGAGTTGTCTTAATTTATTGTATGACCTGTGTGTCAATGAAAACGCCATGTAATTACTTTACTTTATTGCTAACCGTTAGCCATAGTCGTAGAAGTAATAGTTGGCGAGACAACTTCATGAAGACACGATGATGGAGATCATGATGATGGAGATCATGGTGTCATGCCGGTGACGAAGGTGATCATGCCACGCCTCGAAGATGGAGATCAAGGGCGCAAGATGATATTGGCCATATCACGTCACTTTATGATTTGCATGTGATGTTTATCAAGTTTACATCTTATTTGCTTAGAACGACGGTAGCATAAATAAGATGATCCCTCACTCAAATTTCAAGAGACGTGTTCCCCCTAACTGTGCACCGTTGCGAAGGTTCGTTGTTTCGAAGCACCACGTGATGATCGGGTGTGATAGATTCTAACGTTCGAATACAACGGGTGTTGACGAGCCTAGCATGTACAGACATGGCCTCGGAACACATGCGAAACACTTAGGTTGACTTAAGGAGCCTAGCATGTACAGACATGGCCTCGGAACACAAGAGATCGAAAGGTCGAACATGAGTCGTATAGTAGATGCGATCAACATGGAGATGTTCACCGATGATGACTAGTCCGTCTCACGTGATGATCGGACACGGCCTAGTTTGACTCGGATCATGTATCACTTAGATGACTAGAGGGATGTCTATCTGAGTGGGAGTTCATTAATCAGATGAACTTAATTATCATGAACATAGTAAAAAGGTCTTTGCAAATTATGTCATAGCTTACGCTTTAGTTCTACTGTTTAAGATATGTTCCTAGAGAAAATTTAGTTGAAAGTTGGTAGTAGCAATTATGCAGACTGGGTCCGTAAACTGAGGATTGTCCTCATTGCTGCATAGAAGGCTTATGTCCTTAATGCACCGCTCGGTGTGCTGAACCTCGAGCGTCGTCTGTAGATGTTGCGAAACATCTGACATACACGTTTTGATGACTACGTGATAGTTCAGTGCGTAATGCTAACGGTTTAGAATTGTGGCACCAAAGACGTTTTGAAACATCGCAGAACATATGAGATGTTCCAAAGACTGAAATTGGGATATCAGACTAGTGCCCACGTCAAGAGGTATGAGACCTCTGACAAGTTTCTTAAGCCTGCAAACTAAGGGAGAAAAGCTCAATAGTTGAGCATGTGCTCAGATTGTCTGAGTACTACAATCACTTGAATCAAGTGGGAGTTAATCTTCCAGATGAGATAGTGATGATTCTCCATAGTCACTGCCACCAAGCCATTAGAGCTTCGTGATGAACTATAACATATCAGGGATAGATATGATGATCCTTGAGCAACTCGCGATGTTTGACACCGCGAAAGTAGAAATCAAGAAGGAGCATCAATTGTTGATGGTTAGTAAAACCACTAGTTTCTAGAAGGGCAAGGGCAAAAGGGATACTTCATGAAACAGCAAATCATTTGCTGCTCTAGTGGAGAATCCCAAGGTTGAACCCAAACCCGAGACTAAGTGCTTCTGTAATGAGGGGAACGGTCACTGAAGCAGAACTACCATAGATACTTGGTAGATGAGAAGGCAGGCAAGGTCGACAGAAGTATATTGGATATACATTATATGAATGTGTACTTTACTAGTACTCCTAGCAGCACCAGGGTATTAGATACCGGTTCGGTTGCTAAGTGTTAGTAACTCGAAATAAAAGCTGCGGAATAAACGGAGACTAGCTAAAGGTGAGATGACGATATGTGTTGGAAGTGTTTCCAAGGTTGATGTGATCAAGCAGCGCATGCTCCCTCTACCTTCAAGATTTGGTGTTTGCGTTGAGCATGATTGGATTATGTTTATCGCAATAGGGTTATTCATTTAAGGAGAATAATGGTTACTCTGTTTATTTGAATAATACCTTCAATGGTCTTGCACCTAAAATGAATCTCGATCGCAGTGATACACATGTTCGTGCCAAAAGATATAAAAAAGTAATGATAGTACCACATACTTGTGGCACTGCCATTTGAGTCATATTGGTATAGAACGCATGAAGAAGCTCCATGTAGATGGATCTTTGGACTCACTCGTTTTTGAAAAGATTGAGACATGCGAACCATGTCTATTGGTATATATGCATGAAGAAACTCCATGCAGATGGATCGTTTGGACTCACTTGTTTTTGAATCACTTGAGACATGCAAATCATACCACATGGGCAAGATGACTGAAAGGCCTCGTTTTCAGTAAGATGGAACAAGAGAGCAACCTGTTGGAAGTAATACATTTTGATGTATGCAGTCCAATGAGTGCTGAGGCATGCAGTGGATATCGTTATGTTCTTACTTCACAGATGATTTGAGTAGATGCTGAGAATATTTACTTGATGAAACACAAGTCTGAATTATTGAAAGGTTCAAGTAATTTCAGAGTGAAGTTGAAGATCGTCGTGACAAGAGGATAAAATGTCTGTGATATGATCATAGAGATGAGTATCTGAGTTACGAGTTTGGCACACAATTAAGACATTGTGGAAAGTGTTTCACAATTAATACCGCCTGGAACACCACAGTGTGATGGTGTGTCCGAACATCATAACTGCACCCTATTGGATATGGTGCATACCATGATGTCTCTTATCAAATTACAACTATCGTTTATGGGTTAGGCATTAGAGATAACCGCATTCACTTTAAAAGGGGCACCACGCAATTCCGTTGAGACGACACCGTTTAGAGAAACCTAAGTTGTCGTTTCTTAAAAGTTTGGGGCTGCGACGCTTATGTGAAAAGGTTTCAGGCTGATAAGCTCGAACCCAAAGCGGGTAAATACATCTTCATGAGAATACCCAAAATAGTTGGGTATACCTCCTATTTCAGATCTGGAAGCAAAAGTAGTTGCTTCTAGAAACGAGTCCTTTCTCGAGGAAAAGTTTCTCTCGAAAGAATTGAGTGGGAGGATGGTGGAGACTTGATGAGGTTATTGAACCATAACTTCAACTAGTGTGTAGCAAGGCACATGAAGTTGTTCCTGTGGCACCTACACCAATTGAAGTGGAAGCCTATGATAGTGATCATGAAACTTCGGATCAAGCCACTACCAAACCTTGTAGGACGACGAGGATGCGTACTACTTCAGAGTAATGCGTGATCCTGTCTTGGAAGTCATGTTGCTAGACAACAATGAACCTACGAGCTATGGAGAAGCGATGGTGGGCCCATATTCCGACAAATGGTTAGAAGCCATGAAATCCGAGATAGGATGCATGTATCAGAACAAAGCATGGACTTTGGTGAACTTGCCCGATGATCGGCAAGCCATTGAGATAAATGGATCTTTAAGAAGAAGACGGACATGGACGGTAATGTTACCGTCTATGAAGCTCGACTTGTGGCAAAGAGTATTTTCACAAGTTCAAGGAGTTGACTACGATGAGATTTTCTCATCCGTAGCGATGCTTAAGTCCGTCGGAATCATGTTAGCATTAGCTGCATTTATGAAATCTGGCAGATGGATGTCAAAACAAGTTTCCTTACCAGTTTTCGTAAGGAAAGGTTGTATGTGATACAATCAGAAAGGTTTTGTCGATCCTAAGGATGCTAAAAGGTATGCTAGCTCCAGCGATCCTTCCATGGATTAGAGCAAGCATCTCGGAGTCAGAATATACGCTTTGATGGAGTGATCAAAGTTTTTGGGTTTATACAAAGTTTGTTGGAAACTTGTATTTACAATAAAGTGGGAGCGCTACGACATTTCTGATAAGTATATGTGAATGACATATTGTTGATCTGAAATGATGTAAAATTTCTGGAAAGCATAAAGGGTTGTTTGAAAGGAGTTTTTCAAAGGAAGACCTGGATAAAGCTGCTTACATATTGGGCATCAAGATCTATAGAGATAGATCAAGACGCCTGATGATACTTTCAAAGAACGCACACCTTGACATGATTTTGAAAGAGTTCAAAATAGATCAGCAAAGAAGGAGTTCTTGGCTGTGTTACAAGGTGTGAGTATTGAGTAAGACTCAAGACCTGACCACAGCAGAAGAGAGAGAAAGGACGAAGGTCGTCCCCTATGTTTTAGACATAGGCTCTACAGTATGCTATGCTGTGTACCGCACATGGAGTGTGCCTTGCCATGAGTTGGTCAAGGGGTACAATAGTGATCCGGGAATGGATCACATGACAGCGGTCGAACTTATCCTTAGTATCTAGTGGACTAAGGAATTTTCTCGATTATGGAGGTGAAAAGGAGTTCGTCGTAAAGGGTTACGTCGATGCGAACTTTGACACTAATCCGGATGACTCTGAGTAGTAAACCGGATTCGTATAGTATAGCAATTATTTGAAATGGCTCCAAATAGTGCGTGGTAGCATCCACAAGATGACATAGATATTCGTAAAGCACACACATATCTGAAAGGTTCAGACCCGTTGACTAAATAACCTCTCTCACAAGCATAACATGATCAAACCAGAACTCATTGAGTGTTAATCACATAGAGATGTGAACTAGATTGTTGACTCTAGTAAACTCTTTAGATGTTGGTCACATGGTGATGTGACCTCTGAGTGTTAATCACATGGTGATGTGGACTAGATTATTGACTCTAGTGCAAGTGGGAGACTGTTGGAAATATGCCCTAGAGGCAATAATAAATTGGTTATTATTATATTTCCTTGTTCACGATAATCGTTTATTATCCATGCTAGAATTGTATTGATAGGAAACTCAGATACATGTGTGGATACATAGACAACACCATGTCCCTAGTAAGCCTCTAGTTGACTAGCTCGTTTATCAATAGATGGTTACGGTTTCCTGACCATGGACATTGGATGTCGTTGATAACGGGATCACATCATTAGGAGAATGATGTGATGGACGAGACCCAATCCTAAGCCTAGCACAAGATCGTGTAGTTCGTTTGCTCAGAGCTTTTCTAATGTCAAGTATCAGTTCCTTAGACCATGAGATTGTGCAACTCCCGGATACCGTAGGAATGCTTTGGGTGTACCAAACGTCACAACGTAACTGGGTGGCTATAAAGGTGCACTACAGGTATCTCCGAAAGTGTCTGTTGGGTTGGCACGAATCGAGACTGGGATTTGTCACTTCGTGTAAACGGAGAGGTATCTCTGGGCCCACTCGGTAGGACATCATCATAATGTGCACAATGTGACCAAGGAGTTGATCACGGGATGATGTGAGTTACGGAACGAGTAAAGAGACTTGCCGGTAACGAGATTGAACAAGGTATCGGGATACCGACGATCGAATCTCGGGCAAGTACCATACCGATTGACAAAGGGAATTGGGTACGGGATTGATTGAATCCTCGACATCGTGGTTCATCCGATGAGATCATCGAGGAGCATGTGGGAGCCAACATGGGTATCCAGATCCCGCTGTTGGTTATTGACCGGAGAGTCGTCTCGGTCATGTCTGCATGTCTCCCGAACCCGTAGGGTCTACACACTTAAGGTTCGGTGACGCTAGGGTTATAGAGATATTAGTATGCGGTAACCCAAAAGTTGTTCGGAGTCCCGGATGAGATCCCGGACGTCACGAGGAGTTCCGAAATGGTCCGGAGGTAAAGATTTATATATGGGAAGTCTTATTTTGGTCGCCGGAAAAGTTTCGCACTTTATCGGTATTGTACCGGGAGTGCCGAAAGGGGTCCGGGGGTCCACCAGCCCCGGGGGGCCACATGGGCTGTAGGGGGTGCGCCTTGGCCTATATGGGCCAAGGGCACCAGCCCCAAGAGGCCCATGCTCCAAGAGATAAGGAAAAGGGAGAGTCCTAAAGGGGGAAGGCACCTTCGAGGTGCCTTGGGGGGGGGGGGGAAGGACTCCTCCCTGGCCGCACCCTTCCTTGGAGGAAGGGCCAAGGCTGCGCCCCCCTCTCTCCCTTGGCCCTATATATAGTGGGGGGAAGGGAGGGCAGCAATACCTAAGCCCTGGCGCCACCCTCTCCCTCCCGTGACACATCTCCCTCCTCCCGCAGCACTTGGCGAAGCCCTATTGGAATCCCGCTACTTCCACCACCACGCCGTCGTGCTGCTAGATCTCCATTAACCTCTCCTTCCCCCTTGCTGGATCAAGAAGGAGGAGACGTCGCTGCTCCGTATGTGTGTTGAACGCGGAGGTGCCGTCCGTTCGGCGCTAGGATCATCGGTGATTTGGATCACGACGAGTACGACTCCATCAACCCCGTTCTCTTGTACGCTTCCGCTCGTGATCTACAAGGGTATGTAGATGCACTCCTTCCCTCTCATTGCTAGTAAACTCCATAGATTGATCTTGGTGATGCGTAGAAAATTTTGAATTTCTGCTACGTTCCCCAACAAGGGTAACCATAGATCATTGGGAAATAATATATGGAGTTGAGCACCATGTTTAAGTAGAGATTACAGCGGGGGAAGAGGTTTTACACCATTGCATAGAGGTGGAGAGAGTTGGTGTTGACGGTAGCAAGATTGTTGGTGTAGATCGCCGTCACGATCCTAGCCCCAGCGGCACCCTAGTGCCACCGGGAGAGAGGGGGAGAGAGCCCCCCTCCTTCTTCTTCTTCCTTGGCCTCCCCCCTAGATGGGAGGAGAGTTCCCCCTCTGGTCCTTGGTCTCCATGGCGGCGAAGGGGCGGGAGCCCCTCCGAGATTGGATCTCCCTCTTTGTTCTCTTCTGTTTCGCGTTCCCCAGATCTGGCCGAAAACCGTTTCTTATATTCCGGGAGATCCGTAACTCCGATTTCGCTGAGATTTTAACACGATTTTTTTTCCGGATATAAGCTTTCTTGCGCCCGAAGTAGAGGTCCAACCAACGTACGAGGAGAGGACAACCCACCACGGCACGCCTGGCTCCCCTGGCGCACCCTGGTGGATTGTGCCCACCACGGGCCTCCGTTTGCGGTGATTCCAACTCCCCAAAATCACATATATTCCAAAATAATTCTCCGTGAAATTTTATTGCATTTGGACTTCGTTTGATATGGATACTTTGCGATACAAAAAACATGCAGAAAACAGGAACTGGCACTGGGCACTGGATCAATAGGTTAGTCCAATAAATCATATAAAAAGTTGCCAAAAATATGTGAAAGTTGTATAATATTGGCATGAAACAATAAAAAATTATAGATACTGTCGGCGTCCTGGGAACGGGGGTCCCCAGACTTGCCTGCCTGCGGCCCATGGCGTGGCTCTGCGAGCGGGCCCATACGGCCCATCTTCATCAACAAGGCATTCAAGACCCTCGCGAGGGGCCAAGCCTCGCGAGGCGGACGACGCAAGACCTCCTCGGGAGCACCCTCACCAGGCTGGCTCACGAGGGGTGGAGAGTTCAAGGGAAGGCAAAGCTCGCGAGGTTCTCGTGATGTGAGCCATGACGATATGGACCAGGCGGGCGCCATCGCGCACAGTGTCCTTGTTTCCTCTTTAGTGCTAACGAAGCAAGCGCAGGCACGGAGTACCAAGGCGTCAAGCAAAGGTTTCCATATCAGTGCAACGAGACCAAGCCCAGCAGGACGGAGGTCACTGTTGGGGAACGTAGTAATTTCAAAAAATTTCCTACGCACATGCAAGATCATGGTGATGCATAGCAACGAGAGGGGAGAGTGTTGTCCACGTACCCTCATAGACCGACAGCGGAAGCGTTATCACAACGCGGTTGATGTAGTCGTACGTCTTCACGATCCGACGGATCAAGTACCTAACGTACGGCACCTCCGAGTTCTACACACGTTCAGCTCGATGACGTCCCTCGAACTCCGATCCAGCCGAGTGTTGAGGGAGAGTTTCGTCAGCACGACGGCGTGGTGACGATGATGATGTTCCACCGACGCAGGGCTTCGCCTAAGCTCCGCAACGGTATTATCGAGGTGTAATATGGTGGAGGGGGGCACCGCACATGGCTAAGAGATCTCAAGGATCAATTGTTGTGTCTCTGGGGTGGCCCCTGCCCCCGTATATAAAGAAGCAAGGGGGAGGCAGCCGGCCAAGGGGAGAGGCGCGCCATAGGGGGGAGTCCTACTCCCACCGGGAGTAGGACTCCTCCTTTCCTTGTGGGAGTAGGAGAAGGGAAGGGGGAAGGAGAAAGAAGGAAGGGTGCGCCCCCCTTCCCTAGTCCAATTCGGACCAGATCATGGGGAGGGGTGCGGCCACCTTTTGAGGCCTTTCTCTCCTTTCCCGTATGGCCCATTAAGGCCCAATACGAATTCCCGTAACTCTCCGGTACTCCGAAAAATACCCGAATCACTCGGAACCTTTCCGAAGTTCGAATATAGTCGTCCAATATATCGATCTTTACGTCTCGACCATTTCGAGACTCCTCGTCATATCCCCGATCTCATCCGGGACTCCGAACTCCTTCGGTACATCAAAACTCAATAAAACTGTCATCGTAACGTTAAGCGTGCGGACCCTACGGGTTCGAGAACTATGTAGACATGACCGAGACACGTCTCCGGTCAATAACCAATAGCGGGACTTGGATGCCCATATTGGCTCCCACATATTCTACGAAGATCTTTATCGGTCAGACCGCATAACAACATACGTTGTTCCCTTTGTCACCGGTATGTTACTTGCCCGAGATTTGATCGTCGGTATCTCGATACCTAGTTCAATCTCGTTACCGGCAAGTCTCTTTACTCGTTCCGTAACACATCATCCCGCAACTAACTCATTAGTCACAATGCTTGCAAGGCTTATAGTGATGTGCATTGCCGAGTGGGCCCAGAGATACCTCTTCGACAATTGGAGTGACAAATCCTAATCTCGAAATACGCCAACCCAACAAGTACCTTTGGAGACACCTGTAGAGCACCTTTATAATCACCCATTTACGTTGTGATGTTTGGTAGCACACAAAGTGTTCCTCCGGTAAACGGGAGTTGCATAATCTCATAGTCATAGGAACATGTATAAGTCATGAAGAAAGCAATAACAACATACTAAACGATCGAGTGCTAAGCTAACGGAATGGGTCAAGTCAATCACGTCATTCTCCTACTGAGGTGATCTCGTTAATCAAATGACAACTTATGTCTATGGCTAGGAAACATAACCATCTTTGATTAACGAGCTAGTCAAGTAGAGGCATACTAGTGACACTCTATTTGTCTATATATTCACACATGTATTATGTTTCCGGTTAATACAATTATAGCATGAATAATAAACATTTATCATGATACAAGGAAATAAATAATACTTTATTATTGACTCTAGGGCATATTTCCTTCAGTCTCCCACTTGCACTAGAGTCAATAATCTAGATTACACAGTAATTATTCTTACACCCATGGAGCCTTGGTGCTGATCATGTTTTGCTCGTGGAAGAGGCTTAGTCAACGGGTCTGCAACATTCAGATCCGTATGTATCTTGCAAATTTCTATGTCTCCCACCTGGCTAAATCCCGGATGGAATTGAAGCGTCTTTTGATGTGCTTGGTTCTCTTGTGAAATCTGGATTCCTTTGCCAAGGCAATTGCACCAGTATTGTCACAAAAGATTTTCATAGGACCCGATGCACTAGGTATGACACCTAGATCGGATATGAACTCCTTCATCCAGACTCCTTCATTTGCTGCTTCCGAAGCAGCTATGTACTCCGCTTCACATGTAGATCCCGCCACGATGCTTTGTTTAGAACTGCACCAACTGACAGCTCCACCGTTCAATGTAAATACGTATCCGGTTTGCGATTTAGAATCGTCCGGATCAGTGTCAAAGCTTGCATCAACGTAACCATTTACGATGAGCTCTTTGTCACCTCCATATACGAGAAACATATCCTTAGTCCTTTTCAGGTATTTCAGGATGTTCTTGACCGCTGTCCAGTGATCCACTCCTGGATTACTTTGGTACCTTCCTGCTAGACTTATAGCAAGGCATACATCAGGTCTGGTACACAGCATTGCAAACATGATAGAGCCTATGGCTGAGCATAGGGGACATCTTTCATCTTCTCTCTATCTTCTGCAGTGGTCGGGCATTGAGTCTTACTCAACTTCACACCTTGCAACACAGGCAAGAATCCTTTCTTTGCTTGATCCATTTTGAACTTCTTCAAAACTTTGTCAAGGTATGTGCTTTGTGAAAGTCCAATTAACCGTCTTGATCTATCTCTATAGATCTTGATGCCCAATATATACGCAGCTTCACCGAGGTCTTTCATTGAAAAACTCTTATTCAAGTATCCCTTTATGCTATCCAGAAATTCTATATCATTTCCAATCAGTAATATGTCATCCACATATAATATCAGAAATGCTACAGAGCTCCCACTCACTTTCTTGTAAATACAGGCTTCTCCAAAAGTCTGTATAAAATCAAATGCTTTGATCACAGTATCAAAGCGTTTATTCCAACTCCGAGAGGCTTGCACCAGTCCATAAATGGATCGCTGGAGCTTGCACACTTTGTTAGCTCCCTTTGGATCGACAAAACCTTCTGGTTGCATCATATACAACTCTTCTTCCAGAAATCCATTCAGGAATGCAGTTTTGACATCCATTTGCCAAATTTCATAATCATAAAATGCGGCAATTGCTAACATGATTCGGACAGACTTAAGCATCGCTACGGGTGAGAAGGTCTCATCGTAGTCAATCCCTTGAACTTGTCGAAAACCTTTCGCAACAAGTCGAGCTTTATAGACAGTAACATTACCATCAGCGTCAGTCTTCTTCTTGAAGATCCATTTATTTTCAATGGCTTGCCGATCATTGGGCAAGTCAACCAAAGTCCATACTTTGTTCTCATACATGGATCCCATCTCAGATTTCATGGCCTCAAGCCATTTTGCGGAATCTGGGCTCACCATCGCTTCTTCATAGTTCGTAGGTTCGTCATGGTCTAGTAACATAACTTCCAGAACAGGATTACCGTACCACTCTGGTGCGGATCTTACTCTGGTTGATCTACGAGGTTCAGTAATAACTTGATCTGAAGTTTCATGATCATCATCATTAACTTCCTCACTAATTGGTGTAGGTGTCTCAGAAACTGGTTTCTGTGATGAACTACTTTCCAATAAGGGAGCAGGTATAGTTACCTCATCAAGTTCTACTTTCCTCCCACTCACTTCTTTCGAGAGAAACTCCTTCTCTAGAAAATTTCCGAATTTAGCAACAAAAGTTTTGCCTTCGGATCTGTGATAGAAGGTATACCCAACAGTCTCCTTTGGGTATCCTATGAAGACACATTTCTCCGATTTGGGTTCGAGCTTATCAGGTTGAAGTTTCTTCACATAAGCATCGCAGCCCCAAACTTTAAGAAACGACAACTTTGGTTTCTTGCCAAACCACAGTTCATAAGGCGTCGTCTCAACGGATTTTGATGGTGCCCTATTTAACGTGAATGCAGCCGTCTCTAAAGCATAACCCCAAAACGATAGCGGTAAATCAGTAAGAGACATCATAGATCGCACCATATCTAGTAAAGTGCGATTACGACGTTCGGACACACCATTACGCTGTGGTGTTCCGGGTGGTGTGAGTTGCGAAACTATTCCGCATTGTTTCAAATGTAGACCAAACTCGTAACTCAAATATTCTCCTCCACGATCTGATCGTAGAAACTTTATTTTCTTGTTACGATGATTTTCAACTTCACTCTGAAATTCTTTGAACTTTTCAAATGTTTCAGACTTATGTTTCATTAAGTAGATATACCCATATCTGCTTAAATCATCTGTGAAGGTGAGAAAATAACGATATCCGCCACGAGCCTCAACATTCATCGGACCACATACATCTGTATGTATGATTTCCAACAAATCTGTTGCTCTCTCCATAGTTCCGGAGAACGGTGTTTTAGTCATCTTGCCCATGAGGCACGGTTCGCAAGTACCAAGTGATTCATAATCAAGTGGTTCCAAAAGTCCATCAGTATGGAGTTTCTTCATGCGCTTTACACTGATATGACCTAAACGGCAGTGCCACAAATAAGTTGCACTATCATTATCAACTCTGCATCTTTTGGTTTCAATATTATGAATATGTGTATCATTACTATCGAGATTCAACAAAAATAGACTACTCTTCAAGGGTGCATGACCATAAAAGATATTACTCATATAAATAGAACAACCATTATCCTCTGATTTAAATGAATAACCGTCTCGCATCAAACAAGATCCAGATATAATGTTCATGCTCAATGCTGGCACCAAATAACAATTATTTAGGTCTAAAACTAATCCCGAAGGTAGATGTAGAGGTAGCGTGCCGACCGCGATCACATCGACTTTGGAACCATTTCCCACGCGCATCGTCACCTCGTCCTTAGCCAATCTTCGCTTAATCCGTAGCCCCTGTTTCAAGTTGCAAATATTAGCAACAGAACCAGTATCAAATACCCAGGTGCTACTGCGAGCATTAGTAAGGTACACATCAATAACATGTATATCACATATACCTTTGTTCACCTTGCCATCCTTCTTATCCGCCAAATACTTTGGGCAGTTCCGCTTCCAGTGACCAGTTTGCTTGCAGTAGAAGCACTCAGTTTCAGGCTTAGGTCCAGACTTGGGTTTCTTCTCCTGAGCAGCAACTTGTTTGCTGTTCTTCTTGAAGTTCCCTTCTTCCCTTTACCCTTTTTCTTGAAACTGGTGGTCTTATTGACCATCAACACTTGATGCTCCTTTTTAATTTCTACCTCCGCAGCCTTTAGCATTGCGAAGAGCTCGGGAATTGTCTTACTCATCCCTTGCATATTATAGTTCATCACGAAGCTCTTGTAGCTTGGTGGCAGTGATTGAAGAATTCTGTCAATAACGCTGTCATCCGGAAGATTAACTCCCAGTTGAATTAAGTGATTGTTATACCCAGACATTTTGAGTATATGCTCACTGACAGAACTATTCTCTTCCATCTTGCAGCTGAAGAACTTATTGGAGACTTCATATCTCTCAATTCGGGCATTTGTTTGAAATATTAACTTCAACTCCTGGAACATCTCATATGCTCCATGACGTTCAAAACGTCGTTGAAGACCCGGTTCTAAGCCGTAAAGCATGGCACACTGAACTATCGAGTAGTCATCAGCTTTGCTCTGCTAGACGTTCATAACATCTGGTGTTGCTCCTGCAGCAGGCCTGGCACCCAGCGGTGCTTCCAGGACGTAATTCTTCTGTGCAGCAATGAGGATAATCCTCAAGTTACGGACCCAGTCCGTGTAATTGCTACCATCATCTTTCAACTTTGCTTTCTCAAGAAACGCATTAAAATTCAACGGAACAACAACACAGGCCATCTATCTACAATTAACATAGACAAGCAAAATACTATCAGGTACTAAGTTCATGATAAATTCAAGTTCAATTAATCATATTACTTAAGAACTCCCACTTAGATAGACATCCCTCTAATCCTCTAAGTGATCACGTGATCCATATCAACTAAACCATGTCCGATCATCACGTGAGATGGAGTAGTTTCAATGGTGAACATCACTATGTTGATCATATCTACTATATGATTCACGCTCGACCTTTCGCTCTCCATGTTCCGAGGCCATATCTGTTATATGCTAGGCTCGTCAAGTTTAACCTGAGTATTCCGCGTGTGCAACTGTTTTGCACCCGTTGTATTTGAACGTAGAGCCTATCACACCCGATCATCACGTGGTGTCTCAGCACGAAGAACTTTCGCAACGGTGCATACTCAGGGAGAACACTTATACTTTGATAATTTAGTGAAGGATCATCTTATAATGCTACCGTTAAACAAAGCAAGATAAGATGCATAAAGGATTAACATCACATGCAATCAATATAAGTGATATGATATGGCCATCATCATCTTGTGCTTGTGATCTCCATCTCCGAAGCACCGTGCTTGTGATCTCCATCTCCGAAGCACCGTCATGATCACCATCGTCACCGGCGCGACACCTTGATCTCCATCGTAGCATCGTTGTCGTCTCGCCAACTTATTGCTTTTACGACTATTGCTACCGCTTAGTGATAAAGTAAAACTATTACATGGCGATTGCATCTCATACAATAAAGCGACAACCATATGGCTCCTGCCAGTTGCCGATAACTCGGTTACAAAACATGATCATCTCATACAACACATTATATCACATCATGTCTTGACCATATCACATCACAACATGCCCTGCAAAAACAAGTTAGACGTCCTCTACTTTGTTGTTGCATATTTTACGTGGCTGCTACGGGCTTAGCAAGAACCGTTCTTACCTACGCATCAAATCCATAACGATAGTTTGTCAAGTTGGTGCTGTTTTAACCTTCGCAAGGACCGGGCGTAGCCACACTCGGTTTAACTAAAGTGAGAGAGACAGACACCCGCCGGTCACCTTTAAGCAACGAGTGCTCGCAACGGTGAAACCAGTCTCGCGTAAGCGTACGCGTAATGTCGGTCCGGGCCGCTTCATCTCACAATACCGCTGAACCAAAGTATGACATGCTGGTAAGCAGTATGACTTATATCGCCCACAACTCACTTATGTTCTACTCGTGCATAGCATCAACGCATAAAACCAGGCTCGGATGCCACTGTTGGGGAACATAGTAATTTCAAAAAAATTCCTACGCACACGCAAGATCATGGTGATGCATAGCAACGAGAGGGGAGGGTGTTGTCCACGTACCCTCATAGACCGACAGCGGAAGCGTTATCACAACGCGGTTGATGTAGTCGTACGTCTTCACGATCCGACCGATCAAGTACCGAACGTACGACACCTCCCATTTCTACACACGTTCAGCTCGATGACGTCCCTCGAACTCCGATCCAGCCGAGTGTTGAGGGAGAGTTTCGTCAGCACGACGGCGTGGTGACGATGATGATGTTCCACCGACGCAGGGCTTCGCCTAAGCTCCGCAACGGTATTATCGAGGTGTAATATGGCGGAGGGGGGCACCGCACACGGCTAAGAGATCTCAAGGATCAATTGTTGTGTCTCTGGGGTGCCCCCCTGCCCCCATATATAAAGGAGCAAGGGGGAGGCAGCCGGCCAAGGGGAGAGGCGCGCCATAGGGGGGAGTCCTACTCCCACCGGGAGTAGGACTCCTCCTTTCCTTGTGGGAGTAGGAGAAGGGAAGGGGGAAGGAGAAAGAAGGAAGGGTGCGCCCCCCTTCCCTAGTCCAATTCGGACTAGACCATGGGGAGGGGTGCGGCCACCTTTTAAGGCCTTTCTCTCCTTTCCCGTATGGCCCATTAAGGCCCAATACGAATTCTCGTAACTCTCCGGTACTCCGAAAAATACCCGAATCACTCGGAACCTTTCCGAAGTGCGAATATAGTCGTCCAATATATCGATCTTTACGTCTCGACCATTTCGAGACTCCTCGTCATATCTCCGATCTCATCCGGGACTCCTAACTCCTTCGGTACATCAAAACTCAATAAAACTGTCATCGTAACGTTAAGCGTGCGGACCCTACGGGTTCGAGAACTATGTAGACATGACCGAGACACGTCTCCGGTCAATAACCAATAGCGGGACCTGGATGCCCATATTGGCTCCCACATATTCTACGAAGATCTTTATCGGTCAGACCGCATAACAACATACGTTGTTCCCTTTGTCACCGGTATGTTACTTGCCCGAGATTTGATCGTCGGTATCTCGATACCTAGTTCAATCTCGTTACCGGCAAGTCTCTTTACTCGTTCCGTAACACATCATCCCGCAACTAACTCATTAGTTACAATGCTTGCAAGGCTTATAGTGATGTGCATTACCGAGTGGGCCCAGAGATACCTCTCCGACAATTGGAGTGACAAATCCTAATCTCGAAATACGCCAACCCAACAAGTACCTTTGGAGACACCTGTAGAGCACCTTTATAATCACCCATTTACATTGTGACGTTTGGTAGCACACAAAGTGTTCCTCCAGTAAACGGGAGTTGCATAATCTCATAGTCATAGGAACATGTATAAGTCATGAAGAAAGCAATAGCAACATACTAAACGATCGAGTGCTAAGCTAACGGAATGGGTCAAGTCAATCACGTCATTCTCCTAATGAGGTGATCTCGTTAATCAAATGACAACTTATGTCTATGGCTAGGAAACATAACCATCTTTGATTAACGAGCTAGTCAAGTAGAGGCATACTAGTGACACTCTGTTTGTCTATATATTCACACATGTATTATGTTTCCGGTTAATACAATTCTAGCATGAATAATAAACATTTATCATGATACAAGGAAATAAATAATACTTTATTATTGCCTCTAGGGCATATTTCCTTCAGTCACCATGGAGCCCAAGGCGGCGTCACCACCAGAGCCTTTTGCAGGTGAAGACTGCTTTTGTCAGGATAAGCTGTACTGGCTGTCCCCTTTCAAATTGGCCATTGTTGGCTCCCTTCCCGCTCAATATTTGGGGAGAGGACCAGGGCCCCTATAAGTAGGACTAGCCACCACAGTAGGGGGCATCTGATCTTTGGCCAATCCTTATCCACACACCGAGCACAAGAACACCTCAACCTCAGGAGGCTGTTCTTCCCATTGTAACTGTTCATCCTCAGTCCGAGAGGCAATCCACCACCACCACACTAGAGTAGGGTATTACACCACAACGGTGGGCCGAACCAGTATAAATCTTGTGTCCCTTGTGTTGCGAGTTCGTCGAGTTCGTCCTTGAGATCTTAGCGAAGCTAGGACGTGGATCGGTAGGGGGAGATCTTTGTGCACACCCCAGTGTTCGAACCTTGACGGTTTTGCCGGAACCCGTGATCTGACATTTGGCGTGCCAGGTAGGGGTGCGCCGAAGCTTCCCTTCCGTCGCTCCGCGTCCCGTTGCTTCATCGTCTCCATGGCGGACGCACGCCGCGCTCGCTGAGCACCTGGCTGCCGTCGCCACCCGCGTTGCTCAGACGGCTCCCGTCGGCGGGCCACCCCGTCGTTCTCCGTCGCCTGCCGCCAACGCCGCCACCGGCCCGATGGGGAACGAGCAGCAAGCCTCCTCGTTGCACCCCTCGGTGCGGCAGGACGGCCGCACCGCTACTCCGTCGCTGACTCCCGCTGGTTCGTCGTCTCACGCTCGTCGCGCTCCCACGGACGCGTGGGCCGCGTTCCTCATGGCGCACGAGCTCCTGCGATACCGCCCAGTCGACGACCTCTACGAGGACTGGCTGGACCGCATTGCCGAACTCGTCAGCGCCGCAGGGGGCTCCCCTGCACCGTCCCTCTCGCTGTCTCGTCCACCGCCAGCTACGGGCGACGTAGCTCACGGAGCACCTCCACCACCTCTGCACCAAGACGGTGCCCTGGCGCCAAGGCGCGCGGCTCCATGGTGCGACCCACCGCGTCCGACGCCTGCGCGTGAAGAAAGAAGCTGTCAAGAAGTCCCTCGACCACAAGAGAACGCTCCACCACTCCCCGCACCGCCACGCCAGGATCGCTTGCTGCGACAGGGCCCCGCGCCGCTTGCCGTGGCGGCGCGCGGGCGCCAAGACCAAGCCCCACCTCCAAGACGGGCCCCGGTGACCACGGCCGGCTGCCGCGCCTTCACCCCCGAGCTGCGTAGCGTCGCCTGGCCGGGCAAGTTCAAGCCGGATCTGCCTCCTTGCTACGACGGCACCCCGACCCCGCGGAGTTCCTGCAGCTCTACGAGCTGAGCATCGAGGCGGCCAACGGCGACGAGAAAGTCATGGCGAACTGGTTCCCCATGTCTCTCAAGGATGGTGCCCGCTCCTGGCTCCTGAACCTGCCTCCAGGCTCGATCTTCTCCTGGAACGAGATGCGTGACTATTTCGTTGCCAACTTCCAAGGCACTCGCGACTGCCCACCGGCCGCGGGTGACCTACGCCGCGTCAAGCAACAACCAGGAGAGACCCTCCAGAAGTACATCCAGCGCTTCAACAACGTTCGCCTCAAGATCCCCAAGGTGACGGACGAGGCCATCATCTCCGCGTTCTCTGATGGCGTCCGCGACGTCAAGATGAAGGAGGAGCTCGCCATCCATGAGGAGCTGTGCACATCCCTGGAGCTATTCAATCTGGCGACCAAGTGCGCAAGAGCTGAGGAGGGGCGCCTTTCCCTCCTCGAGCTCCCGGCTGCGGACCCAGAGGAGAAGAAAGCCAAGGCCAAGGACGTGAAGCGCAAGGGAGCAGCCGTGCTCGCGGCGGAGCCAGACACCAAGCGTGGCAGAGACCAGCCCGAGTCATCAAAGAGCAGTCGACCGTTCTGCGCCTTCCATAACCTGCATAGCCACAACACCAGCGACTGTCAAGAGCTCAGAGCCATTCGAGAAGGACGCTTCGGTCGATGCCCCAAGCGCAACGATCGGGGCTATGGCCGAGGAGGAGGACGTGGTGGCAGACGCTGGGATGACCGTGGCCCGCGCCAGGAGTGGCGCGACCGGCCTCATGAGGACCGCTGGCAGGATCAGCCTCGCGAGGGCGCCTGGAGGGATCAGCCTCGTGAGGATCGTCCTCAGGGCAACGCCGGTCTTCCTCCACTACCTCCACCACCAAGAAGGAATGACGACCACCATCAAGACGAGGAGGCTGGGGGCTTCCAGGAGCCGCGTGCTATCGCCTGCATCTTGGGCGGAGCTCAAGCCCCAGCCTCGCAGCGTATCTTCAAACAGTTTGCTCGTGAAGTGAATGCAGTCCTCCCCAAGCTCGAGGCCACGCACCCGCTCAGATGGTCCAAGTGCGCCATCACGTTCAGCTCGGCAGATCAGCTCAAGTGCGCGGCTACCGCTGGCGCCCTCCCGATGCTTTGTTCACCAGTCATCAGCAACGTGCAAGTTACCAAGACTCTCATCGATGGCGGCGCGGGGCTCAATGTCATGTCCGTCGACACGTTCGACAACCTCCAAGTGCCGTATGACCAACTTCAGCCCACCAAGCCTTTCTCAGGAGTGACCGACGGCTCCACTACCCCGATCGGGCAAGTTCGTCTTCCCGTCACCTTCGGAGAACGCAACAACTACCGCACCGAGCTCATCGACTTCGACGTCGCACACATCCGTCTGTCGTACAATGCCATGCTCGGGTATCCAGCCCTGGCCAAGTTCATGGCGGTGACGCACCACGGTTACAATGTCCTCAAGATGCCAGGAAGCGGCGGAATCATCATAGTCCCGTGCGAAGAAACAGACGCGGTGTGCTCCCTCGAGCGTGCCTTCCAAGCTGCAGCAATCGACGACCCCGACAGCAAGGGTGAGTGCCGTCCTGAGGCCACCCCCAAGAAGAAGAAGCAGCCACGCCGTGCAAGACCTCAGGAGGGTGGCGTCGCGAGCGGTACCTCGACAGGATCAGCGCCTGCACCTGGGGCGCCTCCCTCCATCGCATAGGAAGGCGCGCATGGCGCCCTTCTCGGGCAGGGCTCGGGGGCTCTCTTCTGGAGGGCCTCAGACCTTGCCAACATCATGAGGGAGGCGCTCGGGCACCACTTGGAGGCGTGCTTCATGGCACGTTTCCCTCAGGAGAACACAGGGCGAGGAGCGCCCACCGCTCAGGAGTTCATCACCAGGACCACTCAGGAACTTCAAGACGCAAGGGCCATGTGCGGTGACCGCCGCTTACCAGGCGCAGCTCCCCATCCAGGCGAGGATGCCGGGCTGCGCGTCTGCATCGACGTCCCAGGGCTCAACAAGGCCGCGTCTCAGGAGCCCTTCTGGCCTTCACGCGTGGGACGCTGCGAGGGTCCACCGCACAGCTATGTTCGCATGCCTTTTGGCCTGCCGAGCGTGGCGTCCGCCTATCAGCGCAACTTGTGGCGCGCCCTGGCGACTCAGGAGGCCAGGCACCACGCCGTCCTGATGGAGATGGAGACGGTCCTCAAGGAACCGCCTGGACCCCCAGAGCCTCCCGAGGCTCAGGGCCCCGGTGGCTCGTGAGGAGCGATCGCTTCACCGCGTACCTTCAGTTGCCCCAACATCCCTTCATCAACAGAACCAGGTGACATTTTCCAAGTTTATTTAGCTGGGAGCGCCCCCCGGGCTGCATCATTCCCAGGCCACGTGGGTCCGTCCCTGTGGCATGTATCCATTTTCATGTCTTTAGCTTACCTTGCTAGGGGCGCCCCTCGGGCTGCATCATCCCCAAGCCGCTCGGGCCTGACCCAGTGGCATGTATCTTCCCTGCATTTACTTAAACTAGTATGCTTTCCATGCTTAATCTGCCTATGGCTATCACCTGCTTGATTGTCATCACCCACCATGGGAGCCGCGCGCCGGCTGTCTTTCTTCAGGATCCTTCGTGTGAGTAGGTTAAGCACGGCGTCTGTGCTCGGTCCCGTCCCTGCAGCGTCGATAAATCCAACGGCTGAGCCCTGTCTGGCAGGCCGGCCCCGTTCACGTCACCTCCTGGGGCCATTGGTGCTTGGTCTTCTCACGCGATGACCTCAGTAGATTCGTTCGGTGCAAGTTGCCTGACCACCACGCAGGACCAGCGCAGCGAACAGAAACCAAGACCAGGTGCAACCCGCCTTGAGGTAGGGCCTCGTGAGTCCCGCGCTGGCTCAGCGTGCCCAGATACACCTGGCCTAGCCCTGCCGTGCAAGCCACGTGCCAGGGCGGGGCTGTACACACCCCGGGGGCTCTCCGCAGTAGTGAGTCCCCCTCCCACGTACCAGTGGAAGCACCATGCTCCGCGCTGGCCGTCGACACTGCCGAGGAGCGGCTATGCCCATGCACAAGTAGAAGCACTATGCTCTGTGCTGGTGATAAACAACTGAGGGCGGCCTCACGGCTGTACCAACCTCAGGGAGCCCAGAGCTCATTGTCCGGCCTCACCGCAACGCCTCCCCCCGGGAGAGTCGCGGGAGGGGGCTGGGCACGGGGGCTGCGCTCGGGTCACGCCCAAGCGTACGTCACCCAACCGGGTCCCCCGGACCCGGTCGTCGCGCGCCCCTCCCGTGCCTCGGCGAGGGCAAAGGTACGAAGGGTGTTTGCACGTCAAGGGGGACTCCTGAGCATCGCGCCTCAGGAGCCTAACTGGTCACGTAGCCCCTCACTCCTTGGTTCCGTCCTAGTCTCTGGTCGGTCCAACGGTGGTTGAGGTATGCGCGGGGCCGGGCTCTGCCGACGTAGAACACTAAACCCACCCTCGCGTCTCTTTCCTATAAGCTGTTTGCGCGTCAAGGGGGATCCTGAGCATCGCGACTCAGGAGCCTAACTGGTCACGTAGCCCCTCACTCCTTGGTTCCGTCCTGGTCTAGCGTCGGCCCAACGACGGTTGAGGTATGCGCGGGGCCGGGCTCTACCGATGTAGAACATAAAGCAAATAGGAAGAAAATCGCAAAATCTCAAAACAAATATTACAAGACATATTGTTCTCTCAAACATAAAGCATAAGTTTAAACGCCTCCACGAGGCACGATACATGTTGCAAGAGTAAAACAGGAAAGCTGCCGCAAGCAGGTCAACCCTGGACACCGCCATCGCTCGCAGAAGGTGCTCCCCCTGGTGGCGCCGCCTTTGCCTGCACTGCCAGCCGGAGCCGCAGGATCGGTGGCACCGCCGGTCAAAGGTGCGAGAGCGAAGCCGCGGAACTTCTTCAGTAGGGCCTCCACCTGGCCCTTCACGGCTGCGGCAGCAGCCGCACAACGCTCCTCGTCCACAGGCTCCAGCAGCTCGTCTAGGCGGGTAGTTGGATCGCGAAGATGGAGGTGACTGAAGACACGCGTCAGTGCAGCTGAGGAAAGAACGCGGGCTTCCGCCTCGGCCATAGGACCAATGCCGCTCACAACCTCCTCAAGCGCGGCAACCAAGTAGGGAAGCAGCTGAGCAGGGCCATCCTCGTCGGTGGTCAGCGGCTTTTCTAGGCCCTTCTCGTAAAGTGCTTTCAGCGCCTCACGGGACTTCTTCTCGAGAAGCGCGAAGGCCGCACGGTCCTCAGCCAGGACCTTCGCTTTAGCGTCAAGATCGACCTCCTTCGCCTTCACCTTCCGCTCCAGCTCCTCCAGCCGGCCGCGCTCCGCGGCCCGCGCCTTCGCCAACTCTCCCAGCTCGGCGTCGCGGTCCCTGACGGCGTCGTCCCGGGCCCTCATCTCCTCCTCCTTCGCCTGGCGGCCACGAGCTTCTTCCGTGTGCTGGTCGCGCAGACTCTTCAGCTCGTCCTCCAGCGTTCGACGGCAGTCGCTGGCGTCCCCAGCGTCCTTCAGCGCCGCCTCGTGATCGGCCACAGCTTGGGCGGTGGCCCGCTTCTCCTTCTCGGAGGCTGTCGCAGCTTGGCTCAGCGTCGCCCGAATCGCCGAGTCAGTGTGAAGCCAGCCAGAGGCCAGCTCCAGGCGCCCGGCTACGAGGCGCGGGTCCACGCCCAGGAGATCTTCCCGCAGCTGGGCCATCTTTGAAAGGGCACGCTCAAAGATAGCAGAGGAGGCAGAAGAACCTGGGAGTTGTGGCGCAGTAGGAGGAGGAGGCGACGTCGTCACCAGAGCCTGGGAAACCAAGGGCTCCCGAGCCTTTGGGACCTCAGCAGCCGAGCCGGACGTCGGCACTTCCGGAGCCAGCGGGGCCTCGGGGGCTGACTCCTCCTGACGACGCTCCTCCTGGCTTCGCGAGGGCGACAGGGTTGGAGAGGCACGAGAGCTATCGTTTCCTTTCTCCATGGAGGGGGGGGGGTGTAGCCTCCGTAGATGGCTCGGTCCCAGGGGTGGGCGCTGCACCCTCCTTCCTCTTCTTTGCCGAAGGCAGCGTCCTGGTCAACCAAGGACGAGCGTCAGGGAACAATAGTATAAGCAAGACGAAGCTCGAGCACTTACTGGTCCACCGCAGCGTAGTTGATACGTCTCCAACGTATCTATAATTTATGAAGTATTCATGCTATTATATTTCCATCTTGGATGTTTAATGGGCTTTACTATGCACTTTTATATTATTTTTGGGACTAACCTATTAACCCAGAACCCAGTGCCAGTTTCTGTTTTTTCCCTTGTTTGTTTCGCAGAAAAGGAATATCAAACGGAGTCCAAACAGAATGAAACCTTCGGGAGCGTGATTTTTGGAACGAACGTGATCCAGGAGACTTGGAGTTGAAGTCAAGGAAGCAGCTTCGAGTTGGCCACAAGGCAGGGAGGCGCGCCCCCCCTGACCGACTTCTTTCGCCTATATATATATCCATATACCCTAAAAACATCTGGGGGCAGAATAGATCGGGAGTTCCGTCGCCGCAAGCCTCTGTAGCCACCAAAAACCAATCGGGACCCTGTTCTGGCACCCTGCCGGAGGGGGGATCCCTCACCGATGGCCATCTTCAGCATCCCGGCGCTCTCCATGACGAGGAGGGAGTAGTTCACCCTCGGGGCTGAGGGTATGTACCAGTAGCTATGTGTTTGATCTCTCTCTCTCTCTCTCTCTCTCTCTCTCTCTCGTGTTCTTGAGGTGGCACGATCTTGATGTGTCGCGAGCTTTGCTATTATAGTTAGATCTTATGATGTTTCTCCCCCTCTACTCTCTTGTAATGGATTGAGTGTTCCCTTTGAAGTTATCTTATCGGATTGAGTCTTTAAGGATTTGAGAACACTTGATGTATGTCTTGCATGTGCTTATCTGTGGTGACAATGGGATATTCACGTGATCTACTTGATGTATGTTTTGGTGATCAACTTGCGGGTTCAGTGACCTTGTGAACTTATGCATAGGGGTTGGCACACATTTTCGTGTTGACTCTCTGGTAGAAACTTTGGGGCACTCTTTGAAGTACTTTGTGTTGGTTGAATAGATGAATATGAGATTGTGTGATGCATATCATATAATCATACCCACGGATACTTGAGGTGACATTGGAGTATCTAGGTGACATTAGGGTTTTGGTTGATTTGTATCTTAAGGTGTTATTCTAGTACGAACTCTATGATAGATCGAACGGAAAGAATGGCTTCGTGTTATTTTACTGCGGACTCTTGAATAGATCGATTAGACAGGATAACTTTGAGGTGGTTTCGTACCCTACAATAATCTCTTCGTTTGTTCTCCGCTATTAGTGACTTTGGAGTGACTCTTTGTTGCATGTTGAGGGATAGTTATATGATCCAGTTATGTTATTATTGTTGAGAGAACTTGCACTAGTGAAAGTATGAACCCTAGGCCTTGTTTCAATGCATTGCAATACAGTTTACGCTCACTTTTATAGCTTGTTACCTTGCTGTTTTTATAATTTCAGATTACAAAAACCTATATCTACCATCCATATTGCACTTGTATCACCATCTCTTCGCCAAACTAGTGCACCTATACAATTTACCATTGTATTGGGTGTGTTGGGGACACAAGAGACTCTTTGTTATTTGGTTGCAGGGTTGTTTGAGAGAGACCATCTTCAACCTACGCCTCCCACGGATTGATAAACCTTAGGTCATCCACTTGATGGAAATTTGCTACTGTCCTACAAACCTCTGCACTTGGAGGCCCAACAACGTCTACAAGAAGGTTGCGTAGTAGACATCAGTAGTCCACCCTTCGCTTGGGAAGCTTGAAGCCTGATAGCTTCGAAGCCTGAGGAGTGGGCGCGCGGACTCTGGGAGCAGAAGACGGCGCAGCAGAGGGGCCGGGAGCAGCTTCAGGCGGCGTCAAGGTGGAAGTAACATCTCGGGAGACCAGCGACAACCTGCCCTTCGTTGGAGTAACGGGCCGCTCCCCCTCCTCCTGGCGGGCGCCGGCCTCGTCGTCATCAGGGAAGGCGTGGAGGATGTCGGCTTTGCTCAAGGGGGAGGTCTCCCCCATCCCTTCGGGGGTCACCACCGGGTCGTGCTCCTCGTCCTCCTCTTCTTCCTCCCCGTGGGACTCATCAGAGGACAACACCACCGGCGGTAGCGCCACAGAGGCTCCAGCGGGCGTCGGCGGCACCAGCCCGCGCCCGTCGAAGGTGGGCCTGGCGGCCACGACCTGCTCCCAGTCCTTGCGATGGAACAAAGGAACAAAGGCGCTCGGCGGGTACTCTTGGTCATCCCCGACCAGGAGGCGCAGAACTGCAGCGAACTTGTTGCCAGGCAAGGTTCCGGGCTCAGGCGAATCTTGTCTTCTTCATCTCCAAGCCTCCACAAGGGGCGTGTACGCGCCTGAAGCGGGGCTACGCGCAGCATCAAGAATTCCCTCAGGAGCATGGCCCCTGTCAATTTTGCCGTCTTCGTGTTGCCCGGCTTCAGGTCGACGTTCATGTGCTCCAACACCAGCGCCGCCCGCTCATCAGTAAGCTTCGCGCGGGACCACCCCTTGTCGGACTGGGGCATCTCCTTCGGCAGCTCCAAACGCGGGTGGACGCACTTGGCGTCCATCATGACCCACTTGGCCCTGAAGTTGTCAGCCTTCTTCCCGGCCTTCGAGATCGAGTTGGCCTTGCCGACCGCAATGAAATTGGCGCACCCGGAGATGTGACCCTCGTTGACGCGGAGGAAGAAGAGGTGGCGCCGCAGAGCCACGGACGGCATCACACCCAGATACGCCTCGCAGTAGAAGGCAAGATCGATAGCAAAACGATAGAATTGGGATGAAGATGCAGCGCGTGCAGCCCGTAGTGGCCGAGGACTTCATAGAAGAAGTCAGAAAAGGGGGGAAGCCCCGCCGTGATGCTGCTCGTAAAGAAGGGGAAGAAGGTGCTTCCCTCTGGCTCCGGCACGGCTGAGCCAGCCCGGAGCTCAGTCTTCCCCTCTCGTTGCTTTCCCCTGCCGTCAGAAGGCGCGTGGCGGCGAGGCTATTCTCCATGACGCTGGGCGCGTCGAGGACCGGCTCGTACCAAGCCGGCGACGAGGCAAGCTTGACCTTCCGGGGCGCCATTGGTCGCTAAGGGGGGAGGACTGGAGCAGATCTGGAGGTTTCGGCAGCAAGGAGCGAGAAAGGGGATCTGGAGCAAGGCAAAGGGGAGCAGTGAAGACAAGCGCTGTCCACGCCAGCCTTTTGTCAAGTCGGGCAGTTGCCGAGGCAGCATGGGGAAGCGGAGACGCCCACGTCCAATCAACCGCCACGCGTCGACCAAGGCCGCAGGCTATTGGGGCCCACGGTGCTCTGCGCTTGGCCTTTGGCTTCACCTCGAAGCCAATCCCGAGCGCGCCTTGGGCCCGGGGGCTACTGTCGGCATCCTGGGAACGGGGTCCCCAGACTTGCCTGCCTGCGACCCATGGCGTGGCTCTGCGAGCGGGCCCGTACGGCCCATCTTCATCAACAAGGCATTCAAGACCCTCGCGAGGGGCCAAGCCTCGTGAGGCGGACGACGCAAGACCTCCTCGGGAGCACCCTCACCAGGCTGGCTCGCGAGAGGCAGAGAGTTCAAGGCAAGGCAAACCTCTTGAGGTTCTCGTGATGTGAGCCATGACGATTGAGACCAGGCGGGCGCCAGCGCGCACAGTGTCCTTGTTTGCTCTTTGGTGCTAAGGAAGCAAGCGCATGCGCGGAGTACCGAGGCGTCAAGCAAAGGTTTCCATATCAGTGCAACAAGACCAAGACCAGTAGGACGGCAGGACGGAGGTCACCATGTAGCCCAAGGCGGCGTCACCACGAGAGCCTTTTGCAGGCGAAGACAGCTTTTGTCAGGATAAGCTGTATTGGCTGTCCCCTTTCAAATTGGCCGTTGTTCGCTCCCTTCCCGCTCAATATTTGGGGAGAGGACCAGGGCCCCTATAAATAGGACTAGACACCACAGTAGGGGGCATCTGATCTTTGGCCAATCCTTAGCCACACACCGAGCACAAGAACACCTCAACCTCAGGAGGCCGTTCTTCCCCTTGTAACTGTTCATCCTCAGCCCGAGAGGAAATCCACCACCACCACACTGGAGTAGGGTATTACACCACAACAGTGGCCCGAACAAGTATAAATCCTGTGTCCCTTGTGTTGCGAGTTCGCCAAGTTCATCCTTGAGATCTTAGCGAAGCTAGGACGTGGATCGGTAGGGGGAGATCTTTGTGCGCACCCCAGCGTTCGAACCTTGAGGGTTTTGCCGGAACCCGTGATCCGACAGATACGACGGAGGCGTATCAGCATCCTCAAGCTTAATTCCTGCTCGTCCTCGAGCAGGTAAATGATAAAAAAGATAATTTTTGATGTGGAATGCTACCTAGCATAAACTTGATCATATATCTAATCATGGCATGAATATTAAGACATAAGTGATTCAAAGCAATAGTCTATAATTTGACATAAAGACATCAATACTCAGGCATCCCAACAAACAATCATGTCTTTCAAAATATCAATGCTAAAGAAAGTTATCCCTACAAAATCATATAGTCTTGTCATGCTCTGTCTTCTTAACACAAAGTATTTATCATGCACAACCCCGATGACAAGCCAAGCAATTGGTTCATGCTTTTTAACGCGCTTCAGCTTTTTCCACCCTCACGCAATACATGAGCGCAAGCCATGGATATAGCACTATGGGTGTAATAGAGTATAATGACAGGGGTAGATATAGAGAAGACAAAAAAGTAGAAAGTCTCACAGCGATTCGGCTAACCGATGGGCTATGGAGATGCCCAAAGATTGATATCAACGTGAGGAGTAGGGATTGCCATACAACGAATGCACTAAGAGCTATAAGTGTATGAAAGCTCAATATGAGAACTAAGTGGGTGTGCATCTAATCCTATAATGACAAATTCCCACTAGTATATGAAAGTGACAACATAGGAGACTCTCCATATGAAAAACATGGTGCTACTTTGAAGCACAAGTGTGGTAGAGGACACTAACAATGCCCCTTCTCTCTTTGTTTATTTTTTTCTTTTTCTTTTTTTTCTTTTCTTCTTCTTTTTGTTATTTTTTCTTTTTATATTTTGTCTCTCATTGTTCGGACTCTCATCCCGACTTGTGGGGGAATTATAGTCTCCATCATCCTTTCCTCACTGGGGCACTGCTCTAAAAATGAATAATGATGATCATCACACTTCTATTTACTTATAACTCAAAAGAAATAAAAATTACAACTCGATACCTATGACAAAGTATGACTCTATATGAATGCCTCTGGCAATGTACCAGGATGTGCAATGATCTAGCGTAACATGTATGAAAAATGATGAACGGTGGCTGAGCCACAAACACTATGCCAACTATATGATCATGCAAAGCAATATGGCAATGAATGCTCAAGTCATCAAACGGAAGCGGTGGAAGTTGCATGGCAATATATCTCGGAATGGCCATGGAAAAGCCATAATAGGTAGGTATGGTGGCTGTTTTGAGGAAGATATAATAAGGCTTATGTGTGATAGAGCATATCATATCACGGGGTTTGGATGCACCTGCGAAGTTTGCACTACGTCTCGAGGTGAGAAAGGGCAATGCACGGTACCGTAGAGGCTAGCAAATTGCGGAAAGGTAAGAGTGCGTATCCATGGACTCACATTAGTCATAAAGAACTCATAGACTTATTGCAAAAGTTTATTAGCCCTCGAAGCAAAGTACTACTACGCATGCCCCTAGGGGGATAGATTGGTAGGAAAAGACCATCACTCGTCCCCGACCGCCACTCATAAGGAAGACAATCAATAATAAATCATGCTCCAACATCATAGCATAACGAGAGACTATACGTCCATGCTTCGGAAATCACAAACCTTAACACCAATATTCTTACTAACAACAACCATTTACTAGTACCTCCCACATATTCCATCTCTATATCGCGAAACTATTGCAAGGAATCAAACATATCATATTCAGTGATCCATAAGTTTTATGTAGGATTTTATGACTAACCATGCAATTGACCAATTCGTTTTTGACTCTCTAAATAGATATAAGTGAAGCATGGGAGTTTAATTCTTTCTACAAAATACCATGCTCTAATAAATATAAGTGAAGCAAAAGAGCATTCTTCAAACAATGGTTTTCTATGTGAAGAGAAACAGGCAATCCAAACTTCAAATGATATAAGTGAAGCACATGAAGCATTCTATAAAGCCACACTCAAAAGATATAAGTGAAGTGCAATGAGCATTCTATAAATCAACCATGGACTATCTCATACCAGCATGGTGCATAAAAGAAAAATGAAAACTAAATGCAAAAGACGCTCCAAGATTTGCGCATATCGCATGAACGAAACGAATCCGAAAACATACCGATACTTGTTGAAGAAAGATGGGATGCCTTCCGGGGCATCCCCAAGCTTAGACGCTTGAGTCTCCTTGATTATTTACTTGGGGTGCCTTGGGCAGCCCCAAGCTTGAGCTCTTGCCTCTCCTCCTTCTCCTCACATCAAGACCTCCTCGATCTTTGATCACTTCATCCACAGAAAACTCAACAGAAAGTTCGGTAAGATCCGTTAGTATAATAAAGCAAATCACTACTCTAAGTACTGTTGCAAACCAATTCATATTTTGTTTTTGCATTGTAGCTACTGTAATATAACTTTTCATGGCTTAATCTACTAATAGAATCAATAGTTTCATCAAAACAAGCAAAACAATGCATCAAAAACAGAATCTGTCTTAAACAGGACAGTCTGTAGTAATCTGAACATTCACCATACCTCTGGTACTCCAAAAATTCTGAAAAATTAGGAAAAATAAAAAATTTGTATAGAAAGATAGTGCAAAATGTTTCTGAACTGTTTGACATTCCAGTAAAAAATGTAAAATCGCGCGCTACAGCCAAAGTTTCTGTTTTTCACCGCACAAACCAACAAGCAATATAAACATCCTAAAGGCAAACCTTGGCACATTATTTTTATGGGAAAATTGATTTTATACCCCTAGTTGTGTCACCATCGGCAGGTTTGCCCCTAGTTTCCGAAAACCCTCGTTCTTGCCCAACTCACTTTGGTTTTCTATGCTTTTGCCCTTCCGGCACGGTTCCGTCCAGTCAGCGCCGTTTGACCGCTACCGGCGCTAGATTTTGGACATTTTTGCCCTGTGGCTGCTAACTTCAGTACCCCTTCGTCCTCAGCCAGCTCTCACGAAAAACAGAGGAAAGGAAGGCGTGGCCAGATTGGAGGGGGGACCGGGACGCAGGAGAAGAAGGAGCCGGTGCGCATGGAGAGCTCGGGCTCATCCAGCTTCTCGCTGGCGACCGGAGAGGTAAGCAATGTGGTGGGGTCGTTGCTTCTCCACCCTACCCGACATTTTGGGGTTCAAAGCTAGGGTTTGTGACATTTTGGGGGAAATTTGACTTTTTTTAGGTCGATGGGGTCGGGATTGTGCAGCATTCATCAGAGTTTTATCTTCCCGACGAGTCTTATTCCGGCTTGGAGTTTCTGTCGAAGCATCGATGCCCCGGCCATGGCCTTGTTCCTGCCCGGCGTGTATCATGGGGTGGTGCAAGCAGTGGCCGCTGTTTTTTAGGTTGCCCATTGGATGTAAGTTCATGTCAAATTGATCCAGATTTATTTTGTGCTCTCTAATTTTTACTTTTCTAATTATGACTCTTGATTTACAATTAGTTACCAGATGAGTGTGACTGGGTGGTTTGGGTTGCCCCAGCTCCTCCATTGCGTGTTGGACTAGCTTTTGAAGACTTGCACACTGAGGTTGAAGGCAGTTGGATCAAGTGCCACCATTTGAAGAAGGAAAACATTGAGCTGGCAAGGAAGAACAAGGCTTTGAAGAAGAAGCTTAAGAGAGATGAGATGTTGCTGTTGTGGGCACTGTTGCTTGTGGGAATTAGTATGATAGTTGCACTACTATGGTAGTTGTCGAAGAAATTATGCAGTTGTTCGATGTCAGCTATAGTAGTTTGGTATTCCAAGATGTTGTTGTTGTCAAATGTGGTCTTAAACTTGTCAAATGTGGTTTGGTGAATGAATTTGATCTTGCCAACTCAATTTGATCGTAAACTTGTGAAATGACAGATGAATGGCACAAGTTCAACAACAACTTGAGATCATACAACATTGTGCATCACATATGAATGACACAAGTTCAACAATAACTTGAGATCATACAACATTGTGCATCACATATGAATGACACAAGTTCGACAACCTTAAGATTAGACCACATTGTGCATAACATTACCAAGTACATAACAACATCATAGCACACAGTAGACATAACAGGTGCATCTCAGAAGTTTAGCAACATCACACAGTACACATAACAGTAAATAAAAGGTGTAAACACACCATCTAGTTGATAACAGCATCTAAAACTTCAGTTTTTTGCTTCTGGTGTATCTGGCTGGATTTGGAGCTTCCCTTGCCTTGCTTCTAGTGTTTTTGGCTGGGTTGGGGCCAGTTGGTGAAGCTTGGTTTTGTGCCGGTTCTTTTGATGCAGGAGGAACAACCTTGCTGTCAACACCGCTTCCAGTAGCTGAGAATGTAGTTGCTGGTTGTACATCTCCACCTCTCTTCTCTTTCACACACCTTGGAGAAGCTCCTCTATCTGCTGCTTTTTTATAGTTTTTCCTAGGGCTAAACAATTGCAAATATGTCACAAATTGTAATGTATGCATGAACAGAAATGGATGTGAGAATTGCACATACCTTACTACAGTTGCTTGTGTAGATGCTTCATGAGATGGTTCCCTTGGTGGTCGCATTTCATGCTGGACTACATCAGGTATTGGCTGATCCTCATCCTCATCCTCATCTTGCACTTCTGCTATTGATGGCTCATCTGCTGTTGGATGATCATCTGCATTTTGTGCACCCCAATGCTCTTCTTCTCCAAAAGCTGGATCAACAGATCGTGTGCATCCCTTGGCTTGGTGTCCACATCTACCACACCTTTTGCACTTCTTCTTCCTTGGCCCAAGGCCCTTTCCTTCACTGCTTGCTCTAATCCTCTGTTTTCTTGGCCTGCCTGGTGCTTGCTTCTGAATAGGAGCACATAACTTGAATCCAGGATCTACAATGTCCCACTGCTGCTTGCCTTCCAAAGCTGGTAGGTTTTCAGCATAAGTGGCTCTGAACATCTCAACAGAGTAGTACTTATGTACATACTTATCAATTACATTAGCATCACCCCTTAGAGAAGTGATGAAGAAAAGTGCATGAATGCATGGCTTACCAGTGACCTGCCATTGCCTGCAACTGCAAGTCCATTTCTCCAGGTCCACAGGATACCTCCATTCTCTCTTCTCTCTATCAGTTGCAGTTACCTCAGCCTCTGTTGGGCTTCTCCTAACAATGCTCATCTCCAAATCTTTAGTTTTATCCATTAATGCCTTCATTACTGCTAGTCTGATGTTGTGCCCAATGAAATGGTCAATGAAAATTCTTTTTCTTAGGTCAAACTTCTCCATAATGTACTGCCTGATCTTGTCAAGCAGGTCAACTAGGTGTAGGCCCTTGTATTTCTTGATTCTAGAGTTGAATGATTCAGCTAGATTGTTATTTGCATAGTCAACCTTGCTCAACTCAGTGAAATCAGCTCTAGCCCAGATTTTGGTGTGGTGCTCCTCAAGATACTCCTTCACTTTGAGCTTGCTTTTCAACTGGTTCAGATGATAATTGTGCTTTTTGATGCTGTAAGTTAGTGAGCAAGGCCACATATTGTCATCATAAAATTTCCCTTTGAATTTCTTGCCAAATTTTTGAGACAAATGTCTCATGCACTCTCTGTGCTCAACTCCAGGATAAAAATCATCAACAACACTCTCCAGTCCTTTGCAAGCATCAGTATGGATAACTAATCCTTCAGGATGTCCTATAACTTTCTTCAAATTATTGAAAAACCATGTCCAACTCTCAGCGGACTCCACTTCAAGAACACCATATGCAACAGGAAATAACCAATTGTGTGCATCTAGGGCACATGTTGCTACAAGTTGGCCCCTAAACCTACCATGCAATGCAGTTGCATCTACAGCCAAGTATGGCCTGCACCCGTCTAGAAACCCCTTCTGACAAGCTTTGAAACAGACAAAAACCCTTCTAAAACACTCTTTGTAGAATTTCTTTCCTTTTAACTTGTACTCCACTGTGTGATGGTCAATGTCAACAACACTGCCTGGTGATGCCCTCTCTACTTCTGCTTTGAAAGCAAAAAGTAACTGAAAACTGTCACTGTACTTACCATATATCTTGTCAAGTGCCATTTCCTTACCATAGTAGCATCTGCTGTAAGGCACCTCAAGACCATACTTCTCTAACAACCTACCCTGAATTTCCTTTGTGCCAATCCCTGAATTTTTTCTGATCCAAGCCATAGAAGCATCTGCAATCCACCTTCTTTTTGTAGCTCTCAATCTCTGAGATCTGTTCACACTAGGACATGTGTGAGGGTGGGGGTTCACTTTGATCTGAAAATAAAACAAGGAAACAAATGGTCTATCAGTACAACACTAGTAAAACAAAAAGTCACAATTTTAAAACAAATAGTAGTAAACTAAATAGCTAGTACCTGAAACAAAGAGCTCCTCCTCATCACAGATGCATGCAGCCTCCACTTAGACCTGTCATAGGCACATTTAACAGTGAACCTACTCTGGTCACTCTTCAGTGTGATGTACTCAGTTTCAGACTTGATTGAGAATGTTCCAACTGCATTTCTGCAATCAACTGCCCCAGGAAAGACCACACCTTCCTCAATGCTTGGGTTATCTCTATCATACATCATGACAGGTCTGTCCTCATCTGCATCCTCAAAAGCTCCCATGTCATGATCCTCTTGCCTTTCATCTTCATCAGTATCTGAAAATTCTGCAGGTATGTAGTCTTCATTTGCTGCATGTTCCTGATTATTTTGTTGTACATAACCTGGATAAAGCTTCTCATCCTCCTCATCAGACAAAATAGGTGCATCAGGCAGTGCTTCCTCCACAACTGGATCAGGTTGATCTTCTTGTTTCTCAGTGACAGTTGGAGTAGTTGGGGTGGTACTAGCACTTGCTGCACTAGTGCCAGGACCACTAGGAGTACTGCTAGCTCCTGGCCTAGATGCACATGGTCTACCCCTTCTTCTACCTCTGGTCCCTCCAGCAGTTGTCCTAGATGCAGGTGTTCTCTCACACCTTTCTCCTCTCTTTCTCTAAATTACTGTAATTTCCAAATTGCATGACCTTGTCTCTGCATTTCTTGCAAACATCAAACCTAACTCATCATCACACTGTAAAGGGTTCCAACTCTCATGTGAACTGTCCCAATATCTTATTTCAACAGCATCAAACAATCCCCATGGATACTTTGCACAAATATTAGCCCTAAAATCATTAAATGGACTACTACTGCTGTCCACAACTAATGGAAATGTGAACCTGCTTTCTTTTCCTCTGGTACCAGCAGAAACTATGACTGTGGTCTCCATTCTAACAGACAGAAAGAATGCAACAGCTGGATCCATCCTACAATAATGAACACAACATCTACCATTACTAAATCTTCTCTGAATTAAGCCTACGATACTAAGGAAAAGCATATCTGAGACTTACCCCATCGGGATCTCCCATGCAGATGCGGTGCCCTTGCCCTTGTCGCCCTGACTGCTACCACAGCCGCCTTCAACGCTCCCCCTAACCGATGGCGAGCTTTTGTCGCCGTCGACGACGCCACCGCCGCCGTGGCCGTGCACGCAGCCATCGCCCTCCCGCACCGATGCGATTCCCTTCTTGTGGCGGCGGCCGCTGCCTAGGGTTTCTCCATTCTCCCCCATCGCCTAGAAATGGATGTGCTGGTGCTGCAGGTGACGTTCTGGTGGTGGTGCGCCTAGGGTTTCTGGATCTGGTGTTGAGGCGCTGACGAACTAGGGTTTGGACAGGGAGAGAGAGAGAGAGTGACGGGAGGAATGGGGAACGGAAGAGTGAGGGGGGGGGGACAAGCGAGTGAGCACGGGGGGCAAGCCGTGTCCAAAATCTAGCGCCGGTAGCGGTCAAACGGCGCTGACTGGACGGAACCGCGACGGGAGGGCAAAAGCACAAAGAAACCAAAGTGAGTTGGGCAAGAACGAGGGTTTTCGGAAACTAGGGGCAAACCTGCTGAGGGGGACACAACTAAGGGCACCAAATTAATTATCCCTATTTTTATAATACAATGAAATTTTACAAGGGGATAATTATTTTTGTTCAAAAGTTTCTGCAATTCAAGATTCACAAAGTTTCCATGGGCATGAACAAAGTTCAAGGCATGCTCCCGCTTCCACGGTGCTCGTCTATCTCACTTTCACTTTTCTTTTTGTGAAGTCTTTAAGTTCCCCTCTATATTTTTTTGTTTTTAAACTTTATAAAAGCACTCAACAGAAATAAATGACTCTCTAAAACTTCCGGGTTGTCTCCCTGGCAGCGCTTTCTTTAAAGCCATTAAGCTAGGCATAAAGTGCTCAAGTAATGGATCCACCCGGATCCCAAGGTATATCAAAGCCAATTTGAATCAACAATGATTTAGCATTTAGTAGTGAGCACAAAGCAACATATATAAAGCAATGACAAAGTCTAACTCTTCCTATGCATTGGCATGTCATACAAGAACAATTCATGCACATCAAGTAAAGGCCAATACATAGCATAAGCAGTTTCTTGCAATTTTTTCGTGTTGGAAACATAAAGAGGCGGAGATGTAGTTCCTCTCTTATAATAATTGCAAGTAGGAGCAGCAAAACATGCATAATATATTCATCAAAACCATCATGTGCAATGGTAAAAGGCAACCCATTAATATAATCCTTAACAAGAGCAAACTTCTCCGATATAGTGTAGTTGGGAGAATTCAAAAAGATAATAGGACTATCATGTGTGGGTGCAATAGCAACAATGTCATTCTTAACATAAGGGACTATAGCAAGTTCATCTTCATAAGCATCATTCATATTGGCATCTTGGCCACAAGCATAGCAAGCATCATCAAAAAGGTATATTTCAAATGAATCAACGGGATCATAGCAATTATCATAGCATTCATCCTTCGGTATGCATGAAGGGAAATTAAATAATCTATGAGTTGAAGAGTTACTCTCATTAGAAGGTTGGCACGGGTAGCTAATCCGATCTTCGTCCTTTTGTTCTTCGCTCTCCTCATCATATTTTTCATCCAATGAGCTCACAGTTTCATCAATTCCTTCTTGCATAGACTCCTACAAAATATTAGTCTCTTCTTGGACAGCGGAGACTTTCTCAATAAATTCATCAATATTGGAATTGAATTTATAATTACCATAGCAATATTTAAGGATGGCAAAATTTTCAGGTCTATAAACATCATCATCAAAAGCTTCTTACTTTTCAAACAAAGATTCAATTTCATAAGCACCATTAAAAGCAACAAATTCTTCTATTCGTTCCACATCATAGTAATCATATATACCTCTAGCATAAGAAGCCAAGGTTTCATTATCATTAAATTCACATGAAAAGGGAAGATGTGGAGCATTCATCCTAGAGCAACAAGTAAAATCATATCTCAAGTATTCACGTTGATCCTACTCCCATTATATAGTTGAATGGGGTTTTCTCAGGATTATCAAAGTAGTGCATAATATCTTTTACATAACGAGCATCGAGGGTTTTAGGAGGTTCCCCATATCCATGAGTAGCAAGTACCATTAATTTTTTTGGTGTTTCATGTTCCATATCCATAACTAGAGATAGAGAACAACTTATAACAGAGAATAAAAACCACTTAGTGATAAATCAAACAAGCACACACGAGAATATTCACCCACGCTATTGCTCCCGGGCAATAGCGCCAGAAAAAGGTCTTGATAACCCACAAGTATAGGGGATCAATTGTAGCCTCTTTCGATAAGTAAGAGTGTCGAACCCAACAAGGAGCTAAAGGTAGAACAAATATCCCCTCAAGTTCTATCGACCACCGATACAAATCTACGCACACTTGATGTTTGCTTTACCGGAAACAAGTATGAAACTATTTGGCAAGAATAAATCTACTTGACATTCCCCATCTTTGATGGTCATGATTATCCCAAGTGGAAGGCCATGATGAGGAAGCGTCTCATGGCTATGAACAGCAAGCTGTGGACCGTCACTGAGATTGGTGTTACCGATCTTTGCAAGATGGCGGAGGCTGATGATATTCGTAAGTACACTCAACTTGACATCATGGCGAAGGACATCATCTGCTCCTGCTTATCCCGAAATCAGTTTAGGAACATTATGCATCTTTGCAATGCGAAGCTTATCTGGGACCGACTCTCTGACGTCTATGAAGGTCATCGAACTTGTCATGATCCCTAGTTTGAGGATTTCAAGGAATCACTCAAAACGATGACTTTCGATCCTGAACCATCTTCTTCTGCACCATGCCTCATGGCAAAAGGTGCCAAGGTAACCGAATGTTTCTCATCTGAGTCTAGTGATGATGAATCTGGTGATGAGTTTGGACCCAGCTATACCAAGCTTGCTTCTATTGCCACTAAACAACAAAAAACTTTGGAAAAGGTTCAAAGCATGCTAGATGAAAGCGATGATATGTTGGGTGAAGAAATGGATCGAACTCAAACTCTGACTGATAATCTTCAGAGACTTCAGTCTAACTTTGATAACCTTCAGAGTAATCATAACACTCTCTTAGCCGATCATGAGAAGCTTTCTTATGAATTTCTTCAGAGAAAGCAAGATCTTGAGAAGCTAAGGGTGAGTTATGAAGATCTTCAGAAGGAACGTGACTCATTGCTTTCTCAATAGATCAGTTCCGCTCAGGATGAATTCGTTCCACCATGTTTGAAATGCATTGAACGTGAATCTACTAATTCTTCACCTGAAAGTTCAAATGCTTCTATTGCTGCAAATTCTTCAACTGCCTCTGTGGTCACAAATTCCTCATCTTAGGATACCACAAGTATCATTGACAATGCAGGGTTGAAGGAATTGTATGTGATGGGCATGTACAAAAGCCTCAAAGGGCATCAGGCTCTTTGTGATGTGCTTAAAAAGCAGATCCTCAACAGGAACCCTAGGAAAGAGGGTATTGCCTTTGAGAGGAAACTCAATGCTGATGGGACCTATTGGAAACCTGAGTAGTACCCCAAAACCTCATGGGTTGCTGCGAAAGCACCTCCTGTAGATCCATCTACTCTATCCGGCTTTACATGTGAATCTTTATATTCTTCTGATGGGTCATTTGACTCCAACTATAAACTGTTCAAAAATCAGAATGGTGAAGTATTTGCTAGATATGTTGGCACTAACTGCAGGAATGGTCCCCCATGAAGAAAATCTGGGTTCCCAAAAGGTGCCTTGAAAGTCTTCAGGTGAATGTCATCATGACACCACCTGTGAAGAATAGGAACCCCGGATCAAATTCTTTATATGGACCAAAGTCTTCATATGGATCCAAGTCTTCATATGGACCAAATTCCCGACGTGGATCAAATTCCTCATATGGATCCAAATCCTCATATGAACATCATCATGCTAATACTTCTGTTTCGCAGGGAAAGCCCAAGGGCTATGAATATGTGCATCATTCTTCAAATAATTATGTTCATAAGTCCTCTAAGAATTTCTCTGCTTATTCATATGCTTAATTACTCTAACCCCTCTTCTGTGAAACATAGTGGACTGGCTTCTATGCCACCTTTTTCTTATGGATCTTGCAGAATGATGAACTCTTTGCCACCCCTCCAGATGTGGGTGGTAAAGAAAAAGAACTAATCTCTTATGCAGGGTCAGGTCTCCAGACGAACTTAATCGTCTGAAGAATTTGCTGGAGACCTGAATATGCTTGAAAGGACGCAAGCTAATCATGAAGAAATGAATATTCATTTCTCAAGCCCTTATACTGCTATATCTGTTGTACTGCTTGATGAAATTCAATCTGATGAATTTGATGGCATATTCTTCACTCATGAAGTATGTGAGTTTGTAAGTTGCACTAATTCATCTGCAGGATGATCAACCCAAAGCTACAGAGTGGGTCCTCGACAGTGGATGTACAAATCACATGACCGGTGACAGGAACTTATTGATGGACACTGCTTTATCTCCATCACATCTGAAGCATATCACCTACGCTGACAAAGGCAAAAGCAATGTATTGGGTCTAGGTAGGCTTGCGATCTCAAAGGATCGACACATGGACAAAGTCATGCTTGTCGAGTCCTTAGGATACAACCTCACGTCTGTCTCAATGCTTTGTGATCTTGATATGGTTGTTGTCTTTGGCAAGTATCGTTGTGTTGTGATCATGAAATCTGACCATTCCAAAGTCTCCGAAGACTTTAGGAGAGGAGAATTGTATATTGTTGATTTCTCTACAGGACCACAACCTGCCACATGTCTACTTGCAAAAGCTTCAGAAGGCTGGTTATGGCATCGACGACTAGGTCATGTTGGTATGAGGAACTTGAACACACGCGCGAAGAAGAAGCACATCATTGGCATCGAGGGTGTCAAATTCCTCAAGGACCATCTGTGTGGAGCTTGTGAAGCTGGAAACATGACCAAGTCCAAGCATCCCTCAAAGACTATCATGACTACCACTCGTCCATTTGAATTGCTTCACATGGATTTCTTCGGCCCTACTCACTATGCCACATTCACCAATGCTGCATCTTGATAACCCACAAGTATAGGGGATCAATTGTAGCCTCTTTCGATAAGTAAGAGTGTCGAACCCAACGAGGAGATAAAGGTAGAACAAATATTCCCTCAAGTTCTATCGACCACCGATACAACTCTACGCACACTTGATGTTTGCTTTACCGGAAACAAGTATCAAACTATTTGGCAAGAATAAATCTACGAGTACTTTGCGGGAATAAAACTACGAATAAATTGCAAGGTAATAAAAGTGGATAGCTTTTGTCAACAAGAAAGTCATTTGTCCCTAGGCAGTTGATAACAAGTACCGGTAATCATTCTTGCAATTTTATATGAGGGAGAGGCAAGAGCTAACATACTTTCTCTACTTGGATCGTATGCACTTATGATTGGAACTCTAGCAAGCATCCGCAACTACTAAAGAGCATTAAGGTCGTGAAACCCAACCATGGCATTATTTATCAAGTCCTCTTTACTCCCATACGTTATACCCCAGTTACTCGGGTTTAAGTTTCTGTCACCCTCGCAACCAACCGTAAGCGAACCATGAACATATTGCAACACCCTACAGTGGGGGCCCCTCAAGTTTGCACGAGACTGAGGGCACCGTAGGACAGCACCATAAATAAAATATACAATCATACCAACCAAGATCATGATTAACCCATAGGACAAAACTGATCTACTCAAACATCATAGGATAACCATAGATCATTGGGGAAATAATATATGGAGTTGAGCACCATGTTTAAGTAGAGATTACAGCGGGGGGAAGAGGTGTTACACCGCTGCATAGAGGGGGAGAGAGTTGGTGTTGACGGTAGCAAGATTGTTGGTGTAGATCGCCGTCACGATCCTAGCCCCGGCGGGAGCCCAACGCCACCGGGAGAGAGGGGGAGAGAGCCCCCTCCTTCTTCTTCTTCCTTGCCCCCCCTAGATGGGAGGAGAGTTCCCCCTCTGGTCCTTGGTCTCCATGGTGGCGGAGGGGCGGGAGCCCCTCCGAGATTGGATCTCCCTCTCTGTTCTCTTCTGTTTCACGTTCCCCAGATCTGGGCGAAAACCTTTTCTTATATTCCGGGAGATGCGTAACTCTGATTGCGCTGAGATTTTAACACGATTTTTTCCGGATATAAGCTTCCTTGCACCCGAATTAGAGTTCCAACTGACGTACGAGGTGAGCACAACCCACCACGGCACGCCTGGCTCCTTTGGCGTGCCCTGGTGGGTTGTGCCCACCACGAGCCTCCGTTTGTGGTGATTCCAACTCCCAAAAATCACATATATTCCAAAATAATTATCCGTGAAATTTTATTGCATTTGGACTTCGTTTTATATGGATACTCTGCGATACAAAAAATATGCAGAAAATAGGAACTGGCACTGGGCACTAGATCAATAGGTTAGTCCAATAAATCACATAAAAAGTTGCCAAAAATATGTGAAAGTTTTATAATATTGGCATGAAACAATCAAAAATTATAGATACGACGGAGACGTATCACATCTTTATATGGTTTGTTATTGTTGATGACTATTCTCGTTACACATGGGTGCATATCATCACTTACAAATGTGAAGTGCAGGAAGTCTTCAAACGATTTTCCTCAAGGGCTTCAACAAACTTCGGTGTGAAGATCAAGCACATTAGGAGTGACAATGTGACCGAGTTCAAGAATACTGGTCTTGATGAACTTGGTATTACTCACGAGTTATCTGCTCCTTATACTCCTCAGCAAAATGGCGTCGTGGAGCGCAAGAACATGACTCTTGTTGAGATGGCTCGCACTATGCTTGATGAATACAAGACACCTCCTCGCTTCTGGCCTGAGGCAATTGATACTGTGTGCCACATCATCAACAGGGTATATCTTCACAAATTCTTCAAAAAGACATAATATGAACTCCTCACTGACAAGAAACCAATGTGAGTTATTTCAAAGTCTTCGGTGCTCAATGTTGGATTAGAGATCCTCATCACAATTCTAAATTTGCACCGTAAGCACATGAAGGTTTTATGCTTTGTTACGGAAAGGACTCGCACACCTACAGAGTCTTCAACACCTTTCACCACAAGGTTGTTGAAACTGTAGATGTGCGGTTCGATGAAACTAATCGCTCGCAAAGAGAGCAGCTACCTCATGTGCTAGATTAAATGTCACCTGAGGAATCAATCAAGTTCAAGGCTACTGAGGATGTCATACCTACCGAAGAATCTGCTGACGAAGTCATTCCAGATCGTGAAGAACATCATGCTGCTGCACCTGAGAAAAATGGCTCTGAAGAAAATGCTAAGCCCACTCAACGTCGTCAACCCGCTCATCCTCGCGTCGCAATTGAAGTGCAGATCGAGAAAATCATCGACGACATCAACGCACCAGGTCCTCTCACACGCTCAAGGTCTTCACATTTGTCTAACTTTTGTGGGCACTTTGCTTTTGTCTCTATCACAGAGACCACCAAAGTAGATGACGTATTTCTGGAGCCTGAGTGGATTCAAGCGATGCAAGAGGAATTATATCAATTCGAGCTCAACAATGTCTGGGAACTTGTCTAGTGACCAGACCTCGCAAGCACAATATCATCGGTACCAAATGGATCTACCGCAACAAGCAAGATGAAAATGGCCTTGTGGTGAGGAATAAAGCTCATCTTGTAGCCTTGGGCTACACATAGGCTGAAGGAATTGATTTCGATGAAACTTTTGCACGTGTTGCTAGACTTGAGGCTATTCACATATTGCTTGCTTATGCTAACCATCAAAATATCATCTTATATAAAATGGATGTGAAAAGTGCATTCCTCAATGGTAAGCTTGAGGAAGAAGTATATGTTGCTCAACCCCCAGATTTTGAAGATCCTAAGCATCCTGACAAAGTCTTCAGACTCAATAAGGCCCTCTATGGCCTCAAGCAGGCCGCTCGGGCGTGGTATGATACTTTAAAGGAATTGCTCATGAAGAAAGGCTTCAAACCCGGTTCATTTGAACCAACTCTTTTCACCAAAACCTATGATGATGAATTATTCATGTGCCAAATATATGTTGATGATATTATCTTTGGCTGTACTAACCGACTTTACAGTGATGAATTTGCCTATATGATGAGTGAGGAATATCAAATGTCTATGATGGGAGAACTAAAATTCTTCTTTGGTCTTCAAATTCATCAACAGCGCAACAACATGTTCATATCTCAAGAGAAATACCTCAAGGATGTGTTGAGAAAATTCGGCATGCAAGATTGCAAAGGCGTCAAAATCCCTATGCCCACAAATGGCCATCTATGCACTGATGAAAATGGTATAGACTTTGATCAAAAGGTATAACGCTCCATGATTGGCTCTTTATTGTATCTATGTGCATCTAGGCCAGATATTATGCATAGTGTTTGCATGTGTGCCTGTTTTCAACCTACACCGAAGGAATCACACCATAAGGCTGTGAAGCATGTTCTTTGATATCTAGCTCACACACCAACAATTGGATTATGGTATCCCAAGGGCTCGGGTTTTGATCTCATTGGATATTCTGACTCTGACTATCCTGGTGATCGTGTGGACCACAAGTCAACATCAGGCACATGCCATTTCCTCGTACGATCCTTGGTATGTTGGTCCTCGAAGAAGCAGAACTGCGTATTACTCTCTACTGCTGAAGCTGAGTACATTGCTGCTGGTTCGTGTTGTGCTCAATTGCTATGGATGAAACAAACCCTCAAGGACTACGGCATCAATGTGAAGAATGTGCCACTCTTCTGTGACAATGAGAGTGCCATCAAGATTGCTCATAACCCAGTTTAGCACTCGAAGACAAAGCACATCCAGATTCATCATCATTTTATTCGAGATCATGTGTTGAAGGGCGGCATCTCTATTGAGCACGTGAAGACTAAAGAACAGCTAGCCGATATCTTCACGAAGCCCTTGGATGAGAAGAGATTTAGCAAGTTGCGGTGTGAGCTAAATATCTTAGAATCTTTGAATGTTGTTTGAAAAAGGACACGCGTCCTAACACTTATACAAAATTGATGACTTAGATGTGCAACACACGAAGTAACTTTTTCTTCAATCAATGAAGACTAACCCTCTAAGTGTGAAGAAATTAACGAAGAATTTGATTCTCAGAGCCCTACAACAATTGTACGCGGCGTCTGTAATCATCATTCTTATACGGTGGGTCACGCCACCAACAAAAGTTGAAAATCTTCAATTTGAGTTTTTCTCCAGTTTTTTGAAATTCCTGAGTTGTTCAAATTCTTCAACTTTGCAAGTCTTCACTCTTTCCGACTGCGTTCTTCATTGATTATATATATATATATATATAGTGATGCTATTCATCACCCAGGGTGCAGAATAAATTATTCTTCACCCGAGGTAATCTTACGATCACTTCATAATTAAATTACATTTAGAATTCAAATAGTTACATTCCTATTGATTCACTACGTAAAATTTGGTATAAGAAAATAAATATACAGGTCATAAGAGAAGAAAATTTGGAGTTTATGTATATTTACACTGTGTTTTTACATTTGTAATTTTACATAACATAAAATATTTTTTACGGTGATGATATATTTTCTTACGGTCTCTTTTTACGTCAGAAATAAGACAAAACTGACGGAACGTAAAATTACAGTGCATTGGTGGTAAAATAGAGGGGGGTGAATAATAACTATTCCTCACCCAGGGTGCATCTTCCAGACGGTTAGACGTCATGGTCTATAGCATCCAAGAGGAAATTGTGGATCGCCGAGTGACCGAGTCTGTAAAGGTTTGGAAGTCACCTGAAGACTTACCACGAGTGATTGGGTGAGGTCTGTGTGACCTTAGCTCAAGGAGAATACAGTGAGGACTGTGCGTCCGGGACTGTGTGTCCTCAGGTTTAAATACCCAGCCGCTCCAACCAGATGTACAACCGTCACAGCAGTTGGAACTGGTCTACCAAATCACTGTCTTCACCGAGCTAACTGGTTCTATTTACTCAACCCTTTCATTTCCTCATAACTGTGTTGTGTACTTGATCATTACTGTTTGAAGAATTTGACTGAAGACTTTCTCAATTTCCTCAGTCCAATTTCTTCAGTCAGTTTGTCTTCAGCCTGCTCATCCTGTGTCTATGCTTTTTGTACTCTGTGCTTGTTTTCATTTCATCATGATGACTGTGCTTATGTTCGGTTATGTGTGTATTTGAGTACTTCTTCCGTTGCTAGTAGTTCTTTGCTTAGGAATTTCCTCACCCTGAAATTCCTCAGTGAAGAATTCATAAAAATCGCCTATTCGCCCCCCTCTAGTCGACTTAACGCACTTTCAATTGGTATCAGAGCAAGGTACTCCCTTGTTCTGTGTGATTTTTGTTTAACCGCCTGGAGTTTTAGTTATGTTGACCGCAGGTATGATCAAGGTCTCTGCTGGGTGTCCTACCTTCGATGGGACGGACTACCCCTGCTGGAAGAATAAGATGCGCATGCATCTTGAGGCAATTGACAATTATCTCTGGTACGTTGTGGAAAATGGTGTTCCCTCTGTCACTCCTACCATCAATGCTGCTGACGTAAAGAGATTCAAGCAACTCGACTCTCAAGCGAAGAACATCATATGTGGCCATCTTAGCAAAGGGCAGTATGGCAGAGTGAGTGCTTTGGAGACAGCAAAGCTTATCTGGGATAGGTTGTACAAGGTCAATGAAGGAGTCTCAACACAGCGTGACTCTCGAGTTGACGTTCTTCGCAATCTCTTCAACTGCTTCAAAATACTCGACAATGAAAATGTTCAGCAAACCTTCATCGCCTCACTGACATCTCAAATGAGCTTCAAGCACTTGGTGCCACTGACATCACCGACCATGAGGTGGTGATGAAATTGCTGAGATCGCTTGATTCCTCATTTGACACTCTGGCACTGATGATACAATAACGTGGAGACTATAAGTAACTTGATCCCGCTGATATTCTCGAGAGGCTAAACACTCATGAGTTCCAGCTTGCTGAGAAGAGAGATCTCTATGGACCGAGCTAGGGTAGATCACGCACTCTAAAGGCCGAGGCAGTGTCTGAATCTGAAGGTGAAGATTCTGGTAGCAGCCTTGGTGATCCTGAAGAACTGAGCCAGGAGCTAGCAATGCTCGTGAGGTAATTCCAGAAGTTCTCAAGGCATGGTCATTTTGGAAAATCCTCAAGAAGTGATGACGTAATATCTGATTCCTCATCCCGTGACTACCAGAAGAGACTGTGCCACAAATGCAAGAAACCTGGTCACTACATTCAAGATTATCCTCAGTGGGAAAAAGGAATCAAAGAAGAAGAAGAAATCTCAAAGTCCTCATCATCAAAATCCTTGAAGTCTTTGTCTCACAAGAAGAGCAGCTCCAAGAAGGCTCGGGCATTCATTGGCAAGGAAATGGACTCTGAGGCTGAATCTGAGGAAACTGAGGAAGAGGAGGCATCTGAAGAATCACAATCTGGTGTGGCGAGCCTATCCCTCGCCACTGCGTTCGTCAGCAAGTCCATCTTCAACTCTGAGGAAAATGACTTCTACAACAAGGTTGATGACGACGAAGATGACTATGCTCCCACCTATTGCTTCATGGCAAAGGGTGCAAAGATAAATATCCCTCTTCTGAATCAAGTGAGGATGAATCTGATGAAAACCTCAAGCCTAGCTATTCTAAACTTGCTAAGATTGTTGTGGAACAAGAAAAGGCTTTTGAAAAGGTTCAAAACATGCTAGACAAGAGTGATGATATGTTGGGTGAAGAAATGGATCGCACCAAAACTTTGACTGAAAATCTTCAGAGACTTCAGTCCAAGTTTGACAATCTTCAGAGTCATCATAACACTCTCTTATCTGATCATGAGAATCTTTCTTATGAATTTCTTCAAAGAAAGCAAGATCTTGAGAAGCTAAGGGTGAGTTATGAAGATCTTTAGAAGGAGCATGATACATTACTTGCTCAACAAATCAGCGCTGCTCAGGAAGAATTTATTCCTCCATGTTTGAAGTGCATTGAACGTGAATCTGCTAATTCTTCACCTGAAAGTTCAAATGCTTCTATTGCTGCAAATTCTTCACCTATCTCTGCTATTACTAATTCCTCATCTGAGGATACTGCTAGTATCACCGACAATGTAGGGCTGAAGGAATTGTATATGACAGGCATGTACAAAAGCCTCAAAGGGCATCGGGCTCTTTGTGATGTGCTTAAAAAGCAGATCCTCAATAGGAACCCTAGGAAAGAGGGTATTGCCTTTGAGAGGAAACTCAATGCTGATGGAACATACTGGAAGCCTGAGCAGTATCCCAAAACCTCATGGGTTGCTGCAAAGGGACCTCCAGTAGATCCATCTACTCTATATGTCTTTACATGTGAATCTCCTCATACTTCTGATGAGTCATTTGACTCCAACTATATGTTGTTCAAAATCAGAATGGTGAAGTATTTGCTAGATATGTTGGCACTAAATGCAGGAACGGTTCCCCTATGAAGAAAATCTGGGTTCCCAAAAGGTGCTTTGAAAGTCTTCAAGTGAATCTCATCATGACTCCACCTATGAAGAATAGGAACCCCAGATCAAATTCTTCATATGGACCAATTCTTAATATGGATCCAAGTCCTCGTACGGACCAAATTCCTCACATGGATCAAATTCCTCAAAAGGATCAAAGTCCTCATATGAACATCATCGTGCTAACACCTCTGTTTCGCAGGGAAGAACCAAGGGCTATGAATATGTGCATTTTTCTTCAAACCATTATGTTCATAAGTCCTCGAAGAATTTCTCTGCTTATTCATATGCTTACCCTAACTCTTCTTATGTGAAACAAAGTGGATTGACATCTATGCCACCTTTCTCGTATGGAGCTCGCAGTCGGTGTCAAAACCGGCGGATCTCGGGTAGGGGGTCCCGAACTGTGCGTCTAGGATCGATGGTAACAGGAGACGGGGAACACGATGTTTACCCAGGTTCGGGCCCTCTCTATGGAGGTAATACCCTACTTCCTGCTTGATTGATCTTGATGAATATGAGTGTTACAAGAGTTGATCTACCACGAGATCGTAATGGCTAAACCCTAGAAGTCTAGCCTGTGTGACTATGGTAATGTGTATCTGCCTATCTGGACTACGCTCTCCAGTTTATATAGACACCGGAGAGATCTAGGGTTACATGGAGTCGGTTAAATCAGGGGGAATCTTTGTAGTTGGTCGCCTAACTTGCCCTCCACGCCAAGTAGAGTCCAATCCGGACACGGGTACAGTCTTCGGTCTTCATGTCTTCACATCCGATCAGTTCGGCCCAAAGGATAACAGGCCGGACGCCCGAGGACCCCTTAGTCTAGGACTCCCTCAGTAGCCCCTGAACCTGGCTTCAATGACGAGGAGTCCGACGCGCAGATTTGTCTTCGGCATTGCAAGGCGGGTTCCCTCCTTCCGAACTCCAGAATAGTCTTCGGATGTAGTAAGTATATCCGGACATGTGCATATAATTGCAGAGAATACAATATTCCATGAGTCCAATTCATTGACGACTGTTTATTACATTGCATCACGCCTGCCCGTTTATTATTTCCAACCGTTGGCTAGCCCATCGCTCCACATCTCGGGACGCGGTTTTACTGGCACGTCTTGTCAAAGCAGAGATCGTGTCCCCTTATTCATGGGATTTTCATTAATGCAGGTGTGGATAACCCAACCGTCCCCTGGATACAACTCTTTGGGGATAGGTAAGTTTCGAGACCCAGGGGGAGACGCCCAGTATTCGGGGTCTTTATATACGGACCTAGTCTCGTCCTTTTCTTTTGCGCTTGCTTCTTCCTCAACCCCAGCCACCTCGAGTTCTAACCCTCGGGTTCCAATCTCCACCTGCCCCAATCATGTCCGGATCCAGCTATCTAGGCCGGTGGATGGCTTCTTCTGTCACGGAGGAGGATATTGCAAAGCTTCGCGCGGCGAGGTATCTGACCCTAGAAATCCTTCATCGGCTTCCCGCAAAGCGACAGGTTATTCCTACCCCCAAATCCGGTGAGAGGATTGTATTTGTGTCCCACTTCCTCCACGGGTTAGGGTACGCGCTTAACCCCTTCGTCTGGGGGATCATGTTCTACTATGGGCTAGATTTTCACGATCTGGCCCCGGACTCTATTCTCCTCATCTCGACATTTATCGTCACGTGTGAGGCCTTCCTCTGGACTCCTCCGCACTTTGGTTTGTGGCTCAAGACCTTTGACGTGAGGCCGCAGGTGACAGAGGAGGAGTAGGCAGAGTGCGGCAGCGTCATAATAGGCAAGCTTGCCAGCGTGGTTTGGTTTGAAGGATCTTTCGCCAAGTCTTCCGACCTATGGCAGCAGGGGTGGTTTTATATCAACGAGCCGCGGGGCTCCAAGTGGGCAGTTATGCCTGCGTTCCGACCCGGCCCTCCAATTCAGCTTGCTTCATGGATCAATAAGGGATTGGACTGGGGATCCGTCAATGAAGTGCAGACTCTGCAAAGTCGCATCCGAAGCCTTACCGAGAAGGGCATCGATCTTGTGAACATCGTTCAAGTAATGCTAGTCCGTCAGACCTTGCCATGTCAGCGGCGGCCTCTCCGTATGTGGGAGTTTAATCCAGAAGGGCGGCGGACTCTTCAGCACTTCTTCGACACCACGCACGAAGGAATGTGGAAATTATATTTCGGGGAACGAGAGCAATGGCAGGACACCACCGAAGATGTTGGCCTTGACTGCAATCATCCCGACACTTCGGTAAGTATTCAATCTCCGAACACCTTCCATTCAAGCATCTCTTGACAAGATATTGAACAATCCGTCCCTATACAGGACTGGATAAAGAAAGCGGTGTTAATCTGGTGTCGGGCGCCCCTTCCCGAAGACTCTGCGACCGCCCGCTGATGAGAATGCTGATTCGGACACCGTACCAGGTGTCTGCAGAGGGGGGCGAGAGCGGGGAGCCCAGAGGTGATACCTGCCCTGAGGATGAATTAGACGCTGTGTTCGGGGAAACCGAAACCCTTTTGCCCAAGGGCAAAGGTGCAGAGGAAGCCCTCCATGGCAAGAAGAGGGCCGCTTCCGAAGATCAGGAGGGGAAGCCTTCCAAGAGAGGAAAAATGCCATCGTCGGGCGGCTTGGGCCAGGCGAGCGATGCTGCCGTAGGGCTTTATGATGAGGACGAACCTCTGGCCAAATCGTAAGTGAAGCTGGGGCACTTTAAACGTACCTCATTCTTTTCCTATTAGTGAAGTAATCATCCGACATCTGTACATCTACATAGGTTAACGCCTGGTGTTTCTCAATCGTCCTCCTCCTCGGGAGACCTTCTTCCGGAGATGATGGAGAGTGACACGTCTTCTCCGGCCTCCTCGCCCAACAGGGGGGATGATATCGAGGTATCGTCCCGAGGGGCTCCTCCCTATCGTCAAGTAGTGCAGGAAACGAAGAAGGCGTTACCCGAGGGTGGTGCTTCTGTCACTCAGGGTTCGGGAATCAAGAATGACGGCCCCGAACCGTCCGGTTTACAGCTGGAGACGATTCTGGAGGCGAGTAAGCGGATTCCTTCAAAGGAATGCCGTACTCCGGCAGCGGTTTCCAAAGACCCAGGAGCGCCGGAAATGCTGACGGACATGCTACGACAAGCGTCCATTTCAGAGGAGCACCGTGCCTTGATGGTTACGGTGGTCGAAAAGGTTCTATCCGCAAAGAGTGGATTGAACGAGGCCTTCACGAGCCTTCTGAGAGGTTTTGAGGTTTGTGATGTAGTTTTGCCAATTGAATAATATTGACAGAATGCACCTGTTGTATATGCAGTAGCCCCTGAGACTCGGATTGCCTTCCGAAGGAAGCGATCCGAGGATCAAAAAGATGTGCTCAGGTACTAACCTTGATTTAACTTGGAATACAAGCTGCCTCCGCTCCTGCGGCTACCCGAAATACAGAAGTGGCCGAACTACAGCAAAGCTGGATATTGCGGAGGATGACATTGCATTGATCAACAGACGTCTTGACGACTCACAAGGTATATATTTCGAGCATTCCTTACACCAATGTGCTTGTAATTTAGGCCTGATGCCGAAAAGAGTTTTATATGAAATGTGCATGAGTGCAGATGGTGCTGCCGTCGTTGAAGCTCTTCGGGCGGAGCTAGCCCGGGCCAAGGAGCAGGCCCGGTGTAGTGATGCGGCTGCCGAGAAGGCATCGGCTGATGTAAGAGCCGAACAAGCAGCTCGGCGCCAAAATGAGGAGAAAATATCCGTGCTGGCGCTTGAATTGAAGAATATTGCCAGCCGCTGTGAATACCTTGAGAAGGAGAATAAAGCCAAAATGGCTGAACTTTGATAAGGCAGTACAAGAGGCAAGAGAAGCTCGGTCTGAATCTAGGGCAGTTCGTGAAGAGATTCGGCAGGCTAAGGAGATAGCGGCCTGTATGCCCTTTTTACTTCAGACTAAGTTTGGCGATCCGGACTATGCTCAGCTGAACCAGGTCTGGAGTTCTCCGGCTAAATTTTTGGACTTGCCGAAGAGTTCTTCCGATGCGGCGCAATTTTACCAAGAACAAGAGGGGTATGCAATGGAGAAGCTTTTCTGGTCACAATTTGGCGCATCAAAGCGCCATCTGTTGCTGAATGAACAGATGTCCCAATGGGCCGAGCTTCATAGGATATTCGGTGACTCCATGAAGAACGTCATAATCTGGTTGTGGCCGAATGAGCCTGTTCGAAAGAGCTACTTTGACCTGGTGCGGCTTCTTGTTGATGCGGTGCCGCGTATCGACGCTGTGAAGCGGTCGGCGCGCATTGAAGGTGCACGGATGGCCTTTGCCCGAGTCAAGATGTTCTGGGGGAAGATGAAGGCCATCGATGTTGCGGCGAAGAGTCCGCCCAAGGGCAAGGACCGTAATGAGGCGGAGCATTATTTTGAAGACGTCCTGGAAGCCGCCCGCCTGATAGAGGGTCAATGCTCGAAGAACATAATGTTCGAGTGAGGTGTATTAGAATTGTAAAAGACAATTTTATAATTGATCTATTTTTATATTTTTGCTCAAAAGCTTGAATTCCTCCTGTGCGACCGTTTTAATATAATCTGAAAGTTTTCCAGTCGTCGGCCTCAGCCCCCTCGTAGAAAGTACGGGGGTGTTCGGAAAAGCACTTAATCACTCTTTATCCAACGTCTTGGTCCGTGAAGGAGGTGATAATGCAGCGAACCAGGCAATCGGACTATGGCGTTAACACTTTCACTTAGCCATAGGAGTTTTATGGTGGGACTACGACATAGCCCCTAGTATGTATGTGGTGTATAGTGCCTTACATATTTGATCGGAAAAATATCTCTCGTGTGACATGGAGAATCGTTAAGGATTCCAAGAAGTCGTCAAGTGGTTGACCAGCTCTCGCCGCATCATGACAGTAAGTTTTCGGCTTTCTCTACTGAGGTGCTCATCCAGTTTAGACCAGGGCACAATCGCAGTAGTTCTCCCTTTACTACCCTAGCCGATAGAGCGGAACGTAGGGTAGAAAGCACAGGAGCCGGGCAACCCAACTATTGACCCAAGACAATGATCCGGAGCTGATGCATATAAGGCCAAACTTGCGACGCCGAAGTACGCTATAGAGTTGTTCGTACTTTTACTGGCAACTCATTCGTTCCCATACTGAGCCCCTGGCAGGGTATGCCGAGGTGCATCTGTAAAGCAGCCGTTGAGGCCGTACTCATTGTTGAAAGAGTATGAAAGATTAGTTCGGACGAGGTTTACTGGGAGCGGAGCAATATGCCAATGATAAATTTATGTATATATATATATATATATAAAGAAACCACAAACCTGCCTATTTGACATGCTCGGGGTCAGGAACAGAGGAAAAAGGGCATGGTACAGGCTCGGAATAAAGAGTGCGGTCTACAAAAAGTTATTTTGGACCTCCTGTCGCACGTCTGCGCCGCCCGTCCTCGTGGAGGGGAATCCTTAACGGAAGTAGCCCCTTAGGTGAGTGTACGGATCCGAACTCCGATAGAGTCCCTTGTAGATGTTGTCCTGTTGGTCACCTGTTCTTAAGAGATCATACAGAAAAATAAGGAAAACAGATAAAAACATTACGGGAATGCTTGCAGGGTTGTCTGTATTGTGCTTCCGCCGATGCCCATGGTATCTTGAGTGCATAGTGATGTACGCGTGGTGTAGATATTGCCAGTATAGTAGGTGGGTGGCGGAAACCGAACTGTTATTTCCGCTCCGGGAGTGATCGAACTTCAGAGGGAAACTGTTTCTGGCCCCTGGTGTTCGGCTGGCAAGCCGCTCCGTTGTCTTTATCGCCTGGTGGCCTCCTCCCCTTGTGATCGGCGTTAAGCTTGCCTGCCTGCTTGAGGACCCAACAGTTTCTGTTGGTATGATTAGCTGGCTTGACCGTGAATCTGACAAGGTCCGTCCAATATCCTGTCAAGGGTGGATGGTCCATCCTTGTTTGCCTTTAGTGGCTTCTTCCGTTGACCGGGTTTTGGATTGTGAAATTCGGCGTTAACCGTTGTGTCATGTAATCTTTTAGAATTATTGCGACTATTGTGTTTGGTTCATCGTGGCTTACCGTTGCCGTCTCGGATTTCAGAAGTGCCCGGGTCGCTGGCGTTGTTGCTTTTACGAGCGAGCCGGTTGTCTTCTCCCGCACAAAAGCGAGTCATTAGAGCGGTAAGGGCTGTCATGGAAATGGGTCCTTCCTGGCCGAGGTGGCGCGCTAGCCATTCATCCCGGACGCTATGTTTGAAGGCCACGAGGGCTTCTGCGTCCGGACAGTCGAAAATTTGGTTCTTTTTGACTAAGAACCTAGTCCAGAGCTCCCTGGCTGACTCGCCGGGCTCCTGGACAATATGACTCAAGTCATCAACATCTAGTGGCTAGACATATGTTCCTTGGAAGTTGTCTCGAAAGGCGTCTTCCAAATCTTCCGAGTTGCCAATAGAATTTTTTGGCAAACTGTTTAGCCAGTGCCGAGCTGGCCCTTTAAGCTTGAGAGGTAGGTATTTCATGGCATGAAGGTCGTCTCCGCGGGCCATGTGAATATGGAGGAGGTAATCCTCAATCCATACCGCGGGATCTGTTGTTCCATCGTATGACTCGATGTTAATGGGTTTAAACCCGTTTGGAAATTCGTGCTCCATTATCTCGTCAGTGAAGCAGAGAGGGTGTGCGGCTCCTCTATGTTGGGCCACACTATGAAGCACCTCCGGTGGACTCCGTTTACGGTGTTTGGACCGGGCATGGTCAGCTCTGTTGTGTCCGAATAGGTAACCATCATCACCGGTCGGGGCATGTCCACGCGATCTGTATATCGATTTTGTGAGTCCTGTTCTACCCTCCAGGTCTTGTTGGATGTCGCGAGTATTGCCCCGAGCTGTTTTGTTCTTGTTTTTATGGCCGGATGGGGTGGTATGGTGTTCTGCTTGGGCTGTTGCTTTATCCGGACCGAACTGTGGTCGACCTACCACATTATTCGATGGTGATGCGGGCTCCAGCGCCCCGCCATCGTGTTGAGGGAGCCACCTGCACTTGGGGTGGCTTTTGTCTGGGCCGCTAAGGCCGTATTCTTCAGAGGCCAGGACCTCGGTCCATCTATCATTGAGCAAATCTTGGCTCGCTTGAAGCTGCAGCTTCTTCTTCCTTAGGCTCCTTGTCATGGCTATTAGCCGGCGTTTAAAGCGCTCCTGCTCGAGAGGTTCCTCGGGCATGATGAAATCCTCGTCGCCGAGGCTCTCCTCTTCCTCGGAGAGTGGAAGATAATTACTATCCTCCGAGTCTCCATATATGACCTGTTCATCGGGGCTATCTTGCCCGCTTTCCTGTTCCTCCTGTTCGGATCCTACCTCAACAGGGTCTTTGTTGTCTGGAGTGTTATCATCTCCGGTGCTAGTATTGTTTTCTCTTGAGCGACGTGACGGAGAGCGGCGCCGGGGGCGCCGGTGTTCGGACTGTGTGCCGGGAGGTTTATCCTCAACTGGATCCTCCTTGTCATCGTCGAGATCGTTGTTGTGTGTGTCTACTATACATACGTCATACCAGGAAGTGGTCGTCCCACGTCTAGCAGATGGTAAGTTCTTGCCTTGCCCCTCATCGTCGTCCATACCGTTGATGTCTTCGGAGCAGGGGTCAAGCGTGTTGGTTGGGTCTTCGACAGTGGCTATGAAGTGGGTGGCAGGTGGGAAGCAAAATTCTCCATCATCCGCCGCAAGTTCGAACCGAACATAGGTCGGCGGCGAGTCGCCTGCCAGGGATAGGTTTTTTAGTGAGTTTAGTACGTTGCCCATGGGCGAGTGTTGGAAGACGTTTGCGACGCTGAACTTAAAGATCGATAACCGATCGAGTTCGGTATCCGCGGACTCGCAGGGTTCGGAACTTGTCGCCGGAGACGAGTCCGGGGTTCCGTTGATGCAGATATCATATGAAGTAAAATCTGTGTGCGGCTCCAATGCCGCGGGATCAGCAGCCTCCGTGACGAGGTTGAGCTTCCCATCTTCGGATGACTCGATCTGCTCCAGATCTAAGGCCGGAGTTGTTGCAGGAGCTATCTCCTGGATGGGGCCCGATGACAGGTTTAGGCCATGCTCATCGGGGCGAAGGGGAGCGGTGACCGCAGTCTCGAATCCGTTGAAGATCAAGTCTCCACGGATGTCCGCGACGTCATTCAAGCTTCCAAATCTGACTTGATGGCCAGGGGCGTAGCTATCGATCTGCTCCAGATGGCCGAGCGAGTTGGCCCGCAGTATGAAGCTGTCGAATACGAAGATCTGCCCGGGGAGGAAGGTTTCTCCTTGGACAACGTCATTACCGACGATCGAAGGGGCCATCGAGCCCTTTGCCGACGGCACAGTGGAACTCTCAATGAAAGCACCAATGTCGGTGTCAAAACCGGCGGATCTCGGGTAGGGGGTCCCGAACTGTGCGTCTAGGATCGATGGTAACAGGAGATGGGGAACACGATGTTTACCTAGGTTCGGGCCCTCTCTATGGAGGTAATACCCTACTTCCTGCTTGATTGATCTTGATGAATATGAGTGTTACAAGAGTTGATCTACCACGAGATCGTAATGGCTAAACCCTAGAAGTCTAGCCTGTGTGACTATGGTAATGTGTATCTGCCTATCCGGACTACGCTCTCCGGTTTATATAGACACTGGAGAGATCTAGGGTTACATGGAGTTGGTTACATCAGAGGGAATCTTTGTAGTTGGTCGCCTAACTTGCCCTTCACGCCAAGTAGAGTCCAATCCGGACACGGGTACTGTCTTCGGTCTTCATGTCTTCACATCCCATCAGTCCGGCCCAAAGGATAACAGGCCGGACGCCCGAGGACCCCTTAGTCCAGGACTCCCTCACTCGCAGAATGATGAACTCTTTGCCACCCCTCCAGATGTGGGTGGTGAAGAAAAAGAACTAATCTCTTATGTAGGGTCAGGTCTCCAGACGAACTTAATCGTCCGAAGAATTTGCTGGAGACCTGAATATGCTTGAAAGGACGCAAGCTAATCATGAAGAAATGAATATTCATTTCTCAAGCCCTTATACTGCTATATCTATTGTACTGCTTGATGAAATTCAATCTGATGAATTTGATGGCATATTCTTCACTCATGAAGTATGTGAGTTTGTAAGTTGCACTAATTCATTTGCAGGATGATCAACCCAAAGCTACAGAGTGGGTCCTCGACAGTGGATGTACAAATCACATGACCGGTGACAGGAACTTATTGATGGACACTGCTTTATCTCCATCACATCTGAAGCATATCACCTATGCTGACAAAGGCAAAAGCAAGGTATTGGGTCTAGGTAGGGTTGCGATCTCAAAGGATCGACACATGGACAAAGTCATGCTTGTCGAGTCCTTAGGATACAACCTCACGTCTGTCTCAATGCTTTGTGATCTTGATATGGTTGTTGTCTTTGGCAAGTATCGTTGTGTTGTGATCATGGAATCTGACCATTCCAAAGTCTTCGAAGAATTTAGGAGAGGAGACTTGTATATTGTTGATTTCTCTATAGGACCACAACCTGCCACATGTCTACTTGCAAAAGCTTCAGAAGGCTAGTTATGGCATCGACGACTAGGTCATGTTGGCATGAGGAACTTGAACACACGCGCGAAGAAGAAGCACATCATTGGCATCGAGGGTGTCAAATTCCTCAAGGACCATTTGTGTGGAGCTTGTGAAGCTGGAAAGATGACGAAGTCCAAGCATCCCTCAAAGACTATCATGACTACCACTCGTCCATTTGAATTGCTTCACATGGATCTCTTTGGTCCTAAGCACTATTCTGCTTTCACCAATGAAGCATCTCTATATGGCTTTGTTATTGTTGATGATTACTCTCGTTACACATGGGTGCATATTGTCACTTACAAACGTGAAGTGCAGGAAGTCTTCAAACGATTTTCCTCGAGGGCTTCAACCAATTTTGGTGTGAAGATCAAGCACATCAGAAGTGACAATGGAACTGAGTTCAAGAATATTGGTCTTGATGACTATCTTGATAAACTTGGTATTACTCATGAGTTATCTGCTCCTTATACTCCTCGGCAGAATGGCGTCGTGGAATGCAAGAATAGGACTCTTGTTGAGATGGCTCGCACTATGCTTGATGAATACAAGACGCCTCGTCATTTCTGGATTGAGGCAATTGATACTGCGTGCCACATCATCAACAAGGTATATTTTCACAAATTCTTCAAGAAGACTACCTATGAACTCCTCACTGACAAGAAACCCAATGTGAGTTATTTCAAAATCTTCGGTGCTAAATGTTGGATTAGAGATCTTCATCACAATTCTAAATTTGCACCGAAAGCACATGAAGGTTTTATGCTTGGTTACGAAAAGGACTCGCACACCTACAGAGTCTTCAACAACGTTCACCATAAGGTTGCTGAGACTGTAGATGTGCGGTTCGATGAAACTAATGGCTCGCAAAGAGAGCACCTGCCCCCTGTGCTAGATGAAAAGTCACCTAAGGAAACCATTAAGTTCAAGGCTACTGAGGATGTCATTCCTACCGAAGAATCTGCTGAAGAAGTCATTCCAGACCGTGAAGAACATCATGCTGGTGCACCTGAGGAAAATTGATCTGAAGAAAATGCTGATCAAATTCCTCGTCGCCAACCCACTCATCCTCGCGCTGCTAATGAAGTGCAGATTGAGAAAATCATCAGCGACATCAATGCACCAGGTCGTCTCAAACGCTCAAAAGCTTCACATTTGTCTAACTTTGTTGGCACTTTGCTTTCGTCTCTATCACAGAGCCCACTAAGGTAGATGAAGCATTTCTGGAGCCTGAGTGGATTCAAGCTATGCAAGAAGAATTACATCAGTTCGGGCTCAACAATGTCTGGGAACTTTTCAAGCGACCAGACCCGTGCAAGCACAATATGTAGCGATCCGACCTCAAACGGTCAAATCTCTGTGCATAAGTGTCATCCCTGGATCGGTAATGCTGACACACACAGTACTTGAAGGATTTATTAACAGAGTGCAATCACACACTTATTACATCAAATGTCTCAAAAGAGAACTTATTACAACAATATGGCTTAAGGCCATCTAATAAGATAACTGCGGAAGTATCGAAGATAAATGAGTCCATCAACTCCAATGGCATAGCTAAGTGCACGACAACGACCTAGCGCACCTTACTCTTCGTCTGAAAAGTCTGCAACATAATACGTTGCAGCCCGAAACAGGTCAGCACATGGAATATGCTGGCAAAATAACACTGTAGAGCAAGGAATAAGATAACAGCTATATCTGCATGCATATATGGCTGGTGGAGGCTCTATGGTTAATGTTTTTGCGTAAAGCCAATTTTTTCCTACAACAAAGGAATATATTTTATTTAACTACAAAGTTGGTTGATAAACATTGAGAAGGTTCCTCCAACTCAATCCCAAATAAACAATATTAATAACCCAACAAATTAATTAAGAGTGATGAGATCAAATCAATAATTCAAGAACCAGATACTCAAGATGTCCATAACCGGGGACACGGCTAACCATGATTAGTTTGTACACTCTGCAGAGGTTTGCGCACTTTTCCCCAAAAGACTCGATATCCTCCGTTGGATTTCTCGCACTACATGGTGTTTGAGAAACGGATGACCGAGACACAGTCTTTCAGAAGCATTTACTCTTTACTTTGGGTAGACAGTACCACCTACATCCGCTACATCTGCTAGCCTACCACTGAAAGAGGTCACGCAACATACTCAACTATGCTAGAGCCCATAATGGCTTGTGGCTCCACACGGAAGTTTCTAGCATGAATAATCTTATGATCCCTTTGAGCCTGGGTGGCGAACCATAGGATGATCACACGGGTACTCCGGGATATCCCAGGACAGCGCTGGATTGCTCCAGGTGCCCAGACAACCACTGGGTGCTCAAGGGTGCCTCAACCAATACACCCAGATGTGTATTTATGTAGCCACCTTAAGGTAACCATTATTAATAACTCTCACATCTGTCATGGATACACTCAACCAATCCACGTCTACGAGCATAGCATAACAGTATAAGCATAACGTAGAAGTAACTCCCAAGGTTTGAAATAAAGGACAGTAGGTTCTACCTCATCAACTACTTCCCAATCCCCACATGTTAATCACATCCTAACCATGTAGTGTTTGAGGATTGAAACTAATGCATAAATCTGGGTAATAAAGGGGTATGATCAAAGTGTTACTTGCCTTGCTGACGATCTGCAAACCCTAGAGACTCGTAGTACCACGCTTCGCACTCCGGAAATTCTATCACAAACAAACAATAGTATACATAAGCACTCAAGCATAGATGCAAGGCTAAAACCCAGATGAGAAAGTTCAACTGAACTGCTTTGATTTGCAAAAAGAACCAATCAAATCGGAGCTATGAAACTCAAACTACGATAAAAAAATTTGAATGCAAATCTGCTTGCAACCAAACTTTAATTTGTCAAAACCATGTTCAAGTTGATTAACTGAAAAGAGGGGTTCGAGACGAAGATTTTGGCGTTGGTTTCACTGGATTTGGACGAACGGTTAAAAAGTTGCGAGGGTTTGAAGATTAGGGGCTAATCTGCGATAAAAATAATCACACATAGGTCCCTGGCCGAAAATAAAATAAAAAGAAAAAGACTAACGAACGAACGTTCGCTATCAGAGGCAAACGAACGAAAATGTTCGCGAACAGAGATGTTCGAGTGAACGTTCGCTAAATAGAGCCGATCAGAAAAACCGAGAAAAAATCGAGAAAACCCTAACCCTAAAATAAAACCGATCTAGATCTAAAACCGAAAAAAAAACATAACGAACCGGCGAACCGGGGCGGTTTTGTACCGGTTCACGTCATCGGTGGGTCAACGGCGGCGGCGGGATTCCGCCGAGGCGAGGCGGCGGCGGGATTCCGGCGAGGCAGCGGCGGCAGCAGCACGCGGCGAGGCGGCGGCAGGCGGCGCCTAGCGCGGGCGGAGGCTGCGGGGCTTGCGGCGGCGGGGCGAAGTGAGGAGGCGAGGGAGCGGCAACGGCGATATTTAAAGGCCGAGGGGGGGCGGCAGCTTGGAGGAGGGGCCGGCCCGGGGTGGAGTCCGGCTCGGACTCCTCCTCGGCGTCCGTGCCAGAGACGGCGACGGCGCGAGGAAGGTGGCGTGGGAGTGGGCTTCGGCCGGTCCTTTGGCCCAGTTGGGCGAGAAACTTCTTTTTAAAAAAAATCCGCCGAAGAAAAATCCTAATAATATATAGAAAATTCTAAAAATGCCAAAAACAATTTTCACCATCTAAATAAAATATTTAGAACAAAGTGAACATTTTTTTGGCCTAAGATGCAATTTTCAAAAATGCATATTTTCTAATTCAAATAAAATCTCAAATAAAATCGAAATAAAATATTTATTTGATTTTAAAAAATTTCCTCCAATATTTCCTCTCTCTTTGAAGAAGTCATATTATCCTCCCTCTTTTATTTTAATATTAGAAATATTCGGAGAGAAAATATTAAAACCAAATTGATCCTCTTTTCAAATTTGAGAAAATTCAAATATGAAAATAAATGAAATCCCCAACTCTCTCCTTGGGTCCTTGAGTTGCTTAAGATTTCTAGGATCACAACCAAAATGCAAATAAAAATATGATATGCATATGATGACCTATGTATAACATCCAAATTGAAAATTGGGATGTTACAAACCTACCCCCCTTAAGATGAATCTCGCCCTCGAGATTCGGGTTGGCTAGAAAATAGGTGTGGGTGGTCTTTCCGTAGGTCTTCCTCTCGTTCCCAGGTGGCTTCATCCTCGGTATGGTGGCTCCACTGAACTTTGCAAAACTTGATAACCTTGCTGCCTGTAACTTGGCTGGCAAACTCGAGAATCTTGACGGGTTTCTCCTCGTAGGTTAGATCACTATCCAACTTAATTGCTTCCAGGGGCACTGTATCTCTCAGAGGAATATCGGCCATCTCTGCATGGCACTTCTTCAACTGGGAAACGTGAAACACATCATGAACTCCTGACAATTCTTCTGGTAACTCCAACTTGTAGGCGACTTCTCCCGTACGTTCCAGAACTCGGTATGGTCCTACAAATCTTGGGGCTAACTTTCCCTTAACTCCAAAGCGTTTAACTCCTCGGTGTGGTGACACACGAAGATATGCTTGGTCCCCAATTTCGTAGACTACCTCCTTGCATTTGGAGTGTGCATAACTCTTCTGCCTGGACTGAGCTACTTTCAGTCTATCTCGAATCAACTTAACCTTCTCCTCAGATTCCTTGATTAGATCCGGTCCAAACAACTGACGGTCTCCAACTTCATCCCACATAAACGGTGTTCTACACCTTCTTCCATACAAAGCTTTGAAAGGTGACATCTTCAAACTAGCCTGGTAACTGTTGTTATATGAGAACTCTGCGTAAGGCAAATTATCATCCCAACTAGATCCATAATCTAGCGCACAAGCTCTCAACATGTCCTCCAGAATCTGATTGACTCTCTCGGCCTGTCCATCTGTCTGCGGATGAAAGGCTGTACTAAACTCTAGCCTGGTACCCAAAGTCTGGTGCAACTAATTCCAAAACTTTGAAGTGAACTGTGTTCCTCTATCTGATACGATGGTCCTCGGAACTCCATGCAGACATACGATCCTGGTCATATATATCTTGGCCAACTTCGCGCTTGTATACGTGGTTTTTACTGGGATAAAGTGAGCCACTTTGGTCAAGCGATCGACTACTACCTAGATAGAATCATATCCCGATCGGGTCCATGGTAATCCGGTGATAAAATCCATGCCAAGCTTGTCCCACTTCCATTTGGGTATCGGCATAGGCTGTAATAATCCTGCTGGCTTCTGATGTTCTGCCTTCACTCTCTAACATACATCACATACGGCTACATATTCGGCAATATCCTTCATCATACCTGTCCATCAGAAACGCTCCTTTAAATCCAAATACATCTTGGTGTTTCCGGGGTGTATCGAGTATGGCGAATCGTGGGCCTCCTGAAGTATTATCTTCCTAATCTCTGCATTATTGGGTACATATACACGATCCTCAAACCATAAAGTTTCGTGCTTATCCTCACGAAAACCTTTGGCTTTTCCTTTGCTCATCCTCTCCTTTATCTCGGCAATCTCCTTATCATCCTTTTGAGCTTCTCGAATCTTTCCCAATAATGTAGACCGAACCTCCATTGCTGCAACAAAACCTCTTGGAACTATCTCCAAACGGAGTTCCTTGAGATCGTCAACTAACTCCTGCGGTAATCCTCCGCTTACGAGGGTATTGACATAACTCTTCCGACTCAAAGCGTCTGCTATGACATTGGCCTTTCCTGGATGATAATGCAACTTCATATCATAATCCTTTATGAGCTCCAACCATCTCCTCTGCTTGAGATTCAACTCCTTCTGCGTGAAAATGTACTTCAAACTCTTGTGATCCGTGTACACATCACAGCGGTTTCCAATAAGAAAATCTCTCCAGGTCTTGAGCGCATGCAGTACGGCTGCTAACTCCAAATCATGCGTGGCATAATTCAACTGATGCGGTCGAAGCTGTCGTGAGGCATATGAAACAACTCTTCCGTCCTGCATAAGTACTCCTCCAAGTCCTAAGCGAGAAGCGTCGCAATACACTTGGAAATCCTTGCGTATATCCGGAAGAATCAACACTGGGGCTGTAACCAAACGTTTCTTCAACTCCTGAAAACTGGCTTCACATTCCTCGGTCCATTTAAACTTGGTGTCCTTCTTCAACAACTCTGTCATGGGCTTTGCAATCTTGGAAAAATTCTCAATGAATCTCCGATAATATCCTGCGAGTCCAAGAAAACCGCGGATCTCTCCAACTGAGGTGGGTGCCAACCACTCAGTGACTGACTGAACCTTGGTAGGGTCTACTACTATACCTTCTCCTGATATAACATGTCCAAGGAACCCAACTTCCTTCAACCAAAACTCACATTTGTTGAACTTGGCATATAGCTGGTGTTCCCTGAGCTTCTCGAGAACTAAATGCAAATACTCCTTGTGCTCCTCTTCATTCTTCGAGTATACCAAAATATCATCAATGAACACCACAACAAACTTATCCAAGAACTCCATGAACACCTTATTCATCATACTCATGAAATAGGCGGGGGCATTAGTCAATCCAAATGACATGACCGTGTACTCATACAGCCCGTACCTTGTGGTGAAAGCTGTCTTAGGTATATCCTGTTCTCAGATCTTCAGCTGGTGGTATCCTCATCACAGATCGATCTTGGAAAATACTTTAGCTCCTTGCAGCTGGTCAAACAAATCGTTGATCATCGGTAGTGGGTACTTGTTCTTGATCGTTACTTCATTCAATGCACGATAATCAACAACCATTCTCAAAGATCCATCCTTCTTCTCAACCTAGTGCACTGGGGCTCCCCACGGTGACGAACTTCGTCGAATGTAACCTTTCTCCAATAACTCCTTCATCTGCTTCTTAATTTCCTCTAGATCATTTGCGGGCATCCGGTATGGCCTCTTCGATATTGGTCCGGTGCCTGGCAATAGTTCTATCAAGAACTCTATATCTCGATCCGGCGGCATGCCTGGTAGTTCCTCTGGAAATACATCCGGGTAATCCTTCACAACAGGCACTTCCTCCTGAACAACTCCCGAGAGGGAATTCACCTGGGTCCTCCTTGGCGCATGCCTGGATACATACTTGATCCTCTTTCCCTCCGGGGTGGTGAGCAGAATTGACTTACTAGCAGAATCAATGTTTCCTCCATACTTCGATAGCCAATCCGTGCCTAGTATTATATTCAGTCCTTGTGACTCCAAAATTATGAGATCTGAGGGAAAAACATGGCTACCAATGGTCAAAGGTAACCTGTCACACCATCGGCTGGCCATATACTCCGCTCCTGGTGAGCTTACTAACATGTGTGACCTAAGGGTTAAGGTTGGCAACTTAAACTTGTCCACAAATCCCCTTGAGATGTATGAATGCGATGCACCAGTGTCAAAAAGAACGAGAGCGGTAAACGACTTAATTTAAAACTTACCAATCACTGTGTCAGGCTGATCTTCAACTTCCTCCCCGTTGATGTGGTTCACCTGACCTCTGGTGAAGGGATTGGGCTTCTTCCCAGAGCTTCCATTTCCATTTCCATTCTTTGCTTCAGAACACTCGGTGGCGTAGTGTCAAGTCTTCCCACACTTGAAACAAGTAATGTGACTTAAATCCTTCTTGGCGGGTGTAGTGGGGTTGGAACGGTTCTGGCTGCTGCTTCCTCCATTTCCATTCCCATTTTTAGGGCCACTATGGTTATGTGAACTTCCTCCATTGTGAGTGTGGCCTCCATCGTTATGGGTATATCCTCCCGAGTTCGGGGTAAAACGAGGCTTCTGCTGAGCTCCAGAATTGTACTTCCCTTGTCCATACTTCGTTTTGCGGCTCTCTATCTGCTGCTGCTTCCCTTCAATCATAAGAGCCCTGTCTACCAACTCCTGGTAATTGGTGAGTGTTGCCACCATCAACTGCATACTCAGCTCATCATTCAGTCCTTCCATAAACTTCTCCCGCTTCGTGGCATCTGTGGCCACATCACCCGGGGCATAGCGAGCTAACTTGTTGAACTCATCCACGTACTGCCCCACAATACGATTTCCCTGGCGTAAGTTGTGAAACTCACGCTTCTTCATGCTCATAGCTCCAGTTTAGACATGTGAAGTACGGAAAGCTTGTTGAAACTGATCCCAAGTGACATTGGCTATGGGGAAAGTGGCTGTAAAATTCTCCCACCATGAGGCTGCGGGTCCATCCAGTTGTTGTGCGGCAAAGCGCACCTTCTCAGCATCCGTGCAACCTGCGGTGGTCAACTCCCTTCCAATCCTGCGTAGCCAGTCATCAGCAACAATCGGCTCGGTGCTACTGGAAAACACCGGTGGATTCAACCTCAGAAAACGGGCTAAGTTGTCAACTGGAGGTGGTGGCGGTGGGTTGTTGTTGTTGTTGTTGTTGTTGCCTTGGTTCTGGACTAGCAACTGCATCAAGGCATTCTGCTGTTGGATCAACTGAGTGAGCTCCGGTGGGAAGACAAATCCGGTGTCACGTCTCGGAGGCATCTGATAGGTTTTAGAGGGAAGAGATTAGAATAGAATGAGGTCTAAAGAGAAAACACTACCCATATGCACATGTGACAAACACATTCATATCACACCACTCAATTCAAACAAGGGCATACAAACGATCTAACTACCGTTACAAATACTCGGACTACTACTATATACTTGGAGGAATACTACTGATAATATGGCGGTCATCTAGAAATTTTGATCGGTGGAAGACTCCATGATATCCGCTCCAGCTTCGTCTTCATAATCATCATCACTACTGTCGGGGTCAGAGTCGGTGTCGTCGATGATGATGTAGTCTTCAGAACGGATGTCCTCCTCAGGTGCGGGATCTCCCATGAATACTCCTAGCTTCTTCTTCAGATCTTCATTCTTCTCCAGTAGCACTACGATTTCCTCCTCATATCCATCGCGTGTAGACTTGAGTTCCTCTTCAAGCTCCATGTTCCTGGTCATCACCTTCTTCAGATCTATCATGCTCGCACACATTTGGTTCTCCTAGCGGCGAATGTGTTGGTTTAACTCCTGGATGAAGGCTGCAATGGAGTTGTCCCTCCTGGTGCTGATCATCTCCCATTGCTCATCTCGGCGCCCACATATCTGGTAGATGGTGTCCTTAAGATCCTTGTTGTAGACTTCGCCGATGCGTCCCACGGCGATGTGGGCTGCCATGCTCTTTCCTAGACTCCAGGTTGGTGCATCAAAGGAAAAATCTATGGGCTCAGTAACTAGCGTGAATGTCCTTCCAGGAACATGAACTCAAATCATCCAATGCTCCTCCTCTGGTAAAGTGGCGGTGTAGGTCCCTATGAAGCTTGGTATTCCGATGTTCAGGTACCTAGTGACTTCCTTCAAGTGTCGTCCAAATGGTGTGTCTTCATCCGGTTGAGCAAACTTGTTCCTCGGGTCCACCATCTATAGAGTGCAAAATGGAGGAGAGTCAGAAATGAGTAGAGAAGAGTGACCTATGGCTTATCTTAGTGGTCGCGTCCTACAGTCAGCGTGTGCTCTGATACCATCTTGTAGCGATCCGACCTCAAACGGTCAAATCTCTGTGCATAAGTGTCATCCCTGGATCGGTAATGCTGACACACACAGTACTTAAAGGATTTATAACAGAGTGCAATCACACACTTATTACATCAAATGTCTCAAAAGAGAACTTATTACAACAATATGGCTTAAGGCCATCTAATAAGATTACTGCGGAAGCATCAAAGATAAATGAGTCCATCAACTCCAACGGCATAGCTGAGTGCACGACAACGACCTAGCGCACCTTACTCTTCGTCTGAAAAGTCTGAAACATAATATGTTGCAGCCCGAAACGGGTCAGCACATGGAATATGCAGGTAAAATAACAATTTAGAGCAATGAATAAGATAACAGCTATATCTGCATGCATATATGGCTGGTGGAGGCTCTATGGTTAATGTTTTTGCCTAAAGCCAATTTTTTCGTACAACAAAGGAATATATTTTATTTAACTACAAAGTTGGTTGATAAACATTGAGAAGGTTCCACCAACTCAATCCCAAATAAACAATATTAATAACCCAACAAATTAATTAAGAGTGATGAGATCAAATCAATAATTCAAGAACCAGATACTCAAGATGTCCATAACCGGGGACACGGCTAACCATGATTAGTTTGTACACTCTGCAGAGGTTTGCGCACTTTTCCCCACAAGACTCGATCTCATCCGTTGGATTTCTCGCACTACATGGTGTTTGAGAAACGGATGACCGAGACACAGTATTTCAGAAGCATTTACTCTTTACTCTCGGTAGACAGTACCACCTACATCTGCTAGCCTACCACTGAAAGAGGTCACGCAACATACTCAACTATGCTAGAGCCCATAATGGCTTGTGGCTGCACACGGAAGTTTCTAGCATGAATAATCTTATGATCCCTTTGAGCCTGGGTGGCGAACCATAGGATGATCACACGGGTACTCCGGGATATCCCAGGACAGCGCTGGATTGCTCCAGGTGCCCAGACAACCACTGGGTGCTCAAGGGTGCCTCAACCAATCCACCCAGATGTGTATTTATGTAGCCACCTTAAGGTAACCATTATTAATAACTCTCACATCTGTCATGGATACACTCAACCAATTCACGTCTACGAGCATAGCATAGCAGTATAAGCATAACGTAGAAGTAACTCCCAAGGTTTGAAATAAAGGACAGTAGGTTCTACCTCATCAACTACTTCCCAATCCCCACATGTTAATCACATCCTAACCATGCAGTGTTTGAGGATTGAAACTAATGCATAAATCTGGGTAATAAAGGGGTATGATCAAAGTGTTACTTGCCTTGCTGACGATCTGCAAACCCTAGAGACTCGTAGTAGCACGCTTCGCACTCCGGAAATTCTATTGAAAACAAACAATAGCATACATAAGCACTCAAGCATAGATGCAAGGGTAAAACTCAAATGATAAAGTCCAAACTAAAAGTTCAACTGAGTGCTTCGATTTGCAAAAAGAACCAATCAAATCGGAGCTACGAAACTCAAATTACGATAAAAAAATTCGAATTCAAATCTGCTTGCAACCAAGTTTTAATTTGTAAAAACCATGTTCAAGTTGATTAACCGAAAAGAGGGGTTCAAGACGAATATTTTGGCGTTGGTTTCACTGGATTTGGACGAACGGTTAAAAAGTTGCGAGAGTTTGAAGATCAGGGGCTAATCTGCGATAAAAATAATCACGGATAGGTCCCTGGCCGAAAATAAAATAAAAGGAAAAAGACTAGCGAACGAACGTTCGCTATCAGAGGCAAACGAACGAAAACGTTCGCGAACAGAGACGTTCGAGTGAACGTTCGCTAAATAGAGCCGATCGATAAAACCGAGAAAAAATCGAGAAAACCCTAACCCTAAAATAAAACCGATCTAGATCTAAAGCCGAAAAAACCGTAATGAACCAGCGAACTAGGGCGGTTTTGTACCGGTTCACGTCATCGGCGGGTCAACGGCGGTGGCGGGATTTCGGCAAGGCGGCGAGGCGAGGCGGCGGCGGCGAAGGGATTCCGGCGAGGCGGCGGCAGCGGCAGGCGGTGGCGGCGGCAACAGCAAGCGGCGAGGTGACGCGGCGGCGCGGCAGCGGCAGGCGGCCGCGGCTACGGGGCTTGCGGCGGCGGGGCGAAGTGAGGAGGCAGGGGGCGGCGACACCGGTATTTAAAGGCCGAGGGGGCGGCTTGGAGGAGGGGCCGGCCCGGGGTGGAGTCCGGCTCGGACTCCTCCTCGGCTTCCGTGCCAGAGACGGTGGCGGCGCGAGGAAGGCGGCGCGGGAGTGGGCTTCGACCCAGCTCGGCTGGGCCTTTGGCCCAGTCGGGCGAGAAAATAAAATAAATATATAAATTCCGCCGAAGAAAAATCCTAATAAAATATAAAAAATTCTAAAAATGCCAAAAACAATTTTCACCATCTAAATAAAATATTTAGACCAAAGTGAACATTTTTCAGGCCTAAGATGCAATTTTCAAAAATGCATATTTTTTTAATTCAAATAAAATCTCAAATAAAATATTTATTTGATTTTAAAAAATTTCCTCCAAATTCCTCTCTCTTTGAAGAAGTCATATTATCTTCTCTCTTTTATTTTAGTATAAGAAATATTCGGAGAGAAAAGTATTAAAACCAAATTGATCCTCTTTTCAAATTTGAGAAAATTCAAATATGAAAATAAATGAAATCCCCAACTCTCTCCTTGGGTCCTTGAGTTGCTTAAGATTTCTAGGATCACAACCAAAATGCAAATAAAAATATGATATGCATATGATGACCTATGTATAACATCCAAATTGAAGATCTACCGCAACAAGCAAGATGAAAATGGCCTTGTGGTGAGGAATAAGGCACAGCTTGTAGCTCAAGGCTACACACAGGTTGAAGGAATTTATTTCGATGAAACTTTTGCACATGTTGCTAGACTTGAGGCTATTCTCATATTACTTGCTTATGCTAACCATCACAATATCATCTTATATCAAATGGATGTGAAAAGTGCATTCCTCAATGGTAAGCTTGAGGAAGAAGTATATGTTGCTCAACCCATTCAAAATCTTCACTGTGTCCTTGTCAGCTGAAGAATTTGCGAACAAAACATTAAAATTTTCATATCTGAATTTTCGGCTGTTGCTGCTCAAACCGTTCCACATTCCACGATATGATTATCCTATTCACCCACGATCTCACACGATCTCGACCTCACAGTACGTGGGTGACACATGTCACAAGAATGAGAAGGGTCAGGGGCACGTTCGTCCATTTTCCTCGGGCAAACGGTTTTTCAACCTCGGCTATATATACCTCTCACCCTCCTCAGACTGTTTTTACTCCGCTCGACCTCACTCCCTCACTCGATCTCTTAAAACCTAGAGTCGTCGCTACTTCCCTCGTCGCCGGTGAGGAAGAGCTTCACTGCCTCGACCTCGTCGCCGTCGTACTCGCGTCGGCCGCGGATTTCTTCTCTCCGCCATCGCCATAGCTGTCTTCCTCAGCCAAGTTAGGGCGTGGAAGATCTGGACTGACAAACTTCTAAATCTACACCTCTCAGTTCATTGTGTTCTTCATCAAGGGTAATTAAAAGTCATTTTTACTGCCCTTATTGATTCTTATGATTTCTACAAAATCTTCAGAAGGTGTTTATTCTTCAATCTTCACACTCTAAACACCTCACACAAACGTCTGTTCTTGATCTGTTTCTCTAAGCAACATTTTTCTTCAAGATTCCTCAATTGTGTGGATTTTCAATCTATACAACTCTGGAACCTAAGTCAAAGAACGCTTAGTGAAATTCCTCAAGACACCTCTAGTCAAATTCCTCAAACTTGTTCTTTTTGCAAAGACTTCTGAGAACGCATATGACCTCTCGAAATTCTTTGCACCTATACTCTGTTCACAGGTACACATGTACGCTGCTGAATCACTAGGTTCTCATCAACTTAACTCATTTGCAGCGTTCCTCGAAGAAAAGTTGCACACCTCTTCAGAGAACTCAATTGTTCAAAATCCTCAGCTGAAGAAAATGACTGACGGCAAGAAATCTAAGAAGGGAGGGAAGAAATTGGAAGTCAACACTCCTTCTGAAATACCTGAAGACATTTATGCAGGGTATTGCACACCTCCTCAGGAGACAAAGAATGAGCGCAAAGTACGCATTCAGAAGATTGAGAGGAGATGGGACAGAGAATGGAGGGGATATCGCTATGTCACTCCGAAGTACATGAAGAAATTCGCTCTTCACCCTCCTTGCCCAAGACCTCCATTGGCACCTAGCCAAGAAGCTGATCCCACCAGCCTCAAGCGCGGTGAGGACTATCATGATGAATGGGAAAAACGGGAAGCGAAACTAGCCAAAATGGCTAAAGAAGCAGTGAGGAAATTTAATGAAGACTCTGCTGCTGCTACCACTGGTGAGGCCTCTGCTAGCAAGCCTAAGAAGGCCATGCCCAAGAAGCCCGCACAGAAGCCTAGTGCCTCTGCTTCAATGCCCTCATGGCCCAGCTCTGCAAAGCCCTCATGGCAAATTCCTCATGCTGCTCCAGCTCCTCCAAAGTCCTCAGATCCTCCGGCAAAGTCCTCAGCACCTGTGCATATCGCCTCGTGTCAAAGGACCACTGGCACATCAATTGCCTCAGGAGCCTCCGCAAGTTCTTCAGCTCCTCCGCATTCCTCAACAGGCCCCACTCTGCTGAAGACTAAGCCCACTGCTGGACGGGGCTCTAGACCAAGTCCTCACAAGAAGCAGGTTGCATTTCATGTACCGTCAAGTGACGACGAAGCTGATCACAAAGAACTCGCCGAAATCATCAGAGATAGACAGCAAAGGGCCGCTAGAGCCAAAGGAAGTGAAGTCCCTCTCCTACTGGATCCCAAGCTGATCTCTGGCACAAGGACCCCAACACACATGTGCCTGACTTCAAGCTCACCCCTGGCCAAAGTCACATGCTGACCGCCTTCATTGGCGAAGAAAAATGGAAGTTTGATAAGGGCAGGCAGCTGAAGAAAGCTCAATACAAGAAAGAGCGCTTTCTGAAGAAGAATGTTGTCAACATGACAACTGATGGACTTGTTGCTATACAAACTGAGATCAAAGGACCCAGTGATGAATTCAACATCTACCGCACAGATTGGCTAGGAGCCAAAGTCAGATTTGTGAAGTTGGCTGAGAAATTCACTTCAAATGATGCTGCATCATCGCAACACGAATCACCTCAGGGTGAAGCATCTGCTCGGCCCACTGAAGAACATGCCAGCACCGCTGATGAAAATTAGGCTGCTGATGAAACTGCAAGTACCAGGGCTGATGAAGCTATGCCAGCCGCTGATGACATTGCCAGGGCAACCACTAGTGTTGCGCCTAAGGAACAAGCCAGGCCAGCTGAAGCATCTGCCGCTGTGCCTGAATAAACTGAACCAGTCAGGCCAACTGCACCAGTTGTGCCTGAGGAAAATGAATCAATTTCCTCTCCTCCTCCTGCACCAACACCAAGTCCCATTCTTCCTTCTGCATCAGATGCGAAGAAAACCAAGGCTGCGGAGCGAGCCGTAGTGAAGAAGAGGAAAGCATTTGCTTCATCAGATTTTTCAGCACTGAAGAAGATGAAGACATTGACAAGCTCTTTTGAGAATCCCATTGATGTTATTCCTGTTTCGAGCATGCCATTAAACGAACTCGTTCCCTTTGGTGAGGATTATGAGATCCCAAGTGGATTTGATGAAGATGTTTCTTCTGCTATTTTTTAGAGCAGTTGGACGAAGAAATTGAAGCGGATAATATCCCTTCAACCCCAGTGGTCTCATCGCCTATGCCTCAGTTCATAGCTGAAGAGGCGGGCGTTGAAGAATTGGATGAAGAAGAGGAAGATGTGGACATTGGAAGCACCACTCCAGTGATGAATGATGACTTTTGGGAAAGTCATCACCCCAACTCTCCCATGTTCACACCATTGCACCAGATTCCTCAGTCCCCGGCTCAGACTGAAGAAGTTCGAATGGGCTCTGATGAACCTCAAGCCACACCTCTGTCCATCCCTGAAGAAATTCCAGCCACTAGTGCTGATGCTGATGTTGCTGAAGAGATGAAGACCGAGGCTGCTACTGAAGCAGGAACTGAAATTCCTCAGCCTGTGGTTCCTGAGATTGTGATTCCTGAAGATGTGAAGGCATTGACTGATACTCCTCAGCCCAAGCCAAGGAATCCCTTCTCCAAGAAGCAAAAATTCAAGGCTGATGACTTCTTCCATGAGCATGTATTCTTCACAGATTACAATCCTTATGATTCTGCTCGTCTTTCAAGGAAGCGTTTCTGGCCAGCCAGCCAAGCCAACTTCTACTCTTCACTGCTTTTTGATAAGGACAAGGTCTTTGACCATGAGCATATTCCTCATGTGGACATGGAATCGCTGCCTTGCTTCACCCTAGTCCTCAGTGTTCTTCATGGCGCTGGGCTGCTCAACTTCTGCACTGACATATGTGATTGGAATGAATAGCTAATTCTTCAGTTCTACGCGATGCTGCACATCACAGGAAATGTTGAAGATGTGAATTCTTGGGTGTTGGACTGGATGACAGAAAATACTCACTTCAAAGCACCGGCCTCGGAATTGCTTCATGCCCTGCCTGTTAGTCCTCCTCTTGAAGGTGCGCGTCTCATATACCATGAACCTGAGCTCTCTGATCACTACATGCATGTCTTGATGAAGCCTCTGAAGCCTGGTCAAGCCCCAAGAACCAAATTCCCCGTGAAGGAATTGTTGTATGTGCCACGGACTGTCTATCGCATTCTGACCAAGACATTGAGTCCAATCAAAGGCCATGACTCTAATGAAGAAGAAGTCGTTGGCATCATGAAGAATCTGCTTTTCAACATCATCCATGGAGTTCCTGTCAACTTCCATGATTTCTTCATGAGGACTCTAGCCAATGTTGCATTGTCGCCTTTTGAGTTGAATCCTTACGCTCCCTGGATTATGAAATTCCTTAGATTAAGGTCTTCAATCAATTACAAGGCTGACACACTCAGCCATGGCAGCTACTTGCCCCCCATTGAAGTCCTCAAGCGGACATTTTCCTCGGCTGATGAAAAGGGCAAGGCAACTGCTGTTATTGATGAAGGCATTCGTCCATTGGATGGTCAGTTCCGCAAAGCTGCATCTTACTCCACCAATGATGACTCTGCCATCCACGACTCTGCCGCCAATGCTTCAAAGCAAAATCCTCAAGGCACAGCTCCAAGGGTGATGACTGATCGTAAGCTTCTCCTCAGTCTTCATCAGAAGGTCGATCACAACCACAAATGGGTCAAGCGTCAGTTTGGCTCAATTCTTCACAACATGATTGCTAAACACAATTCAGTGAAGAAGAACCATTACTACCTCCATGAAGTATTCGGTCGCACCTGGGCTGTTCTGTCTCATCTTTATGGTGAACAAGATCTCAAGCAGATGGGCTTCAAGCAGGACTTTGACTGGTCTCAGCCACCGTCGAAGAAATTCAAGAAAGTCAAAGTTCCTTCCTTGGTGGCAGCTCATTTTCTTCATCGCGTGAGATTGATGAGGATGAAGATTTGGACGACACTGCGGCATTCCCTACTTCAACAACCGGCCCCAACAACGCTGGCGCTCCTCCATCGACTTCGTGATATTCTTCAGGGGCGTTAGTCCTTATTTTTCGTCCCTTTTGGTCATTTGATGACAAAGGGGGAGAAATTTGAGGTAGTCTTCAAGCGTGTCTCTATATATGGGTGTTTTTTCTAAGTTATAACTCTCGTTCTTTTCAAAACTTTGTTAGATCGAGTTGTAAACTTAAACCCGATGGTGGTCTGATACTTTTGCTATGTTCTTTTGCATGCTATTTCCTCATATATGTTAATGCACGCATGCTGAATTACATCAGTCACCATATTTCATCATGCATTTCAAATTCTTCATACCATATGTTAAATGCGTGTATGAATTACAAGATACAGGGGGAGATCTCCATGATTCTAATCTGCAAATGTGCATTTCTTCAAAAGTAAATTCCTCACTATGCACATCTTCAGGGGGAGTTCTTCTATATCTTGCAATCAAATTCCTCAATATCAGTATTTACACTTCATATGTTTATCCCCGTTGAAAAATTAACCTATATTGTCATCAATCACCAAAAAGGGGGAGATTGTAAGTGCATCTAGTGCCCCTTAGTGATTTTGGTGTATTGAAGACTCATAGGTTAAGGGACTGATGTGTTTGTGAGTGTACATAGGTCTATAAGTCTATGAGGAGTTTGATATTTACAGAGAAAGTCGACCCCTAAAAATGAATGTCTTCAACTAAAGACTTTGGATTTCTGAAGACTTTCTGAATACTTTGAAACTGAAGAAATTGGTGTGACCGTGAAGACTTGATATTCATGTGGGGAATATAAAGCGTGAAGACTTTTGTTTTCGCATTTTCATTTTCTCCTTCTTGAGTCATAGGAAACACCGTACTGTTAAAGGAGTCGAGGAAAAACTAATGAAAAGTTTCCAAGTGATGCTCATCTCAAAATCCTACACCTACCAATCCTTTTCGAGTGAAGCCATTGGAAATCTAATACAGTTCAGTCAATTTCTTCAGTGACAGAGACAAAGATCTTCTGGTCTCGGAGGAATTTGCTCTGACTAAGGAGTTAGGAATTCGCCAGTGCGGATTGCCTACAAGTGAGGAACATGATAGCCCTTGGAAATTTGAACCTCAAATTTCCGACCGTTGCTGTGCTACGCGCCACCTGTCCCAAAGTATCTACCCACCTAACGGTCATATCATTGAAGGGAATTTATGTCTTATCATGTCGGGCTGCTCCCTAGGCTATAAATAGCCGCCCCCTACAACCACTAGCTGGTTGACAGCTCTGAGAGAAATTGACACTTGTCATTAAGAGCATCCCATCCTCCGAGGACTTTGAGCGAAAATCATCAAGTGAGGAAAACCCAAACTGTAAGTGCATCTAGTGCCACCCCTAGTTGGTTTTGGAGTATTGACGACAAAACTTGGTTGAGGGACTAATGTGTTTGTGAGAATTGCAAGATAACACAGGTAGTAGTCCCATATTGATTCGGTTTACCTACCAGAGATGACCCCTAAAAATTTGTGAAGACATTGAAGACAATGGTGGTCTGTGAAGATATTCACACTGAAGATTATGACATGAGAAGACATCGCGTGAAGACTATGGGGTGTGAAGACATAGTTGTTTCGTAGTTTCCATTTCTTCTTTGTTGAGTCATTGGAACCACCGTACTGTTAAGTGGGGTCCAAGTGAACAAAGTCAGAGTGACTGATGTGATGCTTATGTCTTCGAGCGAAGACAATGAGAGCAAATCTTATCCAAAGCTGGATGAGTCAGCTTTACTTGTAGCCCAAGTCAAGCTGCCGCGTGTGTTTGAAATATGACCGTTGGACACGTGTCAGTTCCTTAGTGACCCAGGGTCATTTTGGACAAATCAAGTCGGGTTGCCTCCTGGCTATAAATAGCCCACCCCCTACACCATAAATTGGTGGCTGCTCAGAGTTAGTGCACGGCTTTTGTCGTTTGAGAGCAACCCACCTCCAAAGCATTTGAGAGAGAGATCCTTGCGAGGACAACGCCCAAAACACCCAGAGCCAAAGAGTGTTAGGCATCACTGAAGTCTTTCTGTCTGCGTGATCTGAAGACTTGTTACACTTGAGGACTGTGAATCCTCCAGCCAGTTAGGCGTCGTGTTCTGAGCATCCAAGAGCCATTGTGGATTGCCGGTGAACGAAGTCTGTGAAGGTTTGGAAGTCTACCTTGAAGACTTACCAGAGTGATTGGGTGAGGACTGTGTGTTCTTAGCTCAAGGGGAATAAGGTGAAGACGCGGTCTTATGAGTTGAATCTCAGCCTCCCTAACCAAACGTACAGTTGTCACAGCAACTAGAACTGGTCTACCAAATCCGTGTCCTCTCCAAGCAACTGGTTCTATCCTTCCCATCTTTTTACTTTACAGTTTGTCTTCGTGAAGTCATTGCCTGCTTGCATGAACTGATTGGCTTCACTGTGTAAAGACTGTTTGCTGTGTGGCTTCATACTATCTTCCATCCTGATCCATACTACCTAGTTGCTGATAGTCTTCGTGCTTTCACTTCATTGCTTACTTGACTATGGCTTGTCTAGTGTAGTCTACCTTCCACTGCATATCAATAGGTTCATTTCTACTGTTTGTCTTCAAATCCCCCGTGTTTTGAAGACTTTCATAAAAATCGCCTATTCACCCCCCTCTAGTCGATAACTAGCACTTTCAATTGGTATCAGAGCAAGGTGCTCCCTTGTTCTGTGTGATTCGGTTTAACCACCTGGAGTTTTAGCTATGTCGACTACACGGATAATCAAGGTCTCCGCTGCGTGCCCTGTCTTCGATGGCACTGATTACCCCTACTGGAAGAATAAGATGCGTATGCATCTTGAAGCCATTGACGTCGACCTCTAGTATGTCATCAAGAACGGCGTTCCCAAGGTCGGTGAAGGTGTCACTGCTGCTGATGTCAAGAGGTTCATTCAACTGGACTCGACAGCCAAGAACATCATCTGTGGCCATCTGACCAGAGGACAGTATGGTCGTGTGAGTGCTCTGGAAACTGCGAAGCTAGTCTGGGACTGGCTCTCCAAGGTCAACGAAGGCATCTCAACCCAGAGAGACTCAAGGATTAGTGTTCTTCGCAACCTCTTCAACCGCTTCAAGAGAAATGACAATGAGAATGTCCAGCTCACATTTGATCACCTCACTGACATCACAAATGAGCTTCACGCACTCGGCGCCATTGAGATCACCAAGCACGAAATCGTCAAGACGCTTCTGAGATTGCTTGACAGCTCATTCGACACCCTGGCCCTGATGATTCAAGAACGCCCTGACTTCAAAACTTTCGATCCGTCTGACATACTTGAGAGGCTCAACACACATGAGTTCCAGCTATCTGAGAAAAGTGATATCTATGGTCCCAACTATGGCCAAACTCGCGCTTTGAAGGCAAAGGTTGTTTCCTCATCTAAAGAAGAATCTGACTGCAGTTCTGAGGAACCTGAAGAAATAGGAAAGGAGCTTGCTATGCTTGTGAAGAAGTTCCAGAAGTTCACCAAGAAGAAAGACTTCAGAAAGTCTTCAAGATCCAGCTCTAGAAGCGATGAAGCTTCCACTCGTGATCACAAGAAGAGAACATGCCACAAGTGCAAGAAACCTGGTCACTACATCTCTGAGTGTCCACAGTGGGACAATGAGACCAAGAAGAAGAAGAAGAAGAATAGGAAGAAGAAGAGCAAGGAATATGATTCTGATGACAAGAAGAAGAAATCCTCAAAGTCTTCTTCCAAGTCTTCGTCGAAGTCTTCATCACACAAGAAGAGCTTATCTAGCAAGGTTTGTGCGTTTGTTGGCAAGGAGATGGATTCAGAGGAGGAGTCTGCATCTGAGGAGGCAAAGGTGGAGTCTGAAGAGCAATCTGATTCAGGCGTGGCAAGCCTGGCCCTAGCTTCAGTGAGGCGAGTCCATCTTCAACACTGAAGACAATGGCCTCGTCACCAACACTGATGCTAATGATGAGGATGACTCTGCTCCCACCTACTGCTTCATGGCACGTGGTGCCAAGGTAAACTCACACGATGCTTACTTTCAAACATCAAGTGAAGATGACTCCGAATGTGAATCTAGCTACAAAACACTTGCTAAAATTGCAACTGAACAACAGAATGCTATGGAACATATTCAAAAATTGCTAGACAAAAGCGATGACCTGTTGGATGCGGAAATGACACGAACTCAGTCCTTAATTGAAGACATTAAAAATCTTCATGTTAAGTACGAGGAACTTGAAAGTCGTCATGAAACTCTCTCAACTACTCATGAAAAGCTCTCCTTTGATTATCTTCAAAGGAAGCAAGAGCTTGAGAACTTGAGATCGGCTCATGAAGATCTTCAAAAGGAGAACAAGTCACTCCACGCTCAACAGATCAGTTCCGCTCAGGAAGGATTTGAACCACCATGTCTAAAATGTCTTGAGCGTGATAATGCGGTCTCTGTTGCTGAATGTTCTACTGCTGCTACTATGGCAATATCTTCAACTGTTGATATGGTAACTAACCCCTCTGTTGAGGACACCACTACTATTGCTGATGAGAATGCCAGGTTGAAGACATTGCTTGAGACAGGGATGTACAAAAGTCTCAAAGGGCATCAGATACTATGTGATGTCCTCAAGAAACATATTCTGAACTGAAACCCTAGGAAAGAGGGTGTTGGGTTCGAGAGGAAAATGAATGTTGATGGTTCTTACTAGAAGCCTGAGCAGTACCCCAAAACCACATGGGTTGCTGCAAAGGGACCTTCAGTGGATCCATCTACCTTATCTGGCTTCACTTGTGCTAACCCAATTATCATTGATGAATCCTTTGATGCAAACTATAAACTGTTTAAGAATCAAAATGGTGAAGTGTTTGCGAGGTATATTGGTACTAACTGCAGGAATGGACCTCCTTTGAAGAAGATCTGGGTGCCCAAAAGTTGTCTTGAGAATCTTCAGGTGAATGTCATCATGACACCACCTGGGAAGAAGACAAACCCCAGACCAAAGGCTTCATACAGACAGAGGACTCACCAGAGTCACCCTAACATCAAAGTTTTGCAGGGAAACCATACTCAGACTTATGAATATGAGTGTGTTCCATCAAACCGCTATGTTCATAAGACCAAGAACTTTTCTGCTTATTCTTATGAGTATTATTCACCTCATGCAAGGCTATTTGCTAGGGCACCAAAGCCGAAGTTCTCAGATGTTGCACTTAGACTCATTGCTTCGAAGCCACCCCTGAAAATGTGGGTGGTTAAGAAAACTTAACTCTCTTTTGCAGGGAAAGGTCTCCAGCCGGAAATCAAAGGCGTCTGATGCTTATGCTGGAGACCTAAAACATCTTGTGGGACGCAAGATAAAATGTCCAAATGGTCTTACTATGTATTTCATCCCAAGATTTCTTGACAAACATCCTATCTACCCTAACCAGGATCTGAACTTTGATAATATGCTTGTTCGTCAAATCTTTATGCTTCACATTTCCCTTGGTGAAGCCTATCCCCCTAACTGCACTGTAGGGTACAACACCAAAGGCTTCTGAGTGGATTATGGACAGTGGATGCACTAATCACATGACTGGTGATGGAAGTCTTCTCATGGACTCAACCTTACGTCCATCTGACAAGAGTCACATCACATTTGCTGACACTGGTAAAAGCAAGGTATTGGGTCTAGGTAGAGTTGCAATCTCAAAGGATCAGCACATGGATAAAGTGATGCTTGTTGAATCCCTTGGTTTCAACTTAATGTCTGTCTCAATGCTTTGTGATCAGAACATGATTGCGATATTTGGAAAATATCGTTGCCTTGTGCTTATGGAATTTGGCAAATCTCTAGTCTTTGAAGGGTATCAAAAAGACGATTTGTACATGGTAGATTTCTCAGCAAGACCACAGTTGGCCGTATGTCTTCTAGCAAAAGCTTCAGAGTGTTGGCTCTGGCATCGGAGGCTAGGGCATGCTGGCATGAGGAACTTGTACACTCTCGCTAAGATGAAGCATGTCGTAGGCATCGAGGGCGTCAAGTTCAAGAAGGATCGTCTGTGTGGTGCCTGCGAAGCTGGAAAGATGACTAGGGCCAAGCATCCCTCGAAGACAATCATGACGACATCACGTCCCTTCGAGCTGCTTCACATGGACTTATTTGGCCCTACTCACTACTCTACTCTTACTTCCACTGCTTGCCTCTATGGCTTCGTCATTGTTGATGATTACTCAAGATACACATGGGTACACATAATTCTCTATAAGAATGAAGTGGAGGATGTCTTCAGAAGATTCGCCAATCGTGCCATGACGAACTATGACATCAAGATCAAGCACATCAGAAGTGACAACATCACCAAATTCAAGAACACCGACCTCGACACTTATCTTGATACATTGGGCATCACTCATGAGTTCTCTGCTCCTTACACACCTCAGCAGAATGGCATCGTGGAGCGCAAGAACAGAACCCTCATTGAGATGGCACGGATGATGCTCGATGAGTACAAGACTCCAAGGAAATTCTGTCCTGAAGCTATTGACACTGCATGTCACGTCATCAACCATGTTTATCTTCACAAGCTTCTAAAGAAGACATCATATGAGCTACTAACTGGTAAGAAGGCAAACGTTAGTTACTTCAGAGTATTTGGTGCTAGGTGCTGGATCAAGGATCCACATCACACTTCAAAATTTGCACCGAAAGCACATGAAGGTTTTATGCTTGGCTACGGAAAGGATTCACACTCCTACAAAGTCTTCAACCTCTTTCACTATAAAGTGGTTGAAACTATGGATGTGCGGTTCGATGAGACTAACGACTCACAAAGAGAGCACCTGCCAAATGTGCTAGATGAAGCCTCACCAAGTGAATCTATCAAGCTTATGGGTACTCGAGAAATCATCCCTTAAGAGGCTCAGGCTGAAGAGGAAATCATCATTTTTGCACCTACTCAACCCGAAGACAATGCTCGGCCTGAAGTCAAGGCTGAAGCTGAAGACAATGATCTGCAAGGGCAAAATCTTCGTCTAGATCATCCTCGTGTTGCAAATGAAGTTCAGATTGAGAAGATAATCGATAGCATCAATGCACCTGGTCCGCTCACTCGTTCAAGAGCAACACAGCTAGCAAATTTCTGTGGGCACTTTGCATTTGTCTCTATATCTGAACCCAAGAAAGTTGCTGAAGCCTTCATGGAATCTGAATGGATTCAAGCGATGCAAGAAGAGCTTCAACAGTTCGAGCTAAACAATGTGTGGGAATTGGTTAAGCGTCCTGACCCTCGCAAGCATAACATCATTGGCACAAAATGGACCTATCGCAACAAACAAGATGAGCACGGTCAAGTTGTCAGAAACAAGGCTCGTCTTGTTGCTCAAGGATACACTCAAGTAGAAGGGATTGACTTTGATGAAACATTTGCTCCCGTGGCTAGGCTTGAAGCCATTCATATACTGCTAGCCTATGCAACCATCACAACATTCTTCTGTACCAAATGGATGTGAAGAGTGCCTTTCTCAACGGCAAAATTGAAGAAGAAGTGTATGTTGCACACCCACCTGGCTTTGAAGACCACAAAACACCCTGACATGGTATACAAGCTCAACAAGGCACAGTATGGACTCAAACAAGCTCCTCGCGCATGGTATGACACACTCAAAGACTTCCTGAAGAGCAAAGGCTTCAAACCTGGTTCTCTGGATCCCACACTCTTCACGAAGACATATGATGGAGAACTGTTTGTGTGCCAAATCTATGTGGATGACATTATCTTCGGCTGCACTGACAATAGATACAGTGATGAGTTTGGAGATATGATGCAAGAGCAATATCAGATGTCCATGATGGGTGAGCTGAAGTTCTTCCTCGGTCTTCAAATTCGTCAGCAGAGCAACGACATCTTCATATCACAAGAGAAATACCTCAAAGATTGCCTGAAGAAGTTTGGAATGCAAGACTGCAAAGGATACACGACGCCAATGCCAACCAAAGGTCAATTAGGTCCTGACAACAATGATAAAGAGTTCGATCAAAAGGTATATCACTCCATGATTGGCTCTTTACTCTATTTATGTGCATCTAGGCCAGATATAATGCTTAGGTTTGCATGTGTGCCCGATTTCAAGCGGCACCAAAGGAATCGCATCACTTAGCAGTGAAGCGAATTCTTCGATATTTGGCTTACACCCCAACACTAGGATTATGGTATCTAAAGGGCTCAGAGTTTGATCTAGTTGGATTCTCAGATGCTGATTATGCTGGTGACAAGGTTAACCGCAAGTCCACATCAGGCACATGTCACTTTCTTGGACGATCTCTTATCTGTTGGTCTTCAGAGAAGCAGAACTGTGTAGCCCTCTCCACTGCTGAATCTGAATACATTGCTGCTGGATCTTGCTGCGCTCAACTTCTATGGATGAAACAAACTCTCAAGGACTATGGCATCCACCTGAAGCATGTGCCCCTCTACTGCGACAATGAAAGCGCCATCAAGATTGCTAACAAACCAGTTGAGCACTCGAAGACAAAGCACATTCAGATCCGTCATCACTTTCTCAGAGATCATGTCATGAAGGAAGATATTGATATCATTCATGTCAACACTGAAGAGCAATTGGCAGATATCTTCACAAAGCCCTTGGATGAGAAAAGGTTTTGCAAGTTGCGGTGTGAGCTAAATATCTTAGAATCCTCAAATGTCCTGTAATTGGACACACATCCTAACGCTTATGCATGTTGATGACTTAGATGTGCAACACACAAAGTAACGTATATCTTCAATCAATGAAGACATACACTCTAAGTGTGAATACCTTAACGCGGAATTTGACTTCGGAGCGCCACGATAATTGTGTGCCGTGTCTGGGTCTAATACTTATAGCTATGTCTTCTTATTTGAGTGTTTCTTTTGGCGTCATGATTGCATAGTCTTCGCATTTGGTTTGTCTTCAACATTGATTTGATTTTGAGGTTTATCTTCGCAATGTTGAATTGGTCTGATATATATATATATATATATATATATATATATATATATGTGTGTGTGTGTGTGTGTGTGTCTGTGTGTATGTGTGTCCTGTCCTCTACAGCATTCACTTATAGCTATGTCTTCTTATTTGATTTTACTTGATCTAAGTGAATGTGATTGGACCCTAACCTCTTCTGTGCTTCTTCCTCAAATTCTATCTGTCCAAATCATATGCATTCTATTGAAACCTGTAGTTTGTATTCTCTGAGTCCTTGTCAACAGAAGACAAAGAGACAAACATTTAAATATGTTTTTAATGCCATATCCTTTTGCCAAAATACCGGAGAAGCCGGAACGACCACCCGACAATCCAGGCGTGCGTGGGAACATGGAACAACTTTCAATAAGTTGCATGCAAGCCACGTGTCCTTCGGATGTGAACCGCCAGGGGCACCTGCGTAATTGCGCTGTGCTGCCCCTCTCCTTATAAATACACACTCACCGCGGTCAAATATTTTCTTCCACCTCCCCACCTCGCACAAACCCTAGCGCCTCCGCTAGCTCGCGTCGACACCGGAGACGAAGCGCTTAGCTACCGCAACTTCTTCGACGCCGTCCTCATGCCGGCCACGGACCTCGTCCTCTCTGCCGCCGCCGTAGGTGTCTTCCGCCGCCAAGTTAGGGCGCGGCAGATTGAACTGCTCGGCCTCTAACCCTGCCTCGTCTAGCAGTTCATCAGTGGTAATTAAATCTCACTTTTTACTTTCTTTTTTATCCGTGAAATCAATCCACTTCAACCAAAAGTGGTTTCTACACTTCCAAGTATGGATCTGTCCCTATCTGCATTTCATATATTGCTAAGAATATTCACTTATGCTTCATAACTAGTTAGATTGCTCACTTGTACTTATTCATGGATTCGTACAAATCTGGAACCAACTCCCTTCAAATAAGTGAATGTCTTCGCTCTATGAGGTCAATGTCTTCAAACTGATTTTTCTTCAAAATCTTTTGAGAATGCATATGACCACTTCCCCTTCCCTCGCATCTCTAATGTTGTCACAGGTACATGTCCGTGGGAGAATCCCTTGGTTCTCATAGTCTGCATTCATTTGCAGAGTTCTTACATCGTCATATACACTCTCCTGAAGCCAGCTCCTGTCTGACCAGTAGAAGGAAGCCATTCACTGTTCTGAAGCCATTCAGTCCGAATACAATGGCAATTGAGAAATCAGCAAGAAAAGGTGGCAGGCAGCACCATGGAGATACACCTAAGGATTTACCACGGGATCTGTTTGAGCTGTACAAGTCAGATCCTGAGGAAAGCTACAACCAGCGCAAGACCCGAATCCAATGGATTCGAAGATATTGGGCAGAGCAATGGTTCAAGTACAACTTCGTCACTGACGAATATGCAGAGAAGAATGCTACCAAGCGCCCATGGGGAGATACTCTGTATCGAAATCTTCAGCCCAAGTCCAAGTCTGAAGCCATTGCCCAAGGCTTCTACCCATGCATGGTTCAAGGACCGAAGCCAGAGAATGCCGACCCATCATCTATGTTATGGTGTCGTGAAGACAATCTATTCAAGCGCAACTATCAATTTCCCAAGGAGTCAGCTGTCAAGAACAAGAAGGAGTTTGGCCTCAACTTCAACCCTGGTCCATCTGCTCCAAGGGCTGATGGCACACGCGATGCCAATCCAAATGTCATCGGCCCCTTCAAGAACTTCGATGGGCTCCTCTCCCACATTGCTGCCCAGCAGGCCACTGTGGATCAATCCGCTGATGATGCTGACTCTGAAGAAGCTCCAGCTCCACCAAAGCCGCAGAAGAAGAAGAAGACCAATGCTTCGAAGCCCTCTGCCTCACCAAAAGCTTCACATATGAAGCCATTGGCCACTACACCTCCTGAACCCAGTGTGCAGTCTGAAGATTTGTCTCGTGTCTCCAAGAAGACCGAGAAGACCAAGAAGCCCAAGAAGATTTCTGGGCATGAACTCACTCCTGCTGTCGTTCTGCGCAATGAGGATGACACCATTGATCTGTCCAGTGATGAAGATCTTGGTGATGATGCCCTTGAGTTGCTGATCAAGAGCAAGCAAGAGGTGGAGATCTTCAACGATCTGCCCCTCTTTGATGTTGATATACTGAACAACTTCATTGATGAGTGATTCGACGACCAGAGCATCCGTATTGATGATCTTCAGCTTCCTGTGGACATCAGCGTCACCTTCCATGGAGCCATTGCCAATGAAGTGGCTCTGGCTGAGAAAATTGTTGAAATCAAGAACAAGATTGACTATGAGAAAGCTCACTTCAAGAAGAACATGGCCAAGCTCAGCGTGGCAGATGTTCAAATCTTCAAGAAGATGCTTCATGATCTCAAGGAAGAGTTCCATAAGAAGCGCAATGAAGCTAAAGGTTCAGGAGAGCGCATGAAATACTTTGCGTAGAAATGTGTTCAAGCACACAACGAAGATGAAAAGCGCAAAGCTCTGGGGCGTCCTGGCACCGACCCTAGGATGGCTGCCATGCCAACGAAGAAGTCTGTTGTGGCCCAAACTGAAGCATCAAGGCAGGAAGAACCTCGCGTTGTCTGCCCTGCCAGCATGACAGGCTCGAAGCCTAAGGTCCCCTCAGCAGCTTCAAAACTGAAGAAGACAAGGGCAGCTGAAGCTGATGCCAGGAAACGCAAGCACAAGAATACCTCTGATGAGGCTCCTTCCAAGAAGAAATTGAAGACAAAGTCTTCAAAGAAAGAGCGTGTTGCGGCCACTGAGCCCCTTGTTGTTGAGCCCATTTATGTTGCCCGTCCAGCCTCCACCAACCAAGAGCGTTGCCTTGTGATCCACGAGCCTGCTTCCACAGAGACTCCTGAAGATGAAGAAGTTCCAGCTATCGACCCCATCACAGCTGAAGACATTGGTCGTGAAGACAATGTTGAAGATGATGACGTCCTTCCTCAACTTGAGCACCAATTGGTATCATCGCCTGTTCTTACAAACATCGAACTCATCAGCATTGGTCGTCCACTGACGCCAATTGCTCAGGATGATTCATGGCCCGAGCGCCCCCAGCAAGACACCCCCATTAATGATGAGACACCCAGAACTCCAACACCTCAAGTCACCACTCCGGTGCTTGACGACGATAACTACATGGTACAGACCACTCCATCACCACACGCGTCGCCCACTTTTCGCAAGCTTCGCAAAGGCCCCAGGCCATAGGTCACCATGTCGAGCATTCCAGAAGGGGAAGTGCAACAAAGCTCAGTAGCACGTGAAGTGTTTCCTAAAGCCACCCCAACTGCGAATGTCTCTGAGTCTGAAGCCAAAGCTGCTGAAGACATTCTGGCTGCATCAGCCGATGAAAATCAAGGAGAGAGTGAAGAAGAAAGAGTTGCCACACCCCCAGCTACAGATGAAATCATTCTCGAGGAGAATGTGAAAGGATCGATATAGTTGACTAGAGGGGGGTGAATAGGCAACTAACAATTTTTAACTTTTCTTTACCAAATTAAACTTTGCATCAAAATAGGTTGTCTAGATATGCAACTAAGTGAGCAACCTATATGATGCAACAACAACAAGCACGCAAGCAAGAAGAGATATAACACAAGTAAACTAGCGAAAGTAAAGGAACGAGATAACCAAGAGTGGAGCCGGTGGAGACGAGGATGTGTTACCGAAGTTCCTTCCTTTTGAGGGGAAGTACGTCTCCGTTGGAGCGGTGTGGAGGCACAATGCTCCCCAAGAAGCCACAAGGGCCACCGTATTCTCCTCACGCCCTCACACAATGAGAGATGCCGTGATTCCACAATTGGTGCCCTTGAAGGCGGCGACCGAACCTTTATAAACAAGGTTGGGGCAATCTCCACAACTTAATTGGAGGCTCCCAACGACACCACAAAGCTTCACCACAATGGACTATGGCTTCGCGGTGACCTCAACCGTCTAGGGTGCTCAAACACCCAAGAGTAACAAGATCCGCTAGGGATAAGTGGGGGGAATCAAATTTCTCTTGGTGGAAGTGTAGATCGTGGCCTTCTCAACCAATCCCGAGCAAATCAACAAGTTTGATTGGCTAGGGAGAGAGATCGGGCGAAAATGGAGCTTGGAGCAACAATGGAGCTTTTGGGGGAAGAGGTGAGTCAACTTTGGGGAAGAAGACCCCTTTATATAGTGGGGGGAACAAACCAACCGTTACCCCCCTTCTGCCCCGAAGAGAGCGGTAGTACCGCTGTGCCAGCGGTACTACCGCTTGCAACAATAAGCGGTACTACCGCCCAAAAGCGCGGTACTACCGCTTGGTCCACAGCGGTACTACCGCGGAGGGAGGGCGGTACTACCGCACAGGAGCGGTACTACGGCCCCCCACAGCTGCGGCCAGTACCGTAAAACCCGACACGAAAAAGGAGCCCTCGAATCGAGGCGGTACTAGCACGAGACCAGAGCGGTACTACCGCGCCCAGAGCGGTACTACCGCTTGTGGCACCCAAGTGGTACTACCGCTCCGTCCCGTGGTACTACCGCTGAGACCAGAGATAGTACACACCCGGAGCTACTAGCGGTACTACTGCTCTGGGCGGTACTACCGCTCCAGAGCGGTACTACCGCTCTGGCCCGCGGTACTACCGCTGGGACCAGAGAGGGCACAAAGAAAGGAGAACCAAGCCTATCATCGAAACGAAAAGGCTCGGAGGGAGGGGCAAAGGAAGTGTACGTGATGATTCCGCCCAAGCCTTTCCAAAGCAGACCCCCTCTTGATAGTACGGTGATCCCTATGAAACTAGTCCACCACACTAATCTGAAAGGACTACACCGTCTTCGCTTTAAGCTCCGAGGGGAGGATATCGTCTCGTGCCCAAAAGAATGAATCTCTGAAAAACACTCAACGCACACGATTAGTCCGCAAAAGCATTGTCATCAATCACCAAAACAACTTAGGGATAAATATGCCCTTACAATCTCCCCCTTTTTGGTGGATTGATGACAATACGGGATTTGCACAACTGGGAAAAACAAAGGACATAAGCAAACCCCAAGTCTCTAAAATATAGACGGGCTCCCCCTAGATGTGTGCCATCAAGATAGGTGCTTTGAGCTGCACGACACACATACTAGGATCAACACTCCCCCTGTATTTTAGAGACCAACAACCTAAGCGAGAAACAAGATAGCAGGATATATAACATAATGAAGCATATAACTCAAGAGATATCAAATGACTAGAGACAAAGATAAAGATATTATAATGATAGGGTAGCATATGTCTCACACCATATGACGCGAACTAAAGTCTTACTGAACACAAAACCAAGCAAAGCGCAAGTTCCAAGCAAAGCACAAAGTAGCACATAACGAAAGCACAAAGGCAAAGACACACTCGCAACACAACGACGCAAATCCCTAAACTCTCTCCCCCTTTGGCATCGAGACACCAAAAGGGGCAAAGAGCTAACCTACGGCTCCAGGTGAGAGCATGCTGAGGATCTCGAACATCAGGACTCTGCGTGATCATCTGCACTGTCATCCGCGCCCGGAAACTGCTCGGCATCTGAGTCGGTCCATGGACAGTGCTGCTGGATCCACTCCTCCTCCTCGGTAATCTGACCCTCTGAGCCGCTGGTGACTGTCGCACCTATCTGACACATCAGCTCCTTGTGTCGTCCTCTTGCCTTCTTCTCAGCCACATGAGTCATGTACTGACCATGAGACTCCATGCAGAACAACTTCTTCATCTTGCGTTTCAGCTTCTTTGCCCAAGAGGGCTCTGCTGCAGAAGGCTCTGTCCCAGGTGGCACATACTCCTCATCATCATCCCCGGCATCAGCCTCGTCCTCGGTCTCCATGGCAGCAGCAGAAGATGGAGCTCCAGATCTACCCCAATTATCCTTCTTCCTCAGACGCTTGATCTCATGAGAGACCAACTCTCCAGTTTCCAGCTGCTCCTCAGGATAGGTCTGTCTCCAGGCCCTCTCAATAAGCAACATGATGAACGGGCCATAAATTGGGCACTTGCGCTCAGAAACAGCCGCCAGAAGCTCAGACCACATGACATGAGAGATGTCCAGAGACTCGCCCGTGTTTGCGTCCTTCTCACGCTGGCAGAAGAGAAGCATGTCCACAAGGTAAGAGTGTACCATGTCCAGATTCCCAATCCGAGGGAAGAGAGTCTCGCGAAAGATGCGGTGAAGGATGTCCAGGTAGGTAGACAACTCATAGGTTTCCTTCCTGGTCTCAGGGTGGACCTTCCGAGTACAGTAGGGCCAGAGGGCTTGCTTGTGAGTGGAGGTGACATTTTGGTGAGGACGAAAACCAACTGGAGTCTCGAGCCCTTGATCTTCCACCTCAAGCAGCCCCATGAAGGCCTGCCACTTGACAGCTAGCACCTTTCCATTTGTCATCCAAGTCAGAGTCCTGTCTGCGTCAGTCCCTAGGTGAACAGTGGCAAAGAACTGTGCCAGCAAATCTGCATCAAAGTCCTTGTTGAACTGCATGATCCTGACAATGTTCAACTGAGAGCACATCTGTAGGGCATCACCAAAGTACTCAAGGTCCTTCTTCATTGCATCCGTGTTGATGGAGTGAACATTGACAAAGAGATTCTTCTTAGCCTTGATCACATCAAAGTAGGTGGCATACTGAAACCGGTTCCAGAACGGGCGGTTGACAAGATTGGGTTCTTGTTCTTCCTCATAAGGGTTGCGCCGACGCCTGTCCCAGAATTCCTTGCTAGACATCTCAGTCACTTTCTTGCCACTTGCCTTCGGTCGGCTCGCAATCTTCTTCTTGCGAGGAGGATTAGCACTTGAGGAAGTACCCCCTGCCGGCTGTGGAGCACTGGAAGAACCACCTGCTGTCTCAGATGAGCGGTATCGCTTCGACGTTGAACGCCCGGGGTTGACACGGCGGACTTGCTGCTCAGGGTGTTCATCACCTGGAACCAAACACACGGACACAAGAAACAACCAGAAAGAATGATCAAACCCAAATAAACACAACAGAGATGGATCAACATGTGGTAGGAAACAATGGAACTGGGCATCCCGCGGTAGTACCGTGCCCGCCCAGCGGTAGTACCGCTTAACCACACAAGCGGTAGTACCGCCCCGTTGAGCGGTAGTACCGCTCCAGCGGTACTACCGTGCCATATGGGCGGTAGTACCGCCCGAGATGGGGCACGGCGGATCCCTACTGCCGTGGTCAGATCCGGCACTACCGGGGATGCCAAGTTCAAAAATAAACCTACCAAACATCAATCCAAAGAGTCTAGTTGCCTTCTCCAACCTACTCAAGCCTAGATTTGGCCAAAAATCTAGAGATGCAACTACTATTGCCCCTAAAACGCGAGATCTGAAAACTAGACAATAAGAGAAGAGGAACGGGGGCAATACCGGCATCCATGGCAAGAGGACGAGGTGGGGATCGACTCCACCGAAGGAAATGGAGACGAACGGTCCGGAGACGGAGGGCCGCCGGAGCCTTCCCGTGGCGAGATGGCGCTGGAGAGAGGAAGAGGAACCAGGGGATGAAGCAAATGGGTATGGGGTGGAGGAAACCACCCCTGCCCACGACTTAACCCCCTGGCCCCGCCCCTCAGCGGTAGTACCGTGCTGAGGGGCGGTAGTACCGCTTAGCCGTATAAGCGGTAGTACCGCTCTGTTGAGCTGTAGTACCGCTCCAGCGGTAGTACCGCTCCTTCACAACGGTAGTACCGCCCAGCGCAACTCAAACCAGACTCAACACACATGGTGCAAAACGAAAGATGGCAAACAACGGCAAGAAGACCAACAAGAGCACTAGCAAGAGAACAAGAAACACACACCTCTATACGAGAGGGCGGTGGCCGAGGCCACCTATGTTTGAGTCACTTGGTATGGCACCGCGAAGAATTATCCTTGGGCCCATGACCAACGCTCGTCTTTGAAGCACAAGTACCATCAAAAATGGCTAATGTGAAAGAGTGAGATCAGTTTATGCATTGTGGGGGGGAGGGAAAGTTCATTGAGAGAACAGCACTCCCCCTACGTCCATGCCTACACCTAGACAAGAAAGCACAGTGAATGTGAGGGGTGTGCAAAGCATCAAACCACATTGCTCGAATCAATGATATTTAGCTCATGCCTTAACTCGCGAAATCTTGCTTCATCCAATGGCTTGGTGAAAATATCTGCAAGGTTATCATGAGTGTTGACATAGTTGAGCTCGATCTCCCCTCGCCTAATATGATCCCGGATGAAGTGATACCGAATCTCAATATGCTTTGTCTTGAAGTGTTGCACCGGGTTGAGGGAAATCTTGATAGCACTTTCATTGTCACACCAAAGAGGCACTTTGTCACAAATGACACTGTAATCCTTTAAAGTTTGCCTCATCCATAAGAGTTGTGCACAACAACTTCCGGCCGCCACATACTCCGCTTCGGTGGACGAGAGAGACACACAACTTTGCTTTTTAGAAGACCAGCTTACCAAAGAGCAACCAAGAAATTGGCATCCTCCGGAGGTGGACTTCCTATCCACTTTGTCTCCCGCCCAATCGGAGTCCGAATAACCTCCAAGCTTGAAGTTTGCTCCTCTTGGGTACCATAGGCCAAAGTTTGGGGTATGAGCCAAATATCAAAAGATTCGCTTGACCGCCACAAAGTGGCTTTCCTTAGGTGCGGCTTGAAACCGTGCACATATTCCCACACTCAACATGATATCCGGTCTATATGCACAAAGGTAAAGCAAGGATCCAATCATAGAGCGATATACCTTTTGATCCACCGCTTTACCATTGGGATCAGTGTCAAGTTGGCACTTGGTGGGCATTGGAGTGGAAGCCGGCTTGACATCACTTAGCTTGAATCTCTTTAGCATGTCTTGAGTGTATTTGGCTTGGTTGATGAAGGTTCCTTCTCTTCTTTGTTTGATTTCGAATCCGAGAAAGAACTTCAACTCTCCCATCATAGACATCTTGAACTTTGAGGTCATGAGAGCGGCAAATTCTTCATTGAAAGCTTTGTTAGGGGAACCAAAAATAATATCATCAACATATAGTTGGCACACAAACAACTCCCCTTTGACCTTCTTAGTAAAAAGAGTGGGGTCGATTTTCCCGATTTCGAATCCACGATCTTGTAACAACTCCGTAAGATGCTCATACCACGCACGTGGGGCTTATTTAAGGCCATAGAGTGCCTTGTGGAGTTGATACACATGATCGGGGAAATAGGGATCTTCGAACCCGGGGGGTTGTTTGACATATACCAACTCATTTATGGGACCATTAAGAAAAGCACTCTTCACATCCATTTGTTGCAAAGTGAAATTATGATGAGAAGCATAAGCAATCAACAAACAAATAGATTCAAGGCGAGCAACGGGGGCAAAGGTTTCACCGTAGTCGATACCCTCGACTTGGGAGTAGCCTTGTGCCACCAAACGAGCCTTGTTGCGAACAATGATTCCATGAGCGTCTTGCTTGTTCATGAATATCCACTTGGTTCCAATGATATTATGATTCCCGGTTGGCCTTGGCACTAACTTCCACACTTGGTTATGTTCGAAGTTGTTGAGTTCTTCACGCATGGCGTTGAGCCAATCCGGGTCCTCAAGCGCTTCATAAACCTTTTGGGGTTCGACACAAGAAACAAACGCATGATGTTCACAATAGTTTGCTAATTGTCTACCAGTGCTTACCCCCTTTCTTAGGCTTCCAACCACATTCTCCATGAGATGACCTTTGGTGGTGAGCTTGGAAGCGATCTTAGCGGCACGACGCTCCAATTCCTCCTCGGAAGTGAAGTGAGTGTTGGGAATCGTAGCATAATTTAAAATTTTCCTACGCTCACCAAGATGCATCTATGGAGTCTACTAGCAACGAGGGGAAAGGAGTGCATCTACATACCCTTGTAGATCGCGAGCGGAAGCGTTCCAATGAACGTGGATGACGGAGTCGTACTCGCCGTGATCCAAATCACCGATGACCGAGTGCCGAACGGACGGCACCTCCGCGTTCAACACACGTACGGTGCAGCGACGTCTCCTCCTTCTTGATCCAGCAAGGGGGGAGGAGAGGTTGATGGAGATCCAACAGCACGACGGCGTGGTGGTGGATGTAGCGGGTCTCCGGCAGGGCTTCGCCGAGCTTCTGCGAGAGAGAGAGAGAGAGAGAGAGAGAGAGAGAGAGAGAGAGAGAGAGAGAGAGAGAGAGAGAGAGAGAGAGAGAGAGAGAGAGAGCTGTAGCAGGGAGGAGGGAGGCGCCCAAGGCTGTTGTGTGCTGCCCTCCCTCCCCCCCCTTTATATAGGCCCCTGGGGGGGTGCGCCGGCCCCAAGAGATGGGATCTCAAGGGGGGGCGGCGGCCAAGTGGGGGGGAAGGGGTGCCTTGCCCCCCAAGGCAAGGGGGAAGCTCCCCCCCCTTAGGGTTTCCAACCCTAGGCGCATGGGGGAGGCCCAAGGGGGGAGCCCCAGCCCACTAGGGGCTGGTTCCCTTCCACTTTCAGCCCACGGGGCCCTCCGGGACAGGTGGCCCCACCCGGTGGACCCCCGGGACCCTTCCGGTGGTCCCGGTACAATACCGGTAACCCCCGAAACTTTCCCGGTGGCCGAAACTGGACTTCCTATATATAATTCTTTACCTCCGGACCATTCCGGAACCTCTCGTGACGTCCGGGATCTCATCCGGGACTCCGAACAACTTTCGGGTTTCCGCATACATATATCTCTACAACCCTAGCGTCACCGGACCTTAAGTGTGTAGACCCTACGGGTTCGGGAGACATGCAGACATGACCGAGACGCCTCTCCGGTCAATAACCAACAGCGGGATCTGGATACCCATGTTGGCTCGCACATGTTCCACGATGATATCATCGGACGAACCACGGTGTCGAGGATTCAATCAATCCGTATGCAATTCCCTTTGTCAAACGGTATGTTACTTGCCCGAGATTCGATCGTCGGTATCCCAATACCTAGTTCAATCTCGTTACCGGCAAGTCTCTTTACTCGTACCGCAATGCATGATCCCGTGACTAACGCCTTAGTCACATTGAGCTCATTATGATGATGCATTACCGAGTGGGCCCAGAGATACCTCTCCGTCACACGGAGTGACAAATCCCAGTCTCGATCCGTGCCAACCCAACAGACACTTTCGGAGATACCCGTAATGCACCTTTATAGTCACCCAGTTACGTTGTGACGTTTGGCACACCCAGAGCACTCCTACGGTATCCGGGAGTTGCACGATCTCATGGTCTAAGGAAAAGATACTTGACATTGGAAAAGCTCTAGCAAACGAAACTACACGATCTTTTATGCTATGCTTAAGTTGGGTCTTGTCCATCACATCATTCTCCTAATGATGTGATCCCGTTATCAATGACATCCAATGTCCATAGTCAGGAAACCATGACTATCTGTTGATCAACGAGCTAGTCAACTAGAGGCTTACTAGGGACAGGTTGTGGTCTATGTATTCACACATGTATTACGATTTCCGGACAATACAATTATAGCATGAATAATAGACTATTATCATGAACACAGAAATATAATAATAACCATTTATTATTGCCTCTAGGGCATATTTCCAACAGTCTCCCACTTGCACTAGAGTCAATAATCTAGTTACATTGTGATGAATCGAACACCCATTGCGTCCTGGTGTTGATCATGTTTTGCCCTAGGGAGAGGTTTAGTCAACGGATCTGCTACATTCAGGTCCGTGTGTACTTTACAAATATCTATGTCTCCATTTTGAACAGTTTCACGAATGGAGTTGAAGCGACGCTTGATATGTCTGGTCTTCCTGTGAAACCTGGGCTCCTTCGCAAGGGCAATGGCTCCAATGTTGTCACAGAAGAGAGTCATCGGACCCGACGCATTGGGAATCACCCCTAGGTCGGTAATGAACTCCTTCATCCAGACTGCTTCCTGTGCTGCCTCCGAGGCTGCCATGTACTCCGCTTCACATGTAGATCCCGCCACGACGCTTTGCTTGCAACTGCACCAGCTTACTGCTCCTCCATTCAAAATATACACGTATCCGGTTTGAGACTTTGAGTCATCCAGATCTGTGTCGAAGCTAGCGTCGACGTAACCCTTTACAACGAGCTCTTCGTCACCTCCATAAACGAGAAACATATCCTTAGTCCTCTTCAGGTACTTCAGGATATTCTTGACCGCTGTCCAGTGTTCCTTGCCGGGATTACTTTGGTACCTTCCTACCAAACTTACGGCAAGGTTTACATCAGGTCTAGTACACAGCATGGCATACATAATAGACCCTATGGCCGAGGCATAGGGGATGACACTCATCTCTTCTATATCTTCTGCCGTGGTCGGGCATTGAGCCGCGCTCAATTGCACACCTTGCAATACAGGCAAGAACCCCTTCTTGGACTGATCCATACTGAACTTCTTCAATATCTTGTCAAGGTATGTACTCTGTGAAAGACCAATGAGGCGTCTTGATCTATCTCTATAGATCTTGATGCCTAATATATAAGCAGCTTCTCCAAGGTCCTTCATTGAAAAACACTTATTCAAATAGGCCTTAATACTTTCCAAGAATTCTATATCATTTCCCATCAATAGTATGTCATCCACATATAATATGAGAAATGCTACGGAGCTCCCACTCACTTTCTTGTAAACACAGGCTTCTCCATAAGTCTGTGTAAACCCAAACGCTTTGATCATCTCATCAAAGCGAATATTCCAACTCCGAGATGCTTGCACCAGCCCATAGATTGAGCGCTGGAGCTTGCACACTTTGTTAGCATTCTTAGGATCGACAAAACCTTCCGGCTGCATCATATACAACTCTTCCTTAAGGAAGCCGTTAAGGAATGCCGTTTTGACGTCCATCTGCCATATCTCATAATCATAGTATGCGGCAATTGCTAACATGATTCGGACTGACTTCAGCTTCGCTACGGGTGAGAAAGTCTCATCGTAGTCAACTCCTTGAACTTGTCGATAACCCTTAGCGACAAGTCGAGCCTTATAGATGGTCACATTACCATCCGCGTCTGTCTTCTTCTTAAAGATCCATTTGTTTTCTATGGCTCGCCGCTCATCGGGCAAGTCAGTCAAAGTCCATACTTTGTTTTCATACATGGATTCTATCTCGGATTTCATGGCTTCTAGCCATTTGTCGGAATCCGGGCCCGCCATCGCTTCTTCATAGTTCGAAGGTTCACCGTTGTCTAACAACATGATTTCCAGGACAGGGTTGCCGTACCACTCTGGTGCGGAACGTGTCCTTGTGGACCTACGAAGTTCAGTGGCAACTTGATCCGAAGCTTCATGATCATCATCATTAACTTCCTCTCCAGTCGGTGTAGGCACCACAGGAACATTTTCCCGCGCTGCGCTACTTTCCGGTTCGGAAGGGGTGACTATCACCTCATCAAGTTCCACTTTCCTCCCACTCAATTCTTTCGAGAGAAACTCCTTCTCCAGAAAGGACCCGTTCCTGGCAACGAAGATTTTGCCTTCGGATCTGAGGTAGAAGGTATACCCAATAGTTTCCTTAGGGTATCCTATGAAGACGCATTTTTTCGACTTGGGTTCGAGCTTTTCAGGTTGAAGTTTCTTGACATAAGCATCGCATCCCCAAACTTTTAGAAACGACAGCTTAGTTTTCTTCCCAAACCATAATTCATACGGTGTCGTCTCAACGGATTTAGACGGTGCCCTATTTAAAGTGAATGCGGCAGTCTCTAAAGCATAGCCCCAAAATGAGAGTGGTAAATCGGTAAGAGACATCATAGATCGCACCATATCCAATAGAGTGCGATTACGACGTTCGGACACACCATTTCTCTGAGGTGTTCCAGGCGGCGTGAGTTGTGAAACTATTCCACATTTCCTTAAGTGTGCACCAAACTCGTGACTTAAATATTCTCCACCACGATCTGATCGTAGGAATTTTATTCTCCTGTCACGTTGATTCTCAACCTCACTCTGAAATTCTTTGAACTTTTCAAAGGTTTCAGACTTGTGTTTCATCAGGTAGACATATCCATATCTACTTAAATCATCAGTGAGAGTGAGAACATAACGATATCCTCCGCGAACCTCAACACTCATTGGACCACACACATCGGTATGTATGATTTCCAATAAGTTGGTTGCTCGCTCCATTGTTCCGGAGAACGGAGTCTTGGTCATCTTACCCATGAGGCATGGTTCGCACGTGTCAAATGATTCATAATCAAGAGACTCCAAAAGTCCATCTGCATGGAACTTCTTCATGCGCTTGACACCAATGTGACCAAGGCGGCAGTGCCACAAGTATGTGGGACTATCGTTATCAACTTTACATCTTTTGGTATTCACACTATGAACATGTGTAACATCACGTTCGAGATTCATCAAAAATAAACCATTGACCAGCGGGGCATGACCATAAAACATCTCTCTCAAATAAATAGAACAACCATTATTCTCGGATTTAAATGAGTAGCCATCTCGATTTAAACAAGATCCAGACACTATGTTCATGCTTAAAGCTCGCACTAAATAACAATTATTGAGGTTTAAAACTAATCCCGTAGGTAGATGCAGAGGTAGCGTGCCGACGGCGATCACATCGACCTTGGAACCATTCCCGACGCGCATCGTCACCTCGTCCTTTGCCAGTCTCCGTTTATTCCGTAGTTCCTGCTTTGAGTTACAAATATAAGCAACCGCACCGCTATCAAATACCCAGGAGCTACTACGAGTACTGGTAAGGTACACATCAATTACTTGTATATCACATATACCTTGGGTGTTGCCGGCCTTCTTCTTGTCCGCTAAATATTTGGGGCAGTTCCGCTTCCAGTGACCACTTCCCTTGCAATAAAAGCACTCAGTCCCGGGCTTGGGTCCATTCTTTGACTTCTTCCCAGTAACTGGTTTACCGGGCGCGGCAACTCCCTTGCCGTCCTTCTTGAAGTTCTTCTTACCCTTGCCCTTCTTGAACTTGGTGGTTTTATTCACCATCAACACTTGATGTTCCTTTCTGATCTCCCCTTCCGCTGATTTCAGCATTGAATATACCTCGGGAATGGTCTTTTCCATCCCCTGCATATTGTAGTTCATCACAAAGCTCTTGTAGCTTGGTGGAAGCGACTGGAGGATTCTGTCAATAACCGCGTCATCCGGGAGATTAACTCCCAGCTGAGACAAGCGGTTGTGCAACCCAGACATTCTGAGTATGTGCTCACTAACAGAACTGTTCTCCTCCATTTTACAGCTGAAGAACTTGTCGGAGACATCATATCTCTCGACCCGGGCATGAGCTTGAAAAACCAGTTTCAGCTCCTCGAACATCTCATATGCTCCATGTTTCTCAAAACGCTTTTGGCGACCCGGCTCTAAGCTGTAAAGCATGCCGCACTGAACGAGGGAGTAATCATCAGCACGTGATTGCCAAGCGTTCATAACGTCTTGGTTCTGTGGGATTGGTGCATCACCTAGCGGTGCTTCTAAGACCTAATCTTTCTTGGCTACTATGAGGATGAGCCTCAGGTTCCGGACCCAGTCCGTATAGTTGCTGCCATCATCTTTCAGCTTGGTTTTCTCTAGGAACGCGTTGAAATTGAGGACAACGTTGGCCATTTGATCTACAAGACATAGTGTAAAGATTTTAGACTAAGTTCATGATAATTGAGTTCATCTAATCAAATTATTTAATGAACTCCCACTCAGATAGACATCCCTCTAGTCATCTAAGTGAAACATGATCCGAGTTCAACTAGGCCGTGTCCGATCATCACGTCAGACGGACTAGTCAAGATCGGTGAACATCTCCATGTTGATCGTATCTTCTATACGACTCATGCTCGACATTTCGGTCCTCCGTGTTCCGAGGCCATGTCTGTACATGCTAGGCTCGTCAAGTCAACCTAAGTGTATTGCGTGTGTGCCGAGGCCATGTCTGTACATGCTAGGCTCGTCAACACCCGTTGTATTCGAACGTAAGAATCTATCACACCCGATCATCACGTGGTGCTTCAAAACGACGAACCTTCGCAACGGTGCACAGTTAGGGTGAACACTTTCTTGAAATTATTATAAGGGATCATCCTACTTGCTACCGTCGTTCTAAGCAAATAAGATGCAAAAACATGATAAACATCACATGCAATCAAATAGTGACATGATATGGCCAATATCATCATGCTCCTTTGATCTCCATCTTCGGGGCACCATGATCATCTTTGTCACCGGCATGACACCATGATCTCCATCATCATGATCTCCATCATTGTGTCTTCATGAAGTCGTCACGCCAACGATTACTTCTACTTCTATGGCTAACGCGTTTAGCAATAAAGTAAAGTAATTTACATGGCGTTATTCAATGACACGCAGGTCATACAAAATAATAAAGACAACTCCTATGGCTCCTGCCGGTTGTCATAATCATCGACATGCAAGTCGTGATTCCTATTACAAGAATATGATCAATCTCATACATCACATATATCATTCATCACATCTTGTGGCCATATCACATCACATAGCACTTGCTGCAAAAACAAGTTAGACGTCCTCTAATTGTTGTTGCAAGTTTTTACGTGGTTTGTAGGTTTCTAGCAAGAACGTTTCTTACCTACGTATGACCACAACGTGATTTGCCAATTTCTATTTACCCTTCATAAGGACCCTTTTCATCGAATCCGTTCCGACTAAAGTAGGAGAGACAGACACCCGCTAGCCACCTTATGCAACTTGTGCATGTTAGTCGGTGGAACCTGTCTCACGTAAGAGTACGTGTAAGGTCGGTCCGGGCCGCTTCATCCTACAATGCTGCCGAAATAAGAAAAGACTAGTAGCGGCAAGAAGAATTAGCAAACTCAACGCCCACAACTACTTTGTGTTATACTCGTGCATAGTAACTACGCATAGACCTGGCTCATGATGCCACTGTTGGGAATCGTAGCATAATTTAAAATTTCCTTACGCTCACCAAGATGCATCTATGGAGTCTACTAGCAACGAGGGGAAAGGAGTGCATCTACATACCCTTGTAGATCGCGAGCGGAAGCGTTCCAATGAACGTGGATGACGGAGTCGTACTCGCCGTGATCCAAATCACCGATGACCGAGTGCCGAACGGACGGCACCTCCGCGTTCAACACACGTACGGTGCAGCGACGTCTCCTCCTTCTTGATCCAGCAAGGGGGAAGGAGAGGTTGATGGAGATCCAACAGCACGACGGCGTGGTGGTGGATGTAGCGGGTCTCCGGCAGGGCTTCGCCGAGCTTCTGCGAGAGAGAGAGAGAGGTGTAGCAGGGAGGAGGGAGGCGCCCAAGGCTGTTGTGTGCTGCCCTCCCTCCCCCCCCCCTTTATATAGGCCCCTGGGGGGTGCGCCAGCCCCAACAGATGGGATCTCAAGGGGGGCGGCGGCCAAGTGGGGGGGGGAAGGGGTGCCTTGCCCCCCAAGGCAAGGGGGAAGCTCCCCCCCCCTTAGGGTTTCCAACCCTAGGCGCATGGGGGGAGGCCCAAGGGGGGCGCCCCAGCCCACTAGGGGCTGGTTCCCTTCCACTTTCAGCCCACGGGGCCCTCCGGAACAGGTGGCCCCACCCGGTGGACCCCCGGGACCCTTCCGGTGGTCCCGGTACAATACCGGTAACCCCCGAAACTTTCCCGGTGGCCGAAACTGGACTTCCTATATATAATTCTTTACCTCCGGACCATTCCGGAACCTCTCGTGACGTCCGGGATCTCATCCGGGACTCCGAACAACTTTCGGGTTTCCGCATACATATATCTCTACAACCCTAGCGTCACCGGACCTTAAGTGTGTAGACCCTACGGGTTCGGGAGACATGCAGACATGACCGAGACGCCTCTCCGGTCAATAACCAACAGCGGGATCTGGATACCCATGTTGGCTCCCACATGTTCCACGATGATATCATCGGACGAACCACGGTGTTGAGGATTCAATCAATCCGTATGCAATTCCCTTTGTCAAACGGTATGTTACTTGCCCGAGATTCGATCGTCGGTATCCCAATACCTAGTTCAATCTCGTTACCGGCAAGTCTCTTTACTCGTACCGCAATGCATGATCCCGTGACTAACGCCTTAGTCACATTGAGCTCATTATGATGATGCATTACCGAGTGGGCCCAGAGATACCTCTCCGTCACACGGAGTGACAAATCCCAGTCTCGATCCGTGCCAACCCAACAGACACTTTCGGAGATACCCGTAATGCACCTTTATAGTCACCCAGTTACGTTGTGACGTTTGGCACACCCAAAGCACTCCTACGGTATCCGGGAGTTGCACGATCTCATGGTCTAAGGAAAAGATACTTGACATTGGAAAAGCTCTAGCAAACGAAACTACACGATCTTTTATGCTATGCTTAAGTTGGGTCTTGTCCATCACATCATTCTCCTAATGATGTGATCCCGTTATCAATGACATCCAATGTCCATAGTCAGGAAACCATGACTATCTGTTGATCAACGAGCTAGTCAACTAGAGGCTTACTAGGGACAGGTTGTGGTCTATGTATTCACACATGTATTACGATTTCCGGACAATACAATTATAGCATGAATAATAGACTATTATCATGAACACAGAAATATAATAATAACCATTTATTATTGCCTCTACGGCATATTTCCAATAGTGAGGAGGGGTTACTTGATCATCTGAGCGTCGTCTTGAGCTTGTTCTTGGTCTTGAACAAGCTCGAGGGGAAGAACTTGATCTTGAGGTTGATCTTGCCCTTGATCTTGTTCATGAGGTTGAGGGCCTTCACTTTGTTCTTCGGAAGCGTGTGGGTCTTGGGTTGGTGATGGCTCCACTTGAGTGGAGCATTGTCCTTCTCCTTCGGCCACAAGGGGTTCCTCAATGGGTAGGATATATCCAATACCCATTCTTCTTATGGCTTGGGGAGGAATTTCATCACCTACATCACAAGTACCACTTTGCTCCACTTGGGAGCCGGTATTTTCATCAAACTCCACGTTACACGTCTCCTCAATAAGTCCCGTGGACTTATTGAGAACACGGTAAGCATGGGAGTTTGTAGCATAACCAACAAATATGCCCTCATGAGCTCTAGTCTCAAATTTAGACAAACGAACACCTTTCTTGAGAATGAAACACTTACACCCGAACACCCGAAAGTACTTGAGGTTGGGCTTGTTACCGGTGAGGATCTCATATGGAATCTTGTTCAAGCCTTTGCGAAGATAGAGACGATTTGAAGCATGACACGCGGTGTTGATGGCTTCGGCCCAAAAGTTGTATGGAGACTTGAACTCCGCCATCATGGTCCTTGCCGCATCCATCAACGTCCGATTCTTCCTCTCCGCAACACCATTTTGTTGAGGGGTGTAAGGTGCGGAATATTGATGCTTGATCCCCTCATCACTGAGAAACTCATCCAAGGTGTAATTCTTGAACTCGGTGCCGTTGTCACTTCTTATTGTCAAGATCTTTGCATTGTGTTGACGTTGGGCTTCATTTGCAAAGTCAATGACTGTTTGTTGGGTCTCACTCTTCCTCTTGAAGAAATACACCCACGTGTATCTAGAATAATCATCCACAATTACCAAGCAGTACTTTCTACCCCCAAGACTATCAAAGGATGGAGGCCCAAAGAGATCCAAATGAAGGAGCTCCAACGGCCTCTTCGAGTAAATAAGAGTCGTGGGAGGGTGAGCCTTCTCATGAAGCTTTCCTTCGATACAAGCACTGCAAGCACGATCTTTGGCAAAACTAATGTTTGTTAGTCCACGGACATGGTCCCCCTTGAGAAGACTTTGCAAAGATCTCATATTGACATGGGCTAAATGGCGATGCCACAACCAACCCACGTCAACTTTAGCCATTAGGCATGTCGCGGTCTTAGTGGGTTGCTCCGAAAAGTTAATCACATAGAGACCGTTCTCGACATGCCCAACAAAGGCTACTTTAAGAGTCTTGCTCCACAAGAGGGCCACGGTATCAATATCAAAGAAGGTGGCAAAGCCCATGATAGCAAGTTGACGAACGGAAAGTAAATTGTATGCAAGGGACTCAACTAGCATGACCTTCTCGATCGTGAGATCATGAGAAATGACAACTTTGCCGAGTCCCAATACCTTAGAAGACGAGGCATCACCCCACTCGACATTGGTGGGCATAGATGGATTCTTGTGCACGTCCACCACCAAGTCCTTGCTTCCGGTCATATGATTTGTAGCTCCACTATCGAGCAACCATGATCCCCCACCGGAAGCAAACACCTACAAGAGATCAATGCTTGGTTTTAGGTACCCATTTTGTAATGGGTCCTTTGATGTTAGCAACAAGGGTCTTAGGAACCCAAATAGACCATTCAATGTACTCATGAGGAGAACCAACGAATTTGGCATAAACATGCCCATCACTAGCACGGCATAACACATAAGAAGGATTAAAGTCGCCGGCTTTGTTGGAAGGAGTGGCATTGCTCTTCTTGACACCGCCACCCTTCGCATTGTTCTTCTTCTCCTTGGAAGCACCCTCTCCCTCCTTCACAAAAGTTTGCTTGAGAGGAGGAGGTCGCTTGGTCTTGTCATTCTTCTTCTTGTTCTTGGGATTGGGTGCGAACCCAATCCCCTCCTTGGCCACAACTTCCTTTTGATTGCTCAAGAGGTCGTTGAGGTTCTTCTCACCTTGTATGCATGACATAAGGCCTTTCACAAGTTGCTCCTTCAACTTAGCATTCTCCTCAACAAGATGCACATGCTCACAACACGGGTTAGTAGCATTTGCATTATCAATTAACACCATATGAGGAAAGGTGGCTTTCTCCTTTGTTAGCTTCACTTGGAGTTGATCATGAGACTCCTTGAGGCTAGCATGAACACCCTTCAAGAGTTTGTGAGCCTTGTCGAGAATGCCAAACTCCTCTTTGAGTCTAGCAAGATCAACCCCAAGTTTTGCCTTCTCGGAGTTTAGCACACGAGACACAACAAGAGCATGATCAAGATCCTTCTTTAACTTAGCATGATCATCGTTGTATGACTCCTCAAGAGCCAAACGAAGACCACGCTCTACGTCAAGAGCATTGGAAAGATCCGAAATCTCATCAGCATAGTCACGACTATGCCCCTCCATCTTAGAGATGGTATCTTCGTGAGCCTCGATCATGTCATTGGCTTCACCAAGTTGTTCCAAGAGAGCAACGAAGTGCTTCTTGGATTTACCCTTGAGTTTACTCATAAAGATCTCAAACTCATTTTCCTCCACATTTGTTCCCTCATGTTCATCAATGCTATCTGTCGAAGAAGGGTGATTAATGATGGTAGTTTTGATGTTGGAGGTTACCTTATTGGTGGCTTTAGCCATGAGGCACTTGGCGGTGATGTTCTCATTGGGTGAGTCGAAGTGAGACACCCGTGGAGTCTTCGCAATGGCAACAGAGGCCACGGCAACCGACTCACTATCTTCATCATCGTCATCATCCTCATTGTACTCTTCTTGAACCACCAACGCCTTGGGGGGAGTCTTCTTGGTGAAGTTGCTCTTGTTGGGGAACGACTTGGCCTTGTCTTTTCTAATGAGCTTGCCACCATTGTCTTCCCTCTTCTCGTAAGGGCACTCCGCAACAAAGTGGCTCACATTGCCACAATTGAAGCAAGTCCTCATCCGTTGCTTGCCCTTTGCGCCACTTGAGTTGCTTTTGTTGAAGTTTGGCCTCGTGTTCTTCTTGCTCCAAAATTGCCTTGAAGCAAGAGCCATGTTTTCATGATAGGCATACTTCGTATCTTCGAGGTTGCCCTCCTCTTCTTCCTCTTCATCCTCTTCCTCCATACTAGCCTTGGCCTTTAGAGCAAGGTTGGGCTTCTTTACTCTTTGAGAGCGAAGAACCGCATTGTCGGCGGTCTTGTCCAAGATGCTCATAGCAACAAACTCATCCAACACTTCACTTGATGACAAGGTGTGGAAGTCCGGCCTTTGACGAATTACGGAGGACATGGCTTTGTGGTAGGGCATCATTGCCTTGAGGAATTTGCGCTTGATCCAATTGTCATCCGTGTCCTTACTTCCATGATCTCGGAGAGAGACCGCGAGTTTGGTTACTCTCCGAAAAAGCTCACGAGGTTCTTCATCTTCTTTCATTGCAAACTCGTCGGCTTCATCTTGCACCACTTCATAGTTGGAGCGTTGAATGCTTGCGCTTCCCCGATAGAGGGAAACAACTTGGAGCCAAGCATCTTTGGCCACGGTGTAAGGCCGGAGATGAGGAAGATCTTCGGGCGGGATTGCTTCTTGGATGATGAAGAGAGCATTCTCATTGAATTGATGATCCACAACTTCTCTAGGAGTGAAGTTGCTTCGGTCATGCGGATAGAAGCCTTCTTCAATGATTCTCCAAAGGTTAGTGTTCACATGATTTAAATGACGCTTAAAACGATATACCCAAGAATCAAAATCTACATTCTTCTCAATCTTAGGGGCCGGGCCGGCATGATTCAAATGAGTGGAAGGAAGCGGTCCACCATAGACGGGTGGAGGTTCCACATGGGCAAAGATGCCGGTCCCATTTTTATCACTAGAACAAGGAGCCTTCTCGCTCGAGGCTTCCCCCTTGCCGGAGGTAGCATCCGTCACCTTGTTAGCGGGATCACCCACTTTCAACGGTGCGGTGGTAAGTTTAAGCCCTTCTAAGAATTTATTCAACATGCTTTCGACCTTGGTCGTCATGGAGGTTTTCAATGTGTCCAACGCCACATTGAATTCCTCACGAGAGACCGCGGTTCCCCCATCTCCCATAGACGAGACAGGATTCTCACCGGAGTGCTCCTCCGCACCGTCTACGACGTCAACCATACTCTTTGGACGGTAAAGTCCTTAATAAAGAGACGAGGCTCTGATACCAATTGAAAGGATCGATATAGTTGACTAGAGGGGGGGTGAATAGGCAACTAACAATTTTTAACTTTTCTTTACCAAATTAAACTTTGCATCAAAATAGGTTGTCTAGATATGCAACTAAGTGAGCAACCTATATGATGCAACGACAACAAGCACGCAAGCAAGAAGAGATATAACACAAGTAAACTAGCGAAAGTAAAGGAACGAGATAACCAAGAGTGGAGCCGGTGGAGACGAGGATGTGTTACCGAAGTTCCTTCCTTTTGAGGGGAAGTACGTCTCCGTTGGAGCGGTGTGGAGGCACAATGCTCCCCAAGAAGCCACAAGGGCCACCGTATTCTCCTCACGCCCTCACACAATGCGAGATGCCGTGATTCCACTATTGGTGCCCTTGAAGGCGGCGACCGAACCTTTACAAACAAGGTTGGGGCAATCTCCACAACTTAATTGGAGGCTCCCAACGACACCAGAAAGCTTCACCATAATGGACTATGGCTTCGCGGTGACCTCAACCGTTTAGGGTGCTCAAACACCCAAGAGTAACAAGATCCGCTAGGGATAAGTGGGGGGAATCAAATTTCTCTTGGTGGAAGTGTAGATCGTGGCCTTCTCAACCAATCCCGAGCAAATCAACAAGTTCGATTGGCTAGGGAGAGAGATCGGGCGAAAATGGAGCTTGGAGCAACAATGGAGCTTTTGGGGGAAGAGGTGAGTCAACTTTGGGGAAGAAGACCCCTTTATATAGTGGGGGGAACAAACCAACCGTTACCCCCCTTCTGCCCCGAAGAGAGCGGTAGTACCGCTGTGCCAGCGGTACTACCGCTTGCAACAATAAGCGGTACTACCGCCCAAAAGCGCGGTACTACCGCTTGGTCCACAGCGGTACTACCGCGGAGGGAGGGCGGTACTACCGCATAGGAGCGGTACTACGGCCCCCCACAGCCGCGGCCAGTACCGCAAAACCCGACACGAAAAAGGAGCCCTCGAATCGAGGCGGTACTAGCACGAGACCAGAGCGGTACTACTGCTTGGGGCCACCAGCGGTACTACTGCTCTGGAGCGGTACTACCGCGCCCAGAGCGGTACTACCGCTTGTGGCACCCAAGCGGTACTACCGCTCCGTCCCGCGGTACTACCGCTGAGACCAGAGATAGTACACACCCGGAGCTACTAGCGGTACTACCGCTCCAGAGCGGTACTACCGCTTGTACCACCCAAGCGGTACTACCGCTCTGGCCCGCGGTACTACCGCTGGGACCAGAGAGGGCACAAAGAAAGGCGAACCAAGCCTATCATCAAAACGGAAAGGCTCGGAGGGAGGGGCAAAGGAAGTGTACGTGATGATTCCGCCCAAGCCTTTCCAAAGCGGACCCCCTCTTGATAGTACGGTGATCCCTATGAAACTAGTCCACCACACTAATCCGAAAGGACTACACCGTCTTTGCTTTAAGCTCCGAGGGGAGGATATCGTCTCGTGCCCAAAAGAATGAATCTCTGAAAAACACTCAACGCACACGATTAGTCCGCAAAAGCATTGTCATCAATCACCAAAACATCTTAGGGATAAATATGCCCTTACAGAATGTAACTGTGCCCGACCCTACTGTTTCTGAACAAACGGAGGTTGAAACCACTGAGGCTGCCACAAACAATGATGCTGAAGCCAATGACATTGTCATGGCCGAAGCCAATGTGGAGCCTGAAGCAAATGTGGTGCCTGAAGCCGATGTGCAACCTGAAGCCAATGTAAATGCTGAAGCCACTGTTCCACCTCCAAGGCCTCACACCATTGAACAGGCCTTTGATCATGGATAGTTGGGCACTGTGAAATGGCCTATTCTTGTTCCTCCCACTGCTCCCGGACCACAGTATGACTACCATGTGGAGCAGAGGCCTCAGGTTCAGAAGTCGAAGCCAAAGCTGCCAAGGCGTCCAGGTGCTGCTACGTCGCCAGGATCCTTCGGCGTCAACAGCTTCAGAGCTCACAACACCTTCTTCAACAGCGCCAAGAATCCATATTCGAAGCCAAAGATCTCTTCCGATCGATTTTGGAGCTATCAGCAGTGTAGTTATTACTCCTGCATTCTATACAATCAAGAGCGAATCTTTCCGCACATGCGTCTTGATTGTGAAGCTATTGCTGGGCTGCCCTGTCTGGAAGAAGCTCTTGACCGCTTCAGGGAGGTTTGTCTTCTGCCGTTCGTTACGGACAAAGAGCACTGGAATGAAGAGCTTCTGCTGCAGTTCTATGCCACTCTTCACATTCGTGGCTACAACAGGGATCCGAAGACATGGATCCTTGAGTGGATGACAGGAGATGTACATCATGAAGCCAAAGCTCAAGACATCATCGAGCTTACTTCCCTGCCCACTCCAGGTGAGCTGTATGAACCTGGTTGTCAGCTTCACAGGAATGAACTGCAGAGTGTTTTTCAGAGGCCTGAGCCGAATATGAGCGAGATGCTCAGCATGATGAACCCATTGCCCCAAGATGCTGAATACCCCAAAGAGTTCTTCATCAAAGACCTCGAGTACTTGCCTCACACAGTTTATCGTATTCTGAGGCGTACTCTATGGCCCATCAAGGGACACTCAGCTGAAGCCAAACTTGAAGGAGCTATGAAGACTTTGGTATTCTATATCGCCAATGGCATCAGATTGAACACCCAGGATTTCTTCATCAGACAACTTGCTGCTTCTGGGATTGATCTGTTTGGCTTGAAGTTTTATGCTCCATGGGTGATGCACCTGATCAAACTCCATTCTTCTGTTGACTATCAGCCCTTAGCACGCAACCATCTTGTCTTTCTGCCTGAGGTTGATCTGTCAGTTGAAGCCATCTACCCCGAGCCTGCCAAGAAGCCTCTATATCTTCATAATGCTGATCATCAAAGCTTCACGCAGCCAATAGAGGGAATTCTTGTTCCAAATGCTGCAACTCCCGCTTATCCTCTGGCTGGCAATATGCATGTGCCCCATCGTGCAAACACCGAAGCCACTGACAGTACAACTCCTCAAAGGCCTCGGAAGCGTTCTCGTGTACTCAATGACCGAGAGCTTCTTGTGGCATTACATCAGAAGCAGGATAAGCATCATGACTGGCTCAAGCGTCAGATGCAGAGCATCTTGGTGGATGTCAATCGCATTCGAAACTTAGCCACCAAGAACTCGTTTGTTGCCCATGAAGTCTGTCGGCGGTCCTGGAAGAGTCTCACACCACTCTGTCCTAAAGCTGATCTTCGCGAAGATGGCTTCACTGAGGACTTCAAGTTTGATTCCAGGCCTCCCCAGAATGCAAGCTGGCGTTGCACTCCCTCAATCAAAGATTCTGAGTATTCGTCTTCGGCTGCAACTGTTGTTGCAAGAGTCGTCGATGGCTTCACTGCATCTCGACACTGCACCAGGCCCCTCTGCACCACCGAACTCCAGCGTCGACCCTGCACCTACATCTACTCCTGATGGGAACGAGTAGATACTCTATGTCTTCAAACCTTTTTGGTCATTACTGACAAAAGGGGGAGAAGCTTATGAGTTGATAGTCTTCAAGCGGGTCCTTATGGATGGTTGCATTATTTTTGCTAAGTTTTTACAACTCCCGTCTTTTGAAACATTTGGTTCTCTGAGTTGTAACACCTTAAACTCGATGGTTGTCTGCTATCTTTTCTGCCACTTTGTGATGCGATGATAAATCCCGCATGAAGCCATTCTGCAGACGTCCATTTTTCATTATGCATGTCATTATCTTCGCTATCTTTTTATATGCACGATGAATTGTCTTCATAACTTGAAGAGGATCTCCACAAATATGCACATCTTCACGGGGAGCCTTTCACTTCTTCTGACGACAATGCCGTAATTCTCAACTTTCACATACTTTTATCCCCGTTGAAAACTTCAACCAGTTTGTCATCAATCACCAAAAAGGGGGAGATTGTAAGTGCATCTAGTGCCGCCCCTAGTTGGTTTTGGAGTATTGACGACAAACTTGGTTGAGGGACTAATGTGTTTTTGAGAATTGCAGGATGACACAGGTAGTAGTCCCATATTGATTCGGTTTACCTACCAGAGATGACCCCTAAAAATGTGTGAAGACATTGAAGACAATGGTGGTCTGTGAATATATTCACACTGAAGATTATGACATGAGAAGACATCGCGTGAAGACTATGGAGTGCGAAGACATAGTTGTTTCGTAGTTTCATTTTCTTCTTTGTTGAGTCATAGGAACCACCGTACTGTTAAGTGGGGTCCAAGTGAACAAAGTCAGAGTGATTGATGTGATGCCTATGTCTTCGAGCGAAGACAATGAGAGCAAATCTTATCCAGAGTTGGATGAGTCAGCTTTACTTGTAGCCCAAGTCAAGCTGCCGCGTGTGTTTGAAATCTGACCGTTGGACACGTGTCAGTTCCTTAGTGACCCAGGGTCATTTTGGACAAATCAGGTCGGGTTGCCTCCTGGCTATAAATAGCCCACCCCCTACACCATAAATTGGTGGCTGCTCAGAGTTAGTGCACGGCTTTTGTCGTTTGAGAGCAACCCACCTCCGAACCATTTGAGAGAGAGATCCTTGCGAGGACAAAGCCCAAAACACCCAGAGCCAAAGAGGGTTAGGCATCACTGAAGTCTTTCTGTCCGCGTGATTTGAAGACTTGTTACACTTGAGGACTGTGAATCCTCCAGCCAGTTAGGTGTCGCGTTCTGAGCATCCAAGAGCCATTGTGGATTGCCGGTGAACGAAGTATGTGAAGGTTTGGAAGTCTACCTTGAAGACTTACCATAGTGATTGGGCGAGGACCTTGTGCCCTTAGCTCAAGGGGAATAAGGTGAAGACGCAGTATTCTGAGTTGAATCTCAGCCTCCCTAACTAGATGTATAGTTGTCACAGCAACTGGAACTGGTCTACCAAATCCGTGTCCTCTCCAAGCAACTGGTTCTATCCTTCCCATCTTTTTACTTTACAGTTTGTCTTCGTGAAGTCATTGCCTGCTTGCATGAACTGATTGGCTTCACTGTGTAAAGACTGTTTGCTGTGTGGCTTCATACTATCTTCCATCCTGATCCATACTACCTAGTTGCTGATAGTCTTCGTGCTTTCACTTCATTGCTTACTTGACTATGGCTTGTCTAGTGTAGTCTACCTTCCGCTGCATATCAATAGGCTCATTTCTACTGTTTGTCTTCAAATCCCCCGTGTTTTGAAGACTTTCATAAAAATCGCCTATTCACCCCCCCTCTAGTCGATAACTAGCACATTCACAAACACCTTCAAACCCAAAGTGATTGAGCATCACTGAAGAGATTGTTCCTGTGTGGATCCGACGCTTGTTACCTTTGAAGACTGTGCATCTTCAAGATGGTTAGGCGTCATGGTCTAGAGCATCCAAGAGGAAATTGTGGATCGCCGAGTGACCGAGTTTGTGAAGGTTTGGAAGTCACCTGAAGACCTACCACGAGTGATTGGGCTAGGTCTGTGTGACCTTAGCTCAAGGAGAATACGGTGAGGACTGTGTGTCCTCAGGTTTAAATACCCAGCCGCTCCAACGAGACGTACAACTGTTACAGCAGTTGGAACTGGTCTACCAAATCATTGTCTTCACCAAGCTAACTGGTTGTATTTCCTCAACCCTTTCATTTCCACATTACTGTGTTGTGTACTTGATCGTTACTGTTTGAAGACTTTGACTGAAGACTTTCTCAATTTCCTCAGTTCAATTTCTTCAGCAGTTTGTCTTCAGCCTACTTATCTTGTGTCTACGCTTTTGTACTCTGTGCTTGTTTTCATTTCATCATGATGAATGTGCTTATGGTCTTTTATGTGTGCATCTGAGTACTTATTCCGCTGGTAGTAGTTCTTTGCTTAGGAATTTCCTCACCCTGAAATTCCTCAGTGAAGAATTCATAAAAATCGCCTATTCACCCCCCTCTAGTCGACTTAACGTACTTTCAAAGACATTCATTTTTAGGGGTCGACTTTCTCTGTAAATATCAAACTCCTCATAGACTTATAGACCTGGGTACACTCACAAACACATTAGTCCCTTAACCTATAAGTCTTCAATACACCAAAATCACTAAGGGGCACTAGATGCACTTACAATCTCCCCCTTGTTGGTGATTGATGACATTATAGGTTAAGTTTTCAATGGGGATAAATATATGAAGTGTAAATATTAATATTGAGGAATTTTATTGCAAGATATAGAATAACTCCCCCTGAAGATGTGCATAGTGAGGAATTTGCTTTTGAAAAGCAATGCACATTGAAGAGTAGAATCATGGAGATCTCCCCCTATATCTGGTAATTCATACACGCATTTAACATATGATATGAAGAATTTGAAATGCATGATGAAATATGGTGACTGATGTAATTCAGCATGCGTATTAACAATATGAGGAAATAGCATGCAGAAGAACATAGCGAAAGTATCAGACCACCATCAGAGTTAAGATTACAACTCAATCCAACAAAGTTTTCAAAAGAATGAGAGTTGTAACTTAGAAAAAAACGCCCATATATAGAGACCTGCTTGAAGACTAACTCAAATTTCTCCCCCTTTGTCATCGAATGACCAAAAGGGATGAAAAATGAGGACTAACGCCCCTGAGGAATGTGAGTCGATGGAGGACCGCCAGCATTGTTGGGGTCGGTTGTTGAAGTAGGGCCTGCCGCAGTGTCGTCCAAGTCTCCATTTTCATCAGTCTCGCGCGATGAAGAATAAGAGCTGGCCACCAAGTGAGGAACTTTGACCTTCTTGAATTTCTTCGAGGGTGGCTGAGACCAGTCAAAGTCCTGCTTGAAGCCCATCTATTTTAGATCTTCTTCACCGTAGAGATGAGATAGAATAGCCCAGGTGCGATCAAATACTTCATGGAGGTAGTAATGGTTCTTCTTCACTGAATTCTGAGTGATGGTCATGTTCTGAAGAATTGAACCAAACTGCCTCTTGACCCATTTGTGGTTGCGATCGACCTTCTGGTGAAGACTGAGGAGAAGCTCACGATCAGTCATCACCCTTGGAGCTGTGCCTTGAGGATTTTGCTTAGAAGCATTGGCGGCAGAGTCATGGGTGGCAGAGTCATCATTTGTGGAGTAGGATGCAGCTTTGCGAAGTTGTCCATCCAATGAACGAATGCCTTCATCAATAACTATAGTTGCCTTGCCCTTCTCATCAACTGAGGAAAATGTCCGCTTGAGGACTTCAATAGGGGGCAAGTAGCTGCCATGGTTAAGAGTATCAGCCTTGTAATTGATTGAAGACCTTGATATGAGGAATCTCATAATCCAAGGAGCGTAAGGCTTCAACTCAAAAGGTGACAATGCAACATTCCCCAGAGTCCTCATGAAGAAATCATGGTAGTTGATTGGAACGCCATGAATGATGCTGAGTAGAAAATTCTTCATGATGCCAACGACTTCTTCTTCATTAGAATCGTGGCCTTTGATAGGACTCAAGGTCTTGGTCAGAATTCAATAGACAGTCCTCGACACATATAGCAATTCCTTCACGAGGAATTTGGTTCTCGGGACTTGACCAGGCTTCAGGGCTTCATCAACACTTGCATGTAATGATCAGATAGCTCAGGTTCATGGTAGATGAGCTGTGCACCTTCAAGGGAAGGACTGACAGGCAGGGCATGAAGCAATTCAAAGGCCGGTGCTTTATAGTGCGTGTTCTCTGTCATCCAATCCAGCACCCATGAATTCACATCTTCAGCATTGCCATTGATGTGAAGTGTGGCGTAGAATTGAAGAATTAGCTCTTCTGTCGGTGTGGAACAACACCTATGGGATCACAAGAATCCCTACTACGGTTGCCGGGGCACGGGGTTGCGAGAAGAGCAGGATTAGTAACCAGCATGAGGATCGTTTACCCAGGTTCGGGCCGCGAGGATGTGTAAAACCCTAGTCCTGCTTTGGTGGGTGTATTTCAGAGAGTTCTTGAGCTCTCGAACTAGTTTGTGGTGAGTGTGTGGTTCGAAAGAGCCGAATCCATCTCCAGTATGCCATGGGCCTCCTTTTATAGTCAAAAGGGGCTGCCACAGTGGCACACAGGAGGTGGAAAGGCGCACAGTGCTATGAGCTTATCGCTCGTATTATAGGATAAGTCGCATTTAATGCACCGCTGAGGTGTCCCCTAGCTTTATCGGGGACGGGGGCGAGGCCCGTCCCGTCCGTCGCCGCTCCTCCTCGCTTTGACACACGCCCTGGCCAGCGATGCGTGCAGCGCCATGTAGGCAGGCAGGCAGCTGAGGTGGCACGGTGGTAGGGTCTTCACGAAGATCTGCATGCTGCCACGCAGGCGCTTGATGAGTTGGCCTGGGAGCTGCATGTTGCTACGCAGGTGCCTGCCCAGCTGGTTGGGTTGGCAGCTGCATGCGAACGGCGGCGGAAACTTGGTTGGTGCAGGCCTGACGGTGGCCCCACTGGCGTCCTCGGTGAGGGCCTTGCCGGGTGGCCCGGCAAGGGTCTCACCGTGGCGCGCTGTTGTCCCCGGCAAGGATCTTGCCGGGGGTCTTGTGGTTCCCCTCGGCAAGGATCTTGCCGAGGATCGCTGTCTTCTAATCCTCATCTTATCTTGAATATTCCTTGTCTTCACAAAGATCTGCATGCCACCATGGAGGTGCCTCCCGAGCCCTGGCCCAACGTGATGTTGGAGACCGTGGGCTCAAGGGTGGCTCGCTCTGTTGGTGTGGGGCGAGCTGCCCCGGCAAGGGTCTTGCCGGGGGAACCTACTTCGTCCCTCTGCTCTTTGTGGTCTTGGCCTTGGCGTTGCTCTGGTTATCTTGGGCTTCGGTTTTACCTTGGTTCACCTCCCCTGGTCTGCTTGGCGTGACCGTGGACGCGGCTCCGACTGCCCGTGCACAGGTAAAGGGGTACAAAGGTGCACCCCTTCTTTTGTACACCGTCAGGAGCCCCCGGGCCTGGGCCACACATAAGTGCGACACGTTGTTGGGCCAGGCCCAAAACGGTGCGCGGGCAGGCGGGGCGGTTTTTACCGCGGTAAAACTTTTCGCGCGCTTCGCTTCCCACGACCCGCGCGCGGCGTGGCGCGGCGTGGAGGGGTGCGCGTGACGTGGGCGGCATGCATGGGGCAGTTCCCGCACGCATGCGTCACATCATAGTAAAGAGGCAGCGCGACCCGCACCTTCCCCATAAAAAGGGGAAACCGTGGGCGCACTGTTCCTTTTACCCTTCGCGCAATCCCTATCTCGGAAGCCTCCGCTTGTCTTCCTCTTCTCCCCCAAGCTTCGCTCTCGCTCGCCGCCGTTGCGTTTCCGCTGCCTTCTGCCTTGCCTTCTCTCCCAGGCTCCATGGCGCCGAAATCTGTCAAGGGCAAGGGCGTGGCCAAGAACGCCGGAGCGGCGGAGCCGCCGGAGAGTGCGCTGGCGGTGCAGCGGACGCAGTCCGCCTTCTTCGCCTCGACAGTTGACGTGTTCGAGCTCCGGGAATCCTTGAGGCCCCTGTGGGGGGTGAAGAAGTCGGGGCATCCAGCCACGCGCGTCATCCCCGCCAACTGCGTCGAGGCTGCCCAAAATCGGTACCCCTTCTTTGTCGACTATTTTTCCTGCAGGCTTTGTCCTCCCTTCTCCGATTTCTTCGGTGACATCACGCACACCTTTGGCTTCCGCCTCTTGGATTTTACCCCGAATGCGGTGGCGTGTATGGCCCTTTTCGCGCACCTCTGTGAGGGTTTCGCCGGAGTGCACCCCAACACGGCGCTCTTCCGCCATTACTTCTTCCCTCGGATCCTGACGGGAGGTGCCATTTCGGGTTGCATCACCTGGATCCCAAGATCCAAGGGAGCGTACCCGGATGGCACCATGAAGGAGAGGTGGTAAGAACGGCGGGGCCGGTGGTGCTGGATCGAAGAGAAGGACCCGCCGGCGTTCTGCAAAGTTCGCCGGGCGCCGCCGGTCCGCAGAAGCGATTGGAGCGACGTCGACGCCGACAACGAGAAGCTCACGGTCGCCACCACCAGGATCCACCGGCTTACCGAGGCCGGGCTCACCCTTGAGATGATCGGGGCGGACTTCATCCGCCGCCGGATCGCTCCACTTCACAACAAGGGGAGGCCAGCCTGGCTCTTTACGAACCCCGCTGACATCATGCGGCTTCGCCCCGGCCTCGACCACAACTTCACAGTGATGGGGCATGCCCATTTCTGCCAGCGGCTCTTCCAGCTCGATGTGGGCCGCGACGGCGAGGTCGAGCGGACCGGCAAGGTCGCGAGGGTCGCCGCGAAGGCCGGCAAGGTCTTCAAGGGGCCTTTGTTCAAGCTGCCGGCGGGAGTGGTCCCGCTGTGCAATAACGCGCGCCGGACCGAGATCATCGCCATGATGCCGGACTGCAACGCGCACGGCCCCGACCCAAGCTGGAAGGAGCCGGAGGACGTCGAGGTGCAGCAGTTCTTCGACACTCTGCACGAGGGGTACATCAACGCCGACGCCGAGCGGCTGCTCGTCCAGGACACCACCCAGGCGGAACTGGACTACATCGCCACCAGGGCGAGGGAGGCACAGCTTGCCGAGGAGGCCGGCAGCACTGGCGGTGTGGAGGACAAGGCCGCGACGGCCGCGGAGGAGGAGGAGCTCGCCCGGTGGGCGGCGGCCGCCGGGGAAGCCAGCAGCGCCAGCACCGAGGCTCCTCTGGTTGAGGAAGAGGCCGACGAGTCGTCGTCGGAGGAGGCCGGGGCTGTTGACCCTCTGGCCACGGGGAGAGGGCGAGTCCTGTGGCGAGCCACTTCCAGCGAGCCGGTGCGGCCCGCCAGGGCCGCGCGGCGGCCAAAGTCCCCGGAGGAGTCCGCGCGTCAGACGAGGGCCGCGGCGGCGAAGAAGGTGGTGAAGGCTGCGGCAGCGAGGAAGAAGGCATCCGCTTCTTCTCCGTCCACGCGCCTGCAGACTCCGCCCTCCTCCCCTCCTCTGGCAGACGCCGACGCGGGGGTCACTTTCGATTATGGATCCCTCAGCCCGAGGAGGAGGAAGACAGCAGAGGAGGAGGTGGACGACGAGTAAGTATCTGGTTCCTTTTCGTTATCTCTGCCTCCTCAATCTGTGTCGCTTGTCTTGACTTGTCTTTGTCTTTGCAGGGACATGGAGACGCTGGCCCAGAGAGTGAAGAGGGCCAAGGTCTTGGCGGGTGGCCAGCCCCCGACTGGTACTTCGAGGGTGCCACTGGTGGTGTTGAGCAGCCCCGACAGCAGCCCCCGGCATAGCCCCCAGCGTAAGTTCGTCACTCTTCCCTCGTCGACGTGTGTCAGGGGCACGACACTTTGGTGCTGACCTTGCCAGGTACGCAGGAGGAGAGCAGCAGCAGGAGGAGCCGCAGAGGGCTACTCCCAACACGCCGCCCCCATCGACCACGCCGCCCCGAGGGGCGTCCCCGGCAAGGGCGCCAAGCACCGAGCCCACACACATGGAGGAGGAGGAGAAGAACTTGGGCGCCGGCGGCTTTGCCTCGACGCCAAATGTTGGCGGGGAGGGGACTTCTTTCTCCCGGCCTGGCACTGGTGCTGGTAAGTCGCTCGCCTTTCGTCTGTGTTCCTTTTTCTTCTTGCTGACCCTTGGTCTTGGCCTTGCCTCACTCCCTTCATCGGTGTCCAGATCCCTCCTCGGTGAACCCGGAGGACGTGGACGCCGTCATCGAGGACGTCGCCAAGGCTGCCGAGGCGGACGCCGAGAAGATCGCCGTCGAGGAGGCCGCCGAGGGCGCTGCTGAGGATGCCGCCGAGGGCGCTGCTGAGGATGCCGCCAAGGGGCCTGCCGGGGAAGCCGGCAAGGCCACCGCTGAGGAGACTGGCAAGGGTCCTACCGGGGAGGCCGGCAAGGCCGCTGCCGAGGAGGAGGAGGAGGAGGAGGTGGTGGCTGATGACCAGCCTTCCTCCTCCGCTGCTTCTGGCTCCGGCAAGTACCTGAGGGTGAGCGACGACTTGTTCGTCCACCTTCCTGGCGCGTCGAGCACCAGGACACCCATCGAGGGAGAAGTGTTCGATGACAAAGTGCTTGCTGCGGCCGGGCTTGAGGTTGTTGACGAGCCGAGCGTTAGTGGCGACGGCTCGCAGGAAGAGTGGCTCCTCCACGCCATGGGTGCCAGCTTCCGGAAGCTCCAGGCGCTCCACCGCGCCCGCCTGGACAAGGCTAAGTCCAGGACGGCGGTGGTGGAGAAGGCGGAGGAGGACCTCCAGAAGCGCGTTGCTGAGACGCAGGACTAGTTCCGCGAGGCTCACAAGGAGCTGAAGGCTACCCAGGGCGAGCTGGCCAAGCGCGACGTGGAGCTCACCATGAAGCTCGCCGATGTCGAGAAAGCCCAAGAGATGGCGAAGAACTTGGTCGCTGCCGCCGAGGCTGCCCGAACCCAGCATGAGGCCGCACTGAACTACCAGGAGGAGGACCTCGCCGCACGCAAGGAGAAGCTTGCCGCCACGCTTCGCGGCAAGGATGAAGAGGTGGAGAAGCTTGTCTTGCTGCGGACCAGTGAGCTGGAGCAGAGGCACAAAGAGGCACCCAATGCCTAGGCCCAGGTTCACGTCGGCAAGGTGAAGGAGCTGAAGGCGGAGCGGGACGAGCTGAAGGAGCAGGCCCTGAAGCTGTCCCAGGAGAAGGACACGCTCAACAGCGCCCTGACGGAGGCGCAGGGCGCGGCCGTCAGCAGGGCCGGGGAGCTCTCCGAGGCCAACGAGTCCATCAAGGACCTCACGCTGAAGCTGGAGGGCCTCGAGGGGATGCTCCTGGAGGCCAAAACCCGGGAGGGGACCCTGGCCAAGGAGCTGGAGGCGGAGAAGCAGTTGCGGAAGAACGAGGCCCTCAACTTCATGGATCACGTGGTGGGCGAGAACCGCTGGCTCGACCGCCTTGCCACCGTTGCCAACCAGGCCGCCACACAGCTGGCCACCATGGGGATGCCGGACGTGAGGTATGCCCCGGAGCGGAGCGTGAATGCCAACTGCAGCCTGACCCTGTTCTTTGAGAAGGTTGTCGGCACTTTGGAGAGGCTTCACGCCAACCGGGCGGCCTCGCTGGCCGACGAGGCCCGCATGCTTTGCCAGGGCGCCATGACCAAGGTTCTCACCAAGGTGGCCTACTGGTACCCCGACCTCGACTTCGACGCCACGCTGGAGAGCTTGCCGGAGGATACTGACCTCGCGCCTCTCAGGGAGCGCATCAAGCCCATCATCAGCCGCGTCGGCGGAATTCAGAGGGTAGAGGGCCAGCGCTGGGATTAGGCACCCCGCTTCTTATCGCCGCTGCAGGTTCACAACCAAGACAATCACTATCTTTAGTTAGAACCACAGCAACAAATCGATGTAATATATCTCTGCAGCACTTTTAGTATCATGCATGTTATTTTCCTGTTCGATTTTCCTTTGTATGTCCACCCTACGTTAACTGGGTAGGTTTGCCGGCGCGTAAACCCAGGGCGGCATCTTGGGGACAGGTCCCCAGTGGCCTGCCGGGTGTGCTTGCCACCGGGCAAACCACCTTACCGCCCTTAGCGCGGCCGCCCGAACTATTGAGTTTGACTCGAGTCAGAGTCGGGAGCGTTGCCAAGTGCGGAAGGCTACCCCGGCACTCTCGACGCGGCCGCTTTGAGCTGTTGAGCGGACTCGAAACAGAACAAGGGCGTTGCCAATTGCGGGAGGGGCCCTTTGCGTGCAGGTTTCTCATACATAGGCAAGATCTCCGAGGACGATAACCTTATATGTAAAAGGAAATAACTCAAAGCTCTGAATGACTTAGCTTCTCTGTTGCCGCAATCACGTCCTTCACGTCCCAGGCGGCGCCCCTTTCTCCTGGCCGTCTCCTTGCTGGGAGCTATGGCGACGAAGAACTGCTGGGCTAGCCACTAGACCATATTCTCACAATTGCGCCCCCTACCTGGCACGCCAAAGATGTCGGTGTGGAACGACACCTATGGGATCACAAGAATCCCTACTACGGTTGCCGGGGCACGGGGTTGCGAGAAGAGCAGGATTAGTAACTAGCACGAGGATTGTTTACCCAGGTTCAGGCCGCGAGGATGCGTAAAACCCTAGTCTTGCTTTGGTGGGTGTATTTCAGAGAGTTCTTGAGCCCTCGAACTAGTTGTGGTGAGTGTGTGGTTCGAAAGAGCCGAATCCTTCTCCAGTATGCCATGGGCCTCCTTTTATAGTCGAAAGGGGCTGCCACAGTGGCACACAGGAGGTGGAAAGGCGCACAGTGCTATGAGCTTATTGCTCGTATTACAGGACAAGTCGCATTTAATGCGCCGCTGAGGTGTCCCCTAGCTTTATCGAGGATGGGGCGAGGCCCGTCCCGTCCGTCGCCGCTCCTCCTCGCTTCGACACGCGCCCTGGCCAGCGATGCGTGCGGCGCCATGTAGGCAGGCAGGCAACTGAGGTGGCGCGGTGGTAGGGTCTTCACGAAGATCTGCATGCCGCCACGCAGGCGCTTGATGAGTTGGCCTGGGAGCTGCATGTTGCTACGCAGGTGCCTGCCCAGCTGGTTGGGTTGGCAGCTGCATGCGAATGGCGGCGGAAACTTGGTTGGTGCGGGCCTGACGGTGGCCCCGCTAGCATCCTCGGTGAGGGCCTTGCCGGGTGGCCCGGCAAGGGTCTCGCCGTGGCGCGCTGTCGTCCCCGGCAAGGATCTTGCCGGGGGTCTTGTGGTTCCCCTCGGCAAGGATCTTGCCGAGGATTGCTGTCTTCTAATCCTCATCTGGAGCTTGAATATTCCTTGTCTTCACAAAGATCTGCATGCCACCATGGAGGTGCCTCCCGAGCCCTGGCCCAACGTGATGTTGGAGAACATGGGCTCAAGGGTGGCTCGCTCTGTTGGTGTGGGGCGAGCTGCCCCGGCAAGGGTCTTGCCAGGGCTGCTGAGGCTGCCCCGGCAAGGGTCTTGCCGGGGGAACCTGCTTCGTCCCTCTGCTCTTTGTGGTCTTGGCCTTGGTGTTGCTCTGGTTATCTTGGGCTTCGGTTTTACCTTGGTTCACCTCCCCTGTTCTGCTTGGTGTGACCGTGGGCGCGGCTCCGACTGCCCGTGCACAGGTAAAGGGGTACAAAGGTGCGCCCCTTCTTTTGTACACCGACATCTTCATTCCAGTTAACAATGTCAGTCCAGAAATTGAGCAGCCCAGCATCATGAAGAACACTGAGGACTGGGGTGAAGCAAGGCAGCGACTCCATATCAACATGAGGAATATGCTCATGGTCGAAGATCTTGTCTTTGTCGAAAAGGAGTGAGGAGTAGAAGTTCGCCTGGCTAGCTATCCAGAAATGCTTCCTTCGAAGATGAGCAGAGTCATATGGGTTGTAGTCAGTGAAGAATACATGCTCGTGAAAGAAGTCATCAGCCTTGAACTTCTGCTTCTTTGAGAAAGGATTCTTCGGCTTGGGCTGAGGAGTATCAGTCAAAGTCTTCACAGCCTCAGGAATCACAATCTCAGGAGCCGCAGGCTGAGGAATTTCAGTGCAACATCTTCAGTGGCAGCCTGGGTCTCCATCTCTTCAGCAGTATTAACATCAGCACTAGTGGCTGGAATTACTTCAGGGGTGGTAAGAAGTGAAGCTTGAGGTTCATCAGAGCCCATATGAATTTCTTCAGTCTGGAAAGGGGACTGAAGAATCTGTTGCAGTGGGGTGAACATTGGAGAGTTGCGATGATGACTTTCCCAATAGTCATTGTTCAACGGGAGTGGTGCTCCCAATGTCCACGTCCTCATCTACTTCATCAATTTCTTTAATGCTTGCCTCTTCAGCTGTGAACTGAGACATGGGCGATGATACCAGTGGGGTTGAAGGGATATCATCCACTTCAATTTCTTCGTCCAACTGCTCTGACGAAGCAGCAGAAGGAACATCTTCATCATATCTGCTTGGGATCTCATAATCCTCACCAAAGGGAACAATTTCCTTTGATGGCATGCTTGAAACAGGAATAGCATCAATGGGATTTTCAAACGAGCTTGTCAAAGTCTTCGACTTCTTTGGTGCTGAAGACTCTAAGGAAGCAGATGCTTTCCTTTTCTTCACAGCTGCACGCTCCGCAGCTTTGGTTTTCTTTGCTTCTGATGCAGAAGGAAGAACTGGACTTGGCGTTGGCGCAGGAGGAGCAGAGGAAATTGGTTCATTTACCTCAGGCGCAACTGATGCAGTTGCCCTGACTTGTTTAGTTTCTTCATGCACAGCGGCAGATGCTTTAGCTGGCCTGGCTTGTTCTTCAGGCGCAACACTAGTGGTTGCCCTGGCAATGTCATCAGCGGTTGGAATAGCTTCATCAGCCCTGGTACTTGCCGTTTCATTAGCAGCCTGATTTTCATCAGCGGTGCTAGCATGCTCTTCAGTAGGCTGTGCAGATGCTTCAGCCTGAGGGATTTCATGTTGCGATGAAGCAGCAACATTTGAAGTGATTTTTTTGGCCATCTTAACAAATCTGACTTTGGCTCCAAGCCAATCTGCACGGTAGGCTTGGAATTCATCATTGAGTCCTTTGATCTCAGCTTGTGCAGCTACAAGTTCATCAGTTGTCATTTTGACAACGTTCTTCTTCAGAAAGCGCTCCTTCTTGTATTGAGCTTTCTTCAGCTGCCTGGCCTTCTCATATTTCCATTTTTCTTCGCCTATGAAGGCTGTCAGCATGTGACTTTAACTAGGAGTAAGCTTGAAGTCAGGCATAGGAGTGTTTGGGTCCTTGTGCCAGAGATCAATGTACTCAAGGATCAACTTGGGATCCAGCAGAAGAGGCACTTCACTTCCTTTGGCTCTAGCGGCCCTTTGTTGTCTATCTCTGATGATTTCAGCGAGTTCTTCATCATCAGCTTCGTCATCACTGGACGGCACATGAAAGGCAACCTGCTTCTTGTGAGGATTTGGTCTTGAGCCTCGTCCAGCAGTGGCCTTAGTCTTCAGCAGAGTGGGGCCTGTTGAGGATTGTGGAGGAGCTGAAGAACTTGCAGAGGCTCCTAAGGCAATTGAGATGCCAGTTGTCCTTTGACATGAGGCGAGATGCACAGGTGCTGAGGACTTTGCCGGAGGAGCTGAGGGTTTGTAGTAGGAGGAACTGGAGCAGCTTGAGGAATTGTCCGTGAGGGCATAGATGAGTTTGGCCGTGAGGGCATTGGTGAAGAACTGGGCCTGCGAGCTGGCTTCTTTTGCATAGACTTCCTGGGTTTGCTAGCAGAAGCCTCAACAACGGCAGCAGCAAAGTCTTCGTTGAATTTCCTCACTGCTTCCTTGGCCATTTTGGCCAGTTTCTCTTGCCGTTTTGCCCATTCATCAGGATAGTCCTCACCGCGCTTGAGGCTGGTGGGATGAGCTTCTTGGCCAGGTGCCAATGGAGGTCTTGGGCAAGGAGGGTGAAGAGTGAATTTCTTCATGTACTTTGGAGTGACATATAGGTACTCCCTCCATTCCCGTGCCCATCTCCTCTCTATCCTTTGTATGCGCACCTTGCACTGATTCTTGTTCTCCTTGCCATGTTTGGCCTCATCAGGAGTACAATATTCTTCATAAATGTCCTCAGGGATCTCAAATGCTGTGTTGACTTCCAGTTTCTTGCCTTCCTTCTGAGGTGTCTTTCCATCTGCCATATTCTTCAGTTGAGGATTTTGAACAATCGAGTTCTTTGAAGAGGTGTGCAGTTTTTCTTCGAGGAACGCTGCAAATGAGTTAAGTTGATGAGAACCTAGTGATTCAGCAGCGAACATGAGTACCTGTGAACAGAGTATAGGTGCGATGAATTTGGAGAGGTCATATGCGTTCTCAGAAGTTTTTGCAAAAAGAACAAGTTTGAGGAATTTGACCAGTGGTGTCTTGAGGAATTTCACTAAGCGTTTTTGACTTAGGTTCCAGAGTTGTATAGATTAAAAATCCACACAATTGAGGAATCTTGAAGAAAAATGTTGCTTAGAGAAACAGATCAAGATCAGATGCTTGTGTAAGGTGTTTAGAGTGTGGAGATTGAAGAATAAACACCTTTCGAAGATTTTGTAGAAATCATAAAAATCAACAAAGGTGGTAAAAGTAACATTTAATTACCCTTGACGAAGAACACGACGAACTGGGAATAGTAGATTGGAAGTTCGTCAGTCCAGATCTTCCACGCCCTAACTCGGCAGAGGAAGACATCTACGGCAGCGGCGGAGTGAAGAAATCTGC